>NC_041381.1:599144055-599169124 GCF_002162155.2 Triticum dicoccoides
CTTTGGATGAACATGACCCCGTGGTGTGGAGGGCTGGATGAACAGTAGACAGTTGAGGGGTGGCCATGGAGGGGTGGTTAAACAGGACCCCGTGGTGTGGAGGGCTGGATGAACAGTAGACAGTGGAGGGCTGGATGAACAGTAGACGGTGGAGGGTGGTTGAACAGTAGCCGGTGGAGTAGCGCGCGGTGGAGGCTGGATGAACAGGAGCCCGTGGAGGCTGGAGGAGGTCGACGGTGGAGATGAACAATATCTCATGGAGTCCCGTTTTGCGGTACGCCACACACCTCCCAATGAATAGGACCCCCGTTTCAACCGTAGGAGGTCCATTTCGTCTGTTTTGCGGTACGCCACACCCCTCCTGATCAACAGGACCCCCGTTTCGACCGTAGGGGCTCCGTTTCCTCCGTTTTGCGGTATGCCACACCCCTCCTGATCAATAGGACCCCCGTTTCGACCAAAGGAGGTACGTTTCCTCCGTTTTGCGGTACGCCACACCCCTCCCGATCAACAGGACCCTGTTCCAAATGTAGAAGGTCCGTTTCCTCCGTTCTGCGGTATGCCAGGCCTCGTTTCCATCGCCTGTTCCGTCCAAGCCCTCCCGATGAACACGACCACGCATTCCGTTCCGACCCAACCGGTTGGCTCCCACACGTTTCGTTGCCTCCCAATGAACACGACACATTCCGTTGCCTCCCCATGAACACGACGCATTCTGTTGCTTCGCCATGAACAAGACGCATTCCGTTGCCTCCCCATGAACAGGACGACGACGCTGTTTCCCTGTTCCGACCCAGCCATGTACACGAGCCCTCGCCGTATGTATGCACGAGTAGGCGTTCGAGACCCCGCCCGTATGTAGACATATGTGGCTGTATTTTCTTTCTTGCACCCTGGCCGCTGTACGTACGTGTACATGCTACGTGCGCGCCTCTACATCCACAAGTATATATGTACGTACACATTCGCAACCAGAATGAGAAAGACAATACCCAGTTTAACACCTTCCTTGACCATTTATCCGTAAGTAATGTTATTCATTGCAATTAGTAATATTGTCTTGCTCTGTCCCATACTTTCTAGCTTCCTCATAATAAGACTCACATTCTTTTTTCAACAGATGAGGTTCAAGTTGGATCCGAAAGATGATGCAACTAAACAAGCATGCACTCATGTTTTTCAGTCTGCTCTGCGACAGTATCGGTACCACCTTAGAAAATCTCACTTTGAAGGCAAGGCTAACAATGAAATCGCCCAAACATCTCCAATGGAATATATTACAGATGAATACTGGACAACCCTCGTTAAACACTGGTCTGATCCAAAGTATCAGGTAGGCTATATGTATTTGATCAGACCACATATTTAACTTGTATTTATGTATGTGCCTTACAAGTGTATCTTCTTCTAGGCTAACTGTTTGAAGAACAAAACCAACCGTTCTAAAGTGAAATTCCAACAGACAACAGGATCTCATAGCTATATTGCACACTGCGAGGCTCTTGTAAATAGCTGCTACTTCCTTATTTTTTTGTGCCATATTATCATATCTATATTGACTTGTTCCAAATAAAGAGGAAAGCCCGTGCAGACCAAAAAGAACCTGAACCAAATGCAGTGCAAATCCTCAAGGATTGCCACACCAGCAAGATGAAGGGCATGAGCACACCAGCTCAAGCCGCTGTTGTAAGTCCTCACTCCTCCTTCCTTGAACTGATTGGTACTGTGATGTGTTCATTTAACTACTTGGTTTGCAGCCAATGTCAGTTACTCTGTTCACTTTTATACACAGTTGTCTTAACGTATCATTTCACCTTACATGATTTAAAAGAGATGAAGGATATTCTTTTGATCTTGATCTTTAATCTAGTTGTTATGTTCACGTGCTCACACAATGATAAAATAGCCTGTTTGTTTTATATCTGTTTGCCCATGTTATGAATGATGTCATACTATGTTCATCCTACTTTAAACCATGTCTCTTTATCCTTAGATGTCAATGAATGTGAGGAAATAGACAATATAGTAGGCATGCTACATGGACATATGTTCCGAAACTGATTTTATTATGTAGTTGGCACTACAATACATGCTAATGTATTACAGTAGTTCACCAAAATAAGTTATGTATAAACATTTAACCTACTTTGTTTGTTTTTGTCTCATTAGTAACTTATCTGGTACACTAATCTACAAGTTCAAACTTTCAGGAAGCTATGGAACAGATGATTGAACAGCCACAACCACCTGAAGGTGACGAGGTTACAACAGGCACAATGTCACCTCTTGCTGCAGTGCGTCAGTATCTCTCCACTAACAGTGCAAAAAGCACCTTCCTACGTAATTCTGGGTTGGTTGTCAAGGTAACCTCGTCCAAATCGCCTACTGAACAAAATCTTCCTGCTAGACAGAGTGATATATCTGTGCTCCAGACACAAGTCCAATCCCTAATGGACGTTGTTTCGGAAACAAGAATAGTGGTTGAGAAATGTCGTCAAGATATGAATGGTTTTGAACCAGACTATCAGACATTCGCTTCGTTGTTGAAGAGCAATGGCGGAAAAAGGTGGAGATCGTGCTGCTCCATCAGATTCTACAGCCTGAAACATTAGCACTCAGGTCAAATGGTCTGTGCTTCTATACATCTGATGGTGCTTTTATCTGGAAGGACTGTAAACTTTATGCCAACAGGCCTTTTGTTGTCTGATTGGAATTTATTTTGTTGTGATACAACATTTATGATGCTGCCACAGGCTGCAGTAATTACGATGCTATTTTTGTATAGTGTAGGTTTATCTTAGTAATGTATTCGGCCGAAAGCTTCATAGGAGCCCAACATGCCAACATTCGTCGGGCCCATTCCAATTGGGCTTTAAACGATTACGGGCCGAAATTGGCATGTAGCCCACTAAAAATATCTGGGCTTAAATTAGCATAAGCTTTCAAGTTTTTCTGGTAGGCCTGTGCCCATAGTGGGCCTTTAACAGGCCTAAACATAATTTGGGCCCTCGGTAAAAATAGGCTGTTTATAGGTGTAAATATCTCGAGCCCATAAAAAACATGGGCCTTTAATAGACCGAAAGTGAGATTGGGCCCTGATTGTGCCAAATAACCACCTGGACTTAGTTGGCCGAAATGGTGGCCCATTTACGATGCGGATATTTGACAGGCCAAAATTCGGACGGGCCGTAAATGCGCCGACCTAATACACAGGCCTTTAACAAGCTAGAACTTCAGTCGGGCTAGATTATCGTCATTTTTATATGGGCCGTTAATGGGCCCGATATGACGTTGGGCCACATATGGCCCATGGTTTACGTCCGGCATTAACAGGCCGAAAAAGACAACAGGCCAAAAGTAGCCCAAATCTATAGTGGGCCTCTAATAGGATGAATGACAGACATGGCCGAATATGACCCAAATCCTTCACGGTCGTTTATGGGCCGAAAGTTTTGATGGCCTGTAAATGGGCCCAAATGAAGCCGGACCTTTAACAGGGCGGAAATACACCGGGCCGTAATTCGGCCCAATTACTTAGCGAACTGTTAACGGTCCAGAAGTGACCATGGTCCGCATTGACGACAAGTTTAGACCAGGCCGTTGACGGGCCGATTTGACAGAGAATGTTGGGCCTTTAGCTGGGCCGGCCCATTATGGTCTACAGAATCTTGTGGGCCTTTAGCTGAGCTGGCCCATTGTGGTCCGAAAAATCTTGTGGGCCTTTAGCTGGGCCGTCCCATTATGGTCTGCTAAATTTTATGGGCCTTTAGCTGGGCCGGCCCATTATGGTCTGCTAAATCTTATGGGCCTTCGGTTGGGCCGGCCCATTTAAACTTTGTGGGCCACTTTTGGGCCGGTCCACGTGTCAACATATCATAGGCCCATCTCGACCATTGGATGAGTGACACATATGCCAACGCGAAGCTGACACGTGGATCCGTCAGCCAATGAGAATTTTACACGTGGAAAATCGGCATTGGTCGTGGCTGTTAACGGGTTTAGCTTAACGGCGTTCCGTTACGGTGGATGCCACGTGTTGGTCACCCTTGACGAAAGCACTTCTGTGACGCGCGATTTATCGTCATGGAAGTGGACACTTCCGTGATGATAATTTTGGTAATGTCATGGAACACTTCTACGACAGCACATGTATGACTATCTTGATTATGTCATAAATTTGTCATGGATGTACATGCATGAAAGAAAACGCGACCTACTGTGACAAACACGTATCATCATGAAAGTGTATTTTTTTGTAGTGTTGCGTTTTCACTGACATGTGGGACCGCATGTGAGCAAACAGACGATGGGCTCCGCACGTCCGCTGGCTGCCTGAGAAGAGAGACAGAGGAGGGTTGAGCACGGGCTGCAGGAAATTTGTTCTACGTACCTCGATATAGGCTCGATATAGTGGGTGGTATGGGCCATAACTAGCATTCACGTCTAGCAGTACGGCACACGCCACCCACACGAGTTCCATCCGACACCAATTTTCTTGGAGTCCGTACTACAACCATCTCTTCTCCCTCCTGTTTTCTCAGCCATCGCGCGGTGGGAGGGGTGGGGGTTTGCCGATAGTCAGTTTCTCAACTGCGGTCCCACTTTGTAAGTAAGGCCCTCTTTGATTTGCAGGATTTTCAAAACACTGAAATAGGGAAAATATAGGATTTGAGTGGCATGCCCACTTGAATCCTATAGGATTAGCCTAGAGTGTTTGATGCTACAGGAAAAATAAAGGAATTGAAGAAAGAGGTTGGAGTGGATGCTAGATTTACAATGAAATGTAGTACACTTGATTCCATAGAAAAAAAATCCTATCGGATTGAATCTTGTGAATCAAACGACAAATGTAGGAAAATTTCCTAAGGATTCTAACCCTCCAAAAGTCCCATGGAATTCCTTTGAATCAAAGGAGCCCTGAAAATGCAACACCGCACGCATTCCCGCTTGAGCGGCGTGCCGGACCAACCATGTGGGGGTGCGACGCGAACACGGCAGGCGTTTCCTTTTGAACTCGTAACTTGTAAATTTTGGTTCTGCTCCATGGCGCGACCGATAGATAGAAAATAATGATTTTGCCTAGAGTAATGAGAAGTTTGGTTCTGGCGCCGTTCATGCATGGAGTACGTACGAAAATTATGAAGTTGATGCGAAAGGTAAGATAATTACTATAGTATCATATACTACTACATGGATTTGATAGAAAGATAAAAATACATACGGATCCATCAACATCATCCTCATGCCCTAGTGCGCCGGGTCACCAACCGACGTGTGAGGAGCAGCGGTGTTGGCGGCGAGCTCAACATGCTTCTGAGCAGTGTCGTCCAAGGTTGACCTTCGGTCCAAGAAGGACAGCATCCTATCGTCCTCCTCTTGCATGTAGTAGTCCTTGTGGACGATTTGCGCGTAGACGTGGGTGATTATGTCGATGGTGTCTTGCTGCGCCAGGCGCTGCGCGACGAGCGTGACATCAAGGAGACGAAGCTGTCGTCCAAGCGGCCCCTCGCCCTGGCGGCCTCAAGCAATACTACCTGGAAACATTCCTCGGTGCTGGGCCATAGGCCGGCGTCGTGGACCATCTGGCACAGCCAGCTGATGCCCACGCTCATCGCCTCCATGGGTCTAGCTTAGCTTCTAGTCAACTGATATTGCGATTCGAGTGATCACTCTTGCCCTTGGTTAGCGTGCATAGGTGCGTAGGATTTCATACTACTCCTCGGCCGTCGACTGCACCTGCCTTTGGCTGTATGATAGGTGGGCCAACCACCCCCTAGGCCCACGTGTCATTCACCCAAAGGCAGTTGCCGTAAGTCAATGAAGCTGCGTCCCCCTTCGTGCCGGTGCAGTATAGTCATCTCACCGGAGACCGGACCTCTAGTTGGGGCCAAACGAGAGAAGTTTGATGTTTACTGGTTTATTGGTACCCTTTGCATTTTGCGCCAAGTTTTGACCTTTGATTTAACTAATAAAATGTTAATGCATGTAAACAAAAATGTTGTGTAACATTACAACCAGCCTAAGTCACATTACGAAAACCAAATAATCCCAAAACACTTAGGCACGGTGCATTAACTCCCTCCTTGTTTCTTATTTTGTGACATATCAACCAATGAGAGATGTGGGCCGTGCATGCTTTCAATGACTTGAGACTACCAAACATGACATGCAGTGTTTAGTTCATTGCATGTAATCCTATTAGTACTCTAGTTAGCAAAAAAATAAGTTCTCTCGCCGATAGGAATAAAACACCATGTATTTATTTACAGAGGGAGTAGTACATTTTTTGTGACATGCATTACTAGATATTGCTCGTCAAATACTAAAATCCAGATGGACGTCGTAGTACTCCTAAATCCAGACGGTGGTGCTACTAGTACTAGTAGTAGTACTACCAATGTAGTAGTAGGAGTACTAGCACTGTACTACCCGTTGGTCAAATTATTACCTGCTGCTCCTCACAGTGAAGTGACAAGACCCTGCGCCGGAGATGACACCTGAGTATAGGCGCCATGTTCGGCATGCCATAGTTAGCCTCACCATCTGTAGTCACTATCATCATGGCTGTAGAGCTAGCCTGCTTACAACTAGCCCTGTTCGACATAATTTCCCGTGCGTAGATGCCCGTGCATTGCATGGAACACCAAGATTGGGGGTGGACGGCTCCGGCAGCGGCCATCGCGCCAGATTTTTCAACGGCCTTCTAGATGTGGTGGGGAGGATATAAGGCTAATTGTGAGAGACAAGGAGTTGTTTGTAAACATGGAACAAGTGCGGGCATCTTTTTGCAAAAATGGAGAAGCTTGGTTTGTATGCGTCCGATCTAGATCCGACGGCTATTGGTGAAAGATGGGAGGCACAGCATCATCACTAACTCAGGACCTGTTTGATTTTCAAGATTTTGAAAACGCAGGAATAGGACACGGCAATATTACAAGTTTCAAACTGATATTACAAATGTTAGGAGTAATGCTGCACCTACGAAGAGGGAATTACTAGGAAGTTTACATAAGAACTTTCGTTACTTTAGGTGGATGCAGCATTATCGTACAAATTAAAATCCACCGCCCTGACAAGTCACTAATGGGCAAATAAGTTTTTGAGTCTCTGGCCACTTGATGTTTCAAAAACAAATTCAGCTTCTACGGAGACTTTGTCATTTAGGCTTAGACGCTTGCGGTGATTAGCATGCCATTCATTGTTGCGCCAGAGAACACCAAACCTCATTACCTTGAGCACACTTGCCTCCAGAACAAAGAACCTGGCCAATTTAATCTCAGATGTGCTGCCTCGGTAGTCGATCAAATCAATTTCTGTAAGATGGAGATCAAGGCATTCGATGAGATTGTTATAGTGCAGCACATTTTTCACTTTCGGGTCTTTTTTTATCTGCAAAAGAAGAGAACATATTAGAGCAGCTGGCTGCATAAGATTGCCGTGTCATCAAGAGGTACCAATATCATTCGCTCATACGATAGGGTTGGCTGGCTAGTGATATTCTCTCTCTCTCTCTCTCTCTCTCTCTCTCTCTCTCTCTCTCTCTGTTTCCTCTCATTTAACTAGGAGCACGTGAAGAGCTTGGGCATTTGTTGCCCTCCACTATGTGGCCGATGCCATATTTCGCAAAAGTATGCCACATAATACGCATCGATGCCAAATCAAAAGATTCTGGCACTGCTCTCGCGATGTGAGAGAGTGGGCATCGCTGTGCACACATACCCACATGTATAAACAAATCAATCAAACCAACTACACCAGCCTCTCACTCTCCCAAACAAGTGTTTTTTTATTGCCTCAGTCCTCTCTGTCCCATGAAGTGTTTTTTCATTGCGTGAGTTAATTTGGCACTGGAGCAAAGTAGGTGATCCAGATTGGGGCACCAGGTGAGCAATGGACGGGCATCGATGCCAAATGCATCACAAGTGAATTTGGCACATGTTTTGGCGTACATAGCCCACTTTTGTACTCCCTCCGTCCCAAAATTCTTGTCTTAAATTTTTCTAAATATGGATGTATCTAGTTACATTTTAGTGTTAGATACATCCGTATCTAAACAAATGTAAGACAATAATTTTGGGACGGAGGGAATACTACCTCGTATTTAGTATAAAATTTTGAACATAGATTTACCTAAGAAAATGCCAATGCATGTCACTAAAAATTGCACCATTTGAAATTATGTTCAAATACAAATCCAACGATATAGTTCTTAGTGACATGCATTAACGTTCTGTCAGTTAAATCTATGGTCAATTTTGATACTACAAAATTGGAAGAGTAAACCAGGACGGAGGTAGTACTTGCTCTTAGGGTAACCATAGAGTTACTGGAGTAGTCTAAGTTACTTTCAACTATGACTAGCCTAGGCTACTATAGTAGTATAGCATAAAAACGATGTAGGTGATCACGTGAGAAAAAAAATACTAAAAACATTTCTTTCGGTGCAGTGCGTAGATGCAGTTTTGAACACAACACTTGTCATCGTAATTTGGGAAAATTACGAAAAAATTGAGCTACGTTGTGATTACTGTTTAATTATAGGAAATAAGTTTCACCTCGATGAGTAGCTTCTCCGTGCACGGAAAGCATGTAAGGAATCCAACAACTTGATCCAGATTGGGGCCGATAGATTTTCGTGCTAAGATCTTCACTTTGCGCATGGACTGAGTCAAGCTTGTGGGAATCATTTTCTGGAAGACGGTCGTAAATACATCAAGAAGAAATTTGAAAATGTGAATTTTAAGAAGAGGGAGAAGAAGATGAGTGTTGTACCTGAAAGATTACAGATCCAATAAAGAGTTCGGAGAATTTGGCAGACGAGTACACCAACGCTATAAATTTCGGCGCGTCAATGACCCTGATTTTTGTTGGACCTTCTAGATCCGATACAAGCGATCTCTCAAGGAAAGGAGCATTCTCAATGACCATAACGTGGAACAACTGGAGTGATCTCTTCCCAATTGATGTCTTGTTGCGGGGCCAGCAAGACACATAAATCCATCGGAGATTCGTCGAGGCGATGTGGAGGCTAATGAACCCATGGATCTGCTCAAGACGAAGGTACTCGAGCGCAGTACCGCTGCGGAGCAGGTGCTCCATAGCCTTCTTCGAGATGACAACGTCGAAGAGGTCGAGCTGATTGAGTTGAGGGAGAAAAAGGGCTGGCGCGACATTGATCTGGGGAAGATAGCATGAGCTGAAGCTGGCACGGTGCAGCGTTGGCGTGAGGCAGAGCGCGGACGGCGGCAGAGAGCGACATCGTCCAGCTTCAAAGCTGAGCTCCTCGAGCTGATCTAGGGCGGGGGTTAAGAACCACTCGTCGAACTTGGGTTGGACCTTGCAATTTGTACTGAACATGTGGATGTCAAGGCGTCTGGCTGGCCCAGGGTGCGATGAAAGTATCTTTGAGACTGCGGCCATGCGTTTGCAATCCCCGTCGCAGAGGCAGCTGTCGATGGTGAGGTTGAGGGGGACGCAGTGCCAGAGGGGGCGCCACCGACGGGAGAGCAAGGCAGTCCGCATGGCAGATTTGGTGGGGAGGAGGCCGATGATGACAAGAAGCATCTCGTCGGGGAGGCTGCCGATGAAGTCCAGGCTCGCCGGATGCGGTTTTGGCTCGAGCCGCCTCCGCTTGTTGGCTACCTTGCCATCCATCTCAATAGGCGGCAACGCCGGTGTACATATGTGCTCGTGTGTGTTGTGTGCTGGGTGTGCGCGAGTGCATCCTTCTGTGCATGCCACCGCGTAGTGGTGAATTGTGCGCGATTGTGTCCTTCGCGCGCAAGAAGTTTGTCCTCAATGTGCCCTCAATTTACTAGCATGCGGGGTGCTACCCCGAGTGGTTTCAACTTTGTTTACTTTACCGCGTGTCAGATGGGCCTCTAGTTTACTTAGTTTCACCCACTGCCACATGGGCCAGCACACCAAGATACAGAACACGAGCTGACAAGGCAGCATGTGGATTGGTTGACCGGTCAACTAAACAATATACGGAGCTATACGCTGACACAGTGAGCATATAATCCGTCAGTATAGAGAGTTCAAGTGAGAGGGGAGGCCTGTGAGAGATAGCGAGAGAGCGAGAGAGAGAAAGAGCTACTCCCTCCATTCGATAATGTAGTTCCAACATTTTTTTAAGTCAAACTTTTGAGACTTTGACCAAGTTTATAAACAAATTACTTATATCTACAATACCAAAGATAAATGATAGTATGAAGTAAGTACATTTTGTGATGAATCTAATGATCGTTCCAGATGTAAATGTTTTTCTCCACATATACCTGGTCAAACTTTTTTGAGGTTTGACTTTTCAAAACATCCATATGCTTATGGACGTGACAAAGTCCCTAACGCGAGAGAGAGAGAGTGAAAAAAGTGTGTGTGCGTGTGTGAAAGAGTCATGGACAACACACGGTAAAAGTAGAGAAAAAGCGTGCGTGTCTTATGCAAACATATCACACATGCATCTTCACAACAGAGGCAAGGTGAGGAGATAGTGTGTGGTTATTTGGAACCGAGAGAGCAAGGCCCCTAGCACATGGCCAAGAGGGGTCTGACAAACAAGGGAGAGAGGTCGAGAGAGACGTACGGAGAAAATGCAGACATGGGGAGGAGAGAGTGTATGTTTGTCATAGAGAGATCCCCTAGAGATCGTGATGGGACTACATGGGTGGGAGATCGAGTGACAAAGTGTGTGCATGATACAAGATGCCCCGAGAGATATCGAGATAGACGTATGGATGGAAGGAGACAATACGTGTGTTCCTGATGGCTAGTAAGAGATAATCATACTTAGGAGGGGGGGGGGGGAGTGCTTGCACCTATGGCCCTGTTTGGATACTCTAACTCAGTTAGAGGTTAGAGTTAGATTCTAACCCTGAACTAACGCTGAACTAACTCTAAGTAAAGAGGTCCTTGGATGGCAGGGTTAGATGGAGCACGGATATGGTGAGGCACCTTCACGGGCGGTGCGAGAGGGAGGGTGGGAGAGGACGAGAAGCTTCGAGGAAGTGGGGAGGGATCTTCTCCGGGGAGAGAGAGAGAAAAAAGTGTTTATTAGTGGTCCCGAGAAGAACTAACCCAAATAAGCACCTCTTGGATGGGTTAGTATTTTTGGATGGGTTAGATGCATCTAACCCAAACTAACCCTCTTGTCTGGATCTTTTTGGGTTAGTTGACTCCAAACTAACCCAAAATAACTCTAACCCATGGATCCAAATAGAGCCTATGATGGAGTGAGGGATTATGGTACTGAGGGGGGTGCGTGTCACATGGAGAGTGAACAAGGGCGGAGAGTGTTGGATGGGTCTATATGTATAGCGCGAGCGAGACATGTGTATGCATGTGTGAACCAGGGAGATATAAGGCCAGTTTGGCTTGCATCCTGAGCATCTTTTGCGTGGCCTGGGGTTGTGGCTGGATTTCATGCACGCTTGTTTGGTTGCTACCCTGTGAAAAAGAAAGCCCGTATGGGCTGGGTTCCCTTGCACTTTAATTAGCCTGGGTGAACTCCAGACACTCCAAGTAGCCTGGCCCAAGCGACTGATTTCGAACGCCTGGCCGTGCCTGGTCATGCGGCCACGAGGCTAACAGCAACATGGATGGATATTGGCACTAAATAATTGATGCATGGATTGATTGATGGGACGTTGATGCTTTGCCTGGCCCAGTCATGAACCAAATGCTCCAGCACCACACAAGCCTGCCAGGCAGAAATACTTTACATCTCACGTCCACACAAGGCAGTACCGGCCATCAAGGCATGAGGGTCAGGTCATGAACCAAACTTACCAATAAAGTTTGAGAGAGATTGAGGAGCCCCGATAAGGCTAAGGGGTGCGTCAGATAGCTAAGAGGGGGAAAGAGATATTCCGTCCGCTCGATAACGCAGTGCATGTAAATTTTTTAGAAGTCAAATTTTGGAAACTTTGATCAGGTTTACGCGAATGTTATTTATATCTACAATACCAAAGATACATCATACAAAACTACATCTCATGGTGAAACTAATGGTATATATTTGCCGTACTAGATGTAATTCTTTTTCTCCACGTACATGGTCAAACTTTGTGATGTTTGACTTTTCAATAAATCTATATGCTATGGACGGAGGAGAGTGCCTCAGTCGAGACAGATCAAGTGCGTGTGAAGGAGAATGAGTAAGTGTGCAAAAAGAGTATGTGTGTGAAAGAGAAAGTGACAACAAATGATAAATTAGAGAGAGAGTGTGTTTTTTCGTTTCTTATGCGAACATATCACGCATGCATCTCCGAGATGGAAAAGCGAGGCGAGGAGATACACGAAGATAGCTAGTGTGTGATTGTTTGCAACGGAGAGAGACACCCCTGTAGCACATGTCCAATAGAGGTCTCGCCAACAAGGAAAAAAGGTCGAGAGGGACACATGGATGGCACGGACGCATGGGGAGGGAGAGAGGGTGTGTTTGTGATAGAGAGATCCCCTCGAGATCATGAGGGGACTATATGGGTGGGAGATCGAGGGAGTGCATGTGCGATAGAAAGATGCCCCGAGAGAAATCGAGATAGACCATGCACATGTTTGTGATGGAGACTAAGATTAGCTAGTCATATACATATAGGGGGGACTGCGTGTGCCTCCAATTGAGTGAGAGACCATCATACTTGGCTAGCTGGGCATGAGATTGTGTGTGTGTGTGTGTGCGTGTGAGATGGAGAGAGAACGAGGGAGAGAGATAGAGTTTTAGATGGGCCTATCGAGTGCGAGTGAGATATGCATGTGTATGTGTGACCCAGGTGGATGGAGAGTTTGAGAGAGGGGGGGAGAGCTCCGAGACGACATAGTAGTGCGTGAGAGAGTTATAGGCAAAGAGCCAAGGAATTTGTGTGCGTACGATGAGTGCACCCAAGATATCTAGCTTGGACTAGCTAGAGTATCATACATAGTGTGCGAGAGAGACCTATAGATGGTGTTTATATGCATGCGAACTAGAAAGACCCCCTGAGGGAGTCCTGGATTAGGGGGTATCCAGACAGCTGGACTATATACATCGTACGGACTATTAACGCGTGAAGACACAAGACTCAAGACTCCGGCCCGTGTCTGGATGGGACTCTCCTTTGCGTGGGAGACAAGCTTGGCGATCCGGATATTGTATTTCCTTCCTTGTAACCGACTCTGTGTAAACCCTAGCCCTCTCCGGTGTCTATATAAACCGGAGAGGATGGTCCTTAGAAGGCCGATCACATTTACAATCATACCATCATAGGCTAGCTCCTAGGGTTTAGCTTCTACGATCTCGTGGTAGATCTACTCTTGTACTAGTCATATCTTCTATATTAATCAAGGAGGAAATAGGGTTTTACCTCCATCGAGAGGGCCCAAACTTGGGTAAACATTGTATCCCTTGCTTCCTGTTACCATCAGCCTGAGACGCACAGATCGGGACCCCCTACTCGAGATCCGCCGGTTTTGACACCAACATTGGTGATTTCATTGAGAGTTCCTACATGTCGTCCCTTTCATGCTTGATTGCGCCTTCAATCGTCAACAACACGGTCCAGGGCGATACTTTTCTCCCCGGACAAATCTTTGTGTTCGGCGGCCTCGCACTGCGGGCCAATTCGCTTGACCATCTGGAGCAGATGGATGGCTACGCCCCCGGCCACCAGGTCAGGTTCGGAAACCTGAACTACACGGCCAATGTCCGCGGATATTTGATCATTGACGAGCACGGCCCAGTCACGACGAGCACGGCCCAGACCTGCTGTCAGACAATACTCGAGATATCACCCCTGCAGTAGCCCCGGATCTAAATCCGGAGCAGGTTGTGTTGCCTAAGGACGGAGGGGTGGACCCTGCCCCGCAGGCCGCATACTCATCGGTGGTGGAGCCGAACGCAGGCCTCATCTGTGGAGGCCTGTAACCCCGGTCCCCCGGACTCGTATCCGGTTGTTGGTTCCGTTCCGCACACCCTCGAGCCAGCTGAGCCAGGTTGGGCTCCGGTAATGGAGTTTACCGCCGCGGACATCTTCCAGCACTCGCCCTTTGGCGACATGCTGAACTCATTAAAGTCTCTCTCTTTGTCAGGAGGCTCTGGGCCGAACTATGTCCGGCTTGAGTGGGAAGCATGTGGCGAAGGAATTCGCTGCCCACCCACCACCCACTTCATTGCCACGATCGTTGATTTAACCAACGTTCTTGACTTTGACTCCGAAGACATCAACGGTATGGACGAGATGCAGGAGAAGCTTCAGAATCTCTGGGGCGCGGGACTACTACCTCGGCACACGATATATACATGGTGGATTGTCACGACCGGCTTTTCAATAAAATGATTATTGATAAAAACGATCTTTTAAACCCAATATAGGAAAAGTCATCCTTTCTAGTAGACAAAAGCTTGATAAACAGAGAACCAGTAGCATCAAATATATTACAGGATTGAGCTGAGGCTGCTCAACAGTTTATTACAAACTCATCAGTATCTTACATAAGGGCGTTTATGACACAGGGGTGGGATGGCATGCTACTAGCTCGAGGAAAAGTGGTGGTGGATAACTTGACTTCTACTGGCAGTACATCGAGCGTCGAGGTGAGGATCGATGAATTTATTCGGGGTTGCGGAAGCGGATAATACAATGACCAAGACAGGATCCCACGGGACTGACTGGGACTCCTCTAGGCGTCGGACTCGCTATCAAACTCTTCATCCATGAGATCGCCTTCATCAACATCTGGCCAAATCAACAAGCCAGGTGAGTACTTGAGAGTACTCGCAAGACAGTTCAGACAAAAGATATAATCAATGAATGCATGAATGCGTCATGAACAAGGATGATGCTCATACAATAACGATAATATTGCAGGACTTAAAGAATAAAATAAATGACTGAAAGCCGATCGGGTGTCTGGAGCGACGCCTCGAAAGGTAAATAAATAAAATGCATGCCGCAGTCGGGCGTCTAAGCGACACCACATAAAGGGCTTAAAAGAAATGCCACAGTCGGACGTCTGAGCGACATCGCAGACAGGGCTTTAAAAGAAATGCCATAGTCGGACGTCTGAGCGACATCACAGACAGGGCTTTAAAAGAAATGCCATAGTCGAATGTCTGAGCGACATCACAGACAGGGCTTTAAAAGAAATGCCATAGTCGGACGTCTGAGCAACATCCCAGACAGGGCTTTAAAAGAAATGCCATAGTCGGACGTCTGAGCGACATCACAGACAGGGCTTTAAAAGAAATGCCACAGTTGAACATCTGAGCGACATCACAGACAGGGAATTAAAGGAAATGCCATAGTCGGACGTCTGAGCGACATCACAGACAGGGCTTTAAAAGAAATGCCAAAGTCGGACGTCTGAGCGACATCATAGATAGGGCTTTAATAGAAATGCCACAGTCGGACGTCTGAGTGACATCACAGACAGGGCTTGCAACAAATGTAAATAACAGATATGCCGCTATCGGACGTCTGAGCGACATCACAGACAAGGCCTGTAACAACAATAAATCACAAGTATGCCACCGTCGGACGTCTGAGCGACATCGCAGACAGGGCTTGCAATGAAAGTGAATAACTAGATTAGTCCATCCACAAGAATAATTTTTAACCGGATTTATCACACATAAATCCCACCGGAGTTTTGTCCCTGAGGCTGATACTTGACAAGATAAGATGAATATAGTACTTGAACATGGTACAAGATAACTGACGGATTCGAGACTCTGCAGAGTTTGGATGAACTGACCACAGCCAACGGATTTCCGTAGTCACGAAGGACTAGTTCCGTTTACGGTATTTCAGTCGAAACACATTTAACTAGTACACACCCATTTCACCTCACGATGCCAGGAATCACCCTGGTCAACGTCCAAGAAAAACTTTGAGACGGGGAGGCCACAACCTCGAATAGCATGAGATCAAATTTCTATACGCGTGCTCTAAGGGGTGCCCCCCTCTCGGAACCAACCGGAAACACCCATGCCCCCTGACCGGATGACGGGCTTTAATCCAGGGCCATGGAACCCTCATCCCGGCCTCTCCACTTGGTGTGTACCAGGAAAACGGTTGCAACTTACTATGCCATATCCCTTGCGGAAAACATGTGGTAGCACAGGAAGGAAATGAAGGGAATATGATTTGATCATGTTGACACTGCTGCCAAAAGGACTGGCCTAAGCCTGGCATGTCACAACACTGCCCTCTTACCCATCCTCATGCCAACACATGGCTATGCAAATATGTATCCAACAACATAAGGTTATCCGAAACTTACTTTCCGATTATGCATATGAAATATAACATTCAAATAGTTATTCATAAACATGCCATGATCATACTAAAATGCAAACACGCAACAACACTCATCATATCAAGAGTTTAAACATGCTTGCCTGGTTCGGAGTAGTCAGAGTCTAACTGTGCGAGGTTTGCAGCTCCGTCACCTCCTCCGGTATCTACGGTATAAGAAAAGATACGCACGCAACGTAAATACCGTGAGTTTACAGAAAAGTGTTCCAAATATTTTTCAAATAAATACTATAAAAAACTAGACAAAATTTTGAAGAGGACAGAAAAAGAATCACTCAAAAATTCCTTTTTGTTAAAAAGTTATAAGGGTTTTAACCCAAGGACTCATCTGTAATGGAACGGAAAACTTCCAGGGGGTTCTGCGGAAAAGTCCCAATAACATTTCGTTTAAAAGAAACGGCTGAGAGACTGACAGGTGGGCTCCACCCGTCAGGTTTGAATTTTCAAACGAGGGAAAACAAAGCGCGACGGCGCCGAAGTGTGGGTGGTCGCCGGCGGCGATCCACGGCGAGGTAAGGTGATCGGGGTGTACCTCTATGTCCAGGGTGCCATTCCGCGTCTGTGGGAGGTGGTGGTGGTCACCGGCGAGTACCACATCGGCGGTGACGCTTGCTCCGGCGGATGGCGGTTCGGGTGGTCGTGGATCTCGCCGGAGAGAGCTGCGAGGTCAAAATTGAGCTAGGGGTTATCTTCTTAGAGGTGGTACGAGGCTACGGTCGAAAGTAGGTCGGCGGAGGGGTTCTCACCGGAGAGAACGATGCCGGAGCCTGACGTGGACGGAGGTGGCCGGAGTCGAGGAGGAAAGGCCCCTCGAGGCTCGTTCAGTGGCCGGGCGGGGTCTGGTGAGGTGGTGGAGTCGTGCGGAGGCGAGAGCAAGCTCGGGGTGCTATATACAGCCGCCCCGAGGCGGTTGCCGAGAACGGGGTTCTCCGACGAGGTGATTACGGTGGCGCAGTGGTTGCATGGGAGGGTTCAGAGGTTGAGCTTCATCGTGGATGTCCCTGGTTCCGTTTAGATGCTAATCGCGTCGGGATTGGTTGTTTAGGGGGAGCTCGACGGAACGGGGCGGCGCGGGCCCGTCGGCGGCAGGGAGCGCGCTCTGCGCGTGCCGCGCCACGGCGACGGTGCCGCATGCGTGCGCTGGCAAGGAGGTGGCCACGCGGAGCCACCAGGACGCTTGGGCGGCGCCGAACGGCGTTGTGCCGCCGTTCAGCTCCCTGTCGGCCGCTACGGCGATATGGCCGCCGCAAGACACACCGGCGCAGGCGGGCCAGGGCACCACCGACGGCAGGAAGGCGCCAAGCACGCGTGTGAGGCTCTGGACAAGCAAGCCAGGCCATGAGCTACGTGCCAAGTGCACTGTGAGCTCGTGACTGAAGTTACTGACAGAGATCGACACTGAACTTCTGAATTTCTGAAAGTGAACAGTACTAGTGCATGCAAGGTGTTCGACAGAATGATTCTAGTGTGTAGATATTTTTCCTTGAGCTGGTTTTTGGTGGAGGGGCCTCTCATTGCATCTAGAGGCTGCTTGAATATTTGTAGAATTTTTGAAGAGTTGTAGATATGATTTTCACCAAATTTGGCAAATCTGGTCCAAACTTGCAGTGAGTGAATTTTGAAATATTTGAAGAGGAGAAGAGTGGATCAAGATGGTTCTGGGTTGTGGGTACAAAGGACTATCCAGGGGTGTTGAGTTGAGGTCAAAAGTCAAAAGCATTAGGGTACTTTCTTTGCAATCCACCTAGGCTCAAAAGAAAAGACATATTTCTATTGGGAGGAGAAATAGTTGGAATAAAATCCAAAAATGGATTTTATTTGTTTGGACAGAATGTTTGGATTGAACTAAAGTGGGAGGAGAGGTTTTGGGAAAATTTCACCATAGGTGGCATGGTAAAATTTTGAAGGGATCAAAACCAAATAAAAGCCCAAACTAAAAGGGTTTTCTTTTTAAAAGAAACTAAATCCAAGAAAAGGATTTTTGAGAGGGCAAACTTAGAAGTTGGTTTTTAGGAAGGGTTTAAATGACCTCCTTTCAAACCAAGCAAGGATCTTTTGAAAAACAAAACACCAAAAAATTTGGAGTGTCACAGTACCTACCCCCTTAGGAAAAATCTCGTCCCCGAGATTTCAGCTAATCCTTAAACAGGTGTGGGTGCTCTGTTCGAAGAAAATCCTCGCTCTCCGAAGTTGCTTCATTCTCGGTGTGATTACTCCATTGAACTGTGAAAAACTTAATGGTTTTCTGTCGGGTCCTCCTCTCAGACTCTCCCAATATCTTTATTGGGTGTTCCCAGTAAGTGAGGTCCAGTTGCACGTCAATATACTCATGAGAGACTTGCTTCTTTGGGTTGCTCATGTATTTTCTCAACTACGAGATGTGAAACACGTTGTGGATACCGAATAAGTCTTCGGGTAGGTCCAGTTGGTAGGCTACCTTGCCTCGTCGGGCCATTATATGAAATGGTCCTATGAATCTGGGTGCTAGTTTCCCTTTAATCTTGAATCGTTGCAGACCCTTCATAGGAGAAACTCTCAGGTATACCAATTCTCCGGGTTCAAAACTGATTTCCCGATGCTTACAGTCGTAATAACTCTTTTGCCGACTTTGAGCTGTTTTGAGCCGTTCTCTAATTGTCTTAGCTTTCTCCTCGACCTCCTTGAGCATATCTGGGCCAAAGATATCGCTGTCTCCGGTCTCTGACCAGTTTAGCGGGGTGCGACATCTTCTCCCATATAGAGCTTCAAAGGGTGCCATTTGCAAGCTGGCTTGATAGCTGTTGTTGTATGCGAACTCTACATATGGCAAACTTTCTTCCCAACCGTTCCCGTAGGTGAGGACACAGGCTCTTAGCATGTCTTCTAGGATTTGGTTTACGTGTTCCGTCTGCCCATTAGTCTGGGGATGGTATGCGGTACTAAAGGCTAGTTGGGTTCCCAATGCCTGTTGTAGGTGATCCCAGAATGTAGAGACGAACTGTGTGCCTCTATCGGAAATGATAGTGTTAGGGACTCCATGTAGGCAGACGATACGGGCAAGATAAAGTCTGGCTAGTCTCTGAGTGGTGTAAGTTGTTTTTACCGGAATAAAATGTGCCACCTTGGTTAACCTATCGGTTATGACCCAAATGGCATCGTTTCCGTGTCGGGACTGTGGCAGTCCAACGATGAAGTCCATTCCAATCTCGTCCCATTTCCACTCGGGTATCTTATTTGGCTGCAACAGTCCGGCTGGTTTCTTGTGCTCGGCCTGGATACGTTGACAAGAGTCACAGCAGGCGATGAACGTGGCTATATCTCTTTTCATACCGTGCCACCAGAAATTTTCCTGAAGATCCTTGTACATTTTTGTCCCTCCAGGATGGATTGAATACTGAGCTGTGTGACTTTCAGTCAATATCTGCTGTTTGAGGTCCTTGACATTTGGTACGCATAGCCTTTCTCCATACCACAATATTCCTTGCTCATCTACGTCGAATTCCGAGGCTCTTCCCAAACTCACTTTTCTTTTTATGCCCTCCATGCTGGGGTGTCCGTGCTGGGCTTCCTTGATCCTTTCCATCAGGGTAGGCTGCATTTCTATATTCGACACCCTGCCTTCGGTGACCATTATTAGATTGAGTCGGGCAAATTCCTGTTGAAATTCTGGCGTCAATTTTGGTATACTGTCGTCGTCCGTGCTGGGATTGCGACTAAGTGCATCAGCCACAACATTTACTTTTCCGGAATGATAGTGGATTCCAACATCATAATCTTTCACCAACTCTAACCAGCGTCGTTGCCGTAAATTTAATTCTGGTTGTGTGAAAATATACTTAAGACTCTTATGGTCTGTGTATATCTCACAACGATTCCCAAGCAGAAAGTGTCTCCATTCCTTGAGTGCATGGATGACTGCTGCTAATTCCAGGTTATGAGTGGGATAATTTTCCTCATGCTTGCGTAGTTTTCTAGAGACATACGCAACTACCTTGCCTTCTTGCATAAATACGCATCCGAGGCCTTTCCGGGATGCGTCACAGTATACCTCAAAATTTTTGTGTATATCTGGCACAATTAGTACTAGTGCCGTTGTTAATTTGCTCTTTAGCTCTAGGAAGCTTTTCTCACATGCTTCTGTCCATTCAAACTTCTTGCCTTTCTTGAGCAATTGTGTCATGGGCTTTGCTATAGTGGAGAATCCTTCAATAAATCTCCGATAATATCCTGCCATTCCCAAGAAACTCCGTACGTCCATTACGTTGGCTGGTGGTTTCCAGCCAAGTACGGCCTTGACTTTTTCCGGGTCAACTACAATACCTTCTTGGGTTAGCACGTGGCCCAGAAAACCCACCTGTTTTAGCCAAAATGCACATTTGCTGAATTTGGCGTACAGTTGATGTTTCCTGAGTTCTCCGAGTACAATCCTGAGATGTTCGGCGTGCTCTTCTGGTGTTTTGGAATATATCAGAATATCATCGATGAATACCACAACAAACTTGTCCATATACTTCATAAATACTTTGTTCATGAGGTGAACAAAATATGCGGGGCATTGGTTAGTCCGAACGGCATCACTGTGAACTCATACAGCCCATATCTGGAGGTGAAGGCAGTCTTGGAAATATCTTCTGTTCGTACTTTTAATTGGTGGTACCCTGATCTCAAGTCAATTTTTGAGAAACTTTGGCCTGTGCGAGATGATCGAATAAATCATTTATTCGGGGCATTGGGTATTTGTTCTTGATTGTGACCATGTTGAGAGCTCGATAATCAATACACAACCTCATTGTTCCATCCTTCTTCTTGGCAAATAAAATTGGAAAACCCCAAGGTGAGGAGCTGGCTCATATGTATCCTTTCTCCAATAATTCTTTTATTTGCTTCTTCAACTCTACCAATTCGGATGGTGCCATTCTGTAAGGTTTCTTGTAAATAGGAGCGGTTCCGGGTGCTAGCTCAATGCTGAATTCTATCTCTCGGTCTGGTGGCATGCCCGGTAGTTCTTCTGGAAATACGTCTGGAAATTCACATACTACGGGAACCTTGTTCAGCTCAGAAACGTCCACCTTGTTTAATCTAGGTTGTCGAGGTATTTGTCTCTCTTTGGCTGAAACTTTTATTTTCTTCCCATGATGGTGTGTGAGAATCACGGTACGGTTGAAGCAGTCAATAAAACCTTTGTTGGTGGTTAACCAATCCATTCCTAGGATGACATCCAGTCCCTTGCTTTCCAGCAAAATAAGGTTGGCGTAAAACTTCAATCCTTCAAATTCAATAATCACACCTTGACAGTAACTCTGGGTCACTTGCTTAATTCTAGGGGACTTGATGATCATTGATTTTTCCAAGGGAAGCATTGAAAAATTATTTTGCAAACCAAAACTTTTCGAAACGAATGAGTGAGAAGCTCCAGAATCAAACAAAACCATGGCAGGAATTGTGTTGACGGGGTACGTACCGAGTACGATATCTAGGGCGTTCTGTGCTTCCTCTCGGGTCACGTGGTTCAGGTGACCTTTCCGGTGGTTGTTGTTGGGGTTGAAATTGCTTCGCTTTGGTGCTGAATTATTGCCACCATTATTGAGCTTTGGGGTTGAGTTCCTTGGCTTGGGACACTGCTTGGCATAGTGCCCTTCTTCTCCACAAGCATAACAGGTAACGCCTGGGTGATAGGTGAACTCTTTGTCTCTTGCATGGAAATTCTTGTTTGGACGTGAATTATTCGTCGGGGTTTTGTGTGAATCCCCCTTCTGAAATTCCTTCTTGCTTCTGTGATTGCGAGAAAAAGTAGTCTGGTCCCTTTTCCGTTTGCAGAAATCTTCCAGGCTACGTCGCTCATTTTCCAGGGTAATGGCCTTATCCACCAGTGTTTTAAAATCTGGAAAGGTATGCACAACTAGCTCGCACTTAAGGGCGGGTGCCAGGCCTTCCAAGAATTTTTCCATCTTCTTGCTCTCGGTCATGCGTTCTTCATTGGCGTAGCGAGACAGCAGTGTGAATTGGCTGTTGTATTCTGACACTGTCATGGCTCTTTGCTTGAGTTCATCAAATTCCTTCTTCTTGATTTTCATGACGCTCTTAGGAATATGTGCCCCACGAAAACCTTCTTTGAAATTTTCCCAGGTAATTTCATTTTCGTTGGGGTGCATGTGCAGGAAGTTTTCCCACCACGATGCAGCCGCACCTGTGAGATAATGTGGTGCATACAGTACTTTTTCACGGTCCGAACACTGTGCGATAATTAATTTTCTCTCCATGTCTCGAAGCCAGTCCTCGGCGTCAAGAGGCTTGTCCTTACGAGAAAATGTTGGAGGACGCGTCTTTTGTAACTCAGATAATTTGTATTGCGGTTGATACTGACCACGGTTACTTCCCATATTGATGAATTGGTTCATCATTTCCTGGTGTTGCTGTTGACTCTGTTTGTACAAACGACAAACTTGTGTAAAAGCTGTTTCACTGCCCTGTTGACTTGTCTGTCCCTGAGTGAAATTTTGGTTCTGCGGTGTGCCATAATTTTCGTCTGGCTGAGCTGGCATGGAGCGTGTCCAAGGACGAGACATCTTTCACTCTGGGGATATATTTTTGTGAACTCGTAAGACAAGAAAGAGAGTCGTAACAGTCAATAAAATCACACACAAAGAACATTTTTAAACTCCAAGATATTTTTGGAAATACACGATTTCGCGCGGAGAAGGACTAGTGCATATCTTACATGCGGGCATAATTATACATTACATCACTCAGGATATGCGTACATAATCCTGACATGTTATTTAAACTAGTGCACTCCTCCAGATCCTACATGATGCGCAAACGGGCTACTTCTCACAACCTATGTACATATAAACATATTACACAAGTCGATACATCGCATGGTGTCTACGCGTACTCAGTCGGAGATGGTGAGGATTTCCCTTGGCCTGCCGAGGGTGAGGCGTAGAGATGCTAGGGAATCAACCTCCTCCTTGCTAATAGGTTCCAGACGAGAAACGTTGTGCTGAGCTGATGGAGCAGTTGCCGTAGGCGGAATAACATGAATATGAGTGGGTGGAATAGGTGGGGTAGCACGTATGGGAGTGGGTGCAACAAGTGGTGCAGAGCGGACGGGAGTGGGTGCAACAAGTGGTGCAGAGCAGACGGGAGTGGGTGCAATAGCCTGGTTAAATTCCTCTGTGGTAGGCAGACGACGAGTAGTGGCGAGTATGGTAGGTGAGTAAGAGGCTGTGGATGACACAAAAGTCAGTGGTGGAGCGGTGTGAAGGAGTTCCCTACTGTTAGCAGCACAGCCATGAACTGAGTCCATGCATGCAGCTACGAGATCATCCACCATGTAGTCGAATGCTGCTTCCAGGGCTCAGAGGTACTCGACAAGCATCTCAAAGGCTTCATCTCGCTCTCCTCTGGGGCAAGAGAAAGAGTAGTGACAGGTATAAGGCACATGGCATGGAAGGTAGCGGTAGCGACGGGTCTTCATTGCAGGAAGAACATCCCAAAGACGGGCTATCGTCTCGCGGGCAGCCATCTGCATAGCATGCCTTTCTGTAGGCATGGCTCTCCCCATGAACCGGAGACGGCATATTTCAGCATGGCCTCCCCTGAATTGCACCGCAGCCTGGTGCATAGTCAGACTGTCGTTGATCTTGTGTGGATAAAGTGTGAAGACTGGGCGCACGGATGGCCCCATCGCGACCTGAACGATGATGGAGAGGAGTTTGAAGAACCCCTCAGGCACGTTGGCGAACATTTGAGACTCGCAGTCGTTGCCGGCCATCTACAAAAGTAGGCAAAAAATTCTGAGTGATCAGATCATAAATTTTATGTTGACTGATGAAAAATGACTACATTTGTAAAAACATGAATAACTCTATCATGCTAATAACCAAATAGCGATCGCACCTAGTGGCTTCCTACAGTCAGCCTGGCTCTGGTTACCATGTCTGTCACGACCGGCTTTTCAATAAAATGATTATTGATAAAAACCGATCTTTTAAACCCAGTATAGGAAAAGTCATCCTTTCTGGTAGACAAAAGCTTGATAAACAGAGAACTAGTAGCATCAAATATATTACAGGATTGAGCTGAGGCTGCTCAACAGTTTATTACAAACTCGCCAGTATCTTACATAAGGGTGGTTATGACACAGGGGTGGGATGGCATGCTACTAGCTCGAGGAAAAGTGGTGGTGGATAACTTGACTTCTACTGGCAGTACATCGAGCGTCGAGGTGAGGCTCGATGAATTTATTCGGGGTTGCGGAAGCGGATAATACAATGACCAAGACAGGATCGCACGGGACTGACTGGGACTCCTCTAGGCGTCGGACTCGCTATCAAACTCTTCATCCATGAGATTGCCTTCATCAACATCGGGCCAAATCAACAAGCCAGGTGAGTACTTGAGAGTACTCGCAAGACAGTTCGGACAAAAGATATAATCAATGAATGCATGAATGCATCATGAACAAGAATAAAATAAATGACTAAAAGCCGATCGGGTGTCTGGAGCGACGCCTCGAAAGGTAAATAAATAAAATGCATGCCGCAGTCGGGCGTCTAAGCGACACCACATAAAGGGCTTAAAAGAAATGCCACAGTCGGACGTCTGAGCGACATCGCAGACAGGGCTTTAAAAGAAATGCCACAGTCGGACGTCTGAGCGACATCCCAGACAGGGCTTTAAAAGAAATGCCACAGTCGGACGTCTGAGCGACATCACAGACAGGGCTTTAAAAGAAATGCCACAGTCGGACGTCTGAGCGACATCACACATAGGGCTTTAAAAGAAATGCC
>NC_041381.1:599169524-599206335 GCF_002162155.2 Triticum dicoccoides
GTCTGAGCGACATCACAGACAGGGCTTTAAAACAAATGCCACAGTCGGACGTCTGAGTGACATCACAGACAGGGCTTTAATAGAAATGCCATAGTCGGACGTCTGAGCGACATCACAGACAGGGCTTGCAACAAATGTAAATAACAGATATGCCGCCGTTGGACGTCTGAGCGACATCACAGATAGGGCCTGTAACAACAATAAATCACAAGTATGCCACCGTCGGACGTCTGAGCGACATCGCAGACAGGGCTTGCAATGAAAGTGAATAACTAGATTAGTCCATCCGAAAGAATACTTTTTAACCGGATTTATCACACATAAATCCCACCGGAGTTTTGTCCCTGAGGCTGATACTTGACAAGATAAGATGAATATAGTACTTGAACAAGGTACAAGTTAACTGACGGATTCGAGACTCTGCAGAGTTTGGATGAACTGACCACAGCCAACGGATTTCCGTAGTCACGAAGGACTAGTTCCGTTTACGGTATTTCAGTCGAAACACATTTAACTAGTACACACCCATTTCACCTCACGATGCCAGGAATCACCCTGGTTAACGTCCAAGAAAAACTTTGAGACGGGGAGGCCACAACCTCGAATAGCATGGGATCAAATTTCTATACGCGCGCTCTAAGGGGTGCCCCCCTCTCGGTCCCAACCGGAAACACCCATGCCCCCTGACCGGATGACGGGCTTTAATCCAGGGCCATGGAACCCTCATCCCGGCCTCTCCACTTGGTGTGTACCAGGAAAATGGTTGCAACTTACTATGCCATATCCCTTGCGGAAAACATGTTGTAGCACAGGAAGGAAATGAAGGGAATATGATTTGATCATGTTGACACTGCTGTCAAAAGGACTAGCCTAAGCCTGGCATGTCACAACACTGCCCTCTTACCCATCCTCATGCAAGCACATGGCTATGCAAATATGTATCCAACAACATAAGGTTTTCCGAAACTTACTTTCCGATTATGCATATGAAATATAACATTCAAATAGTTGTTCGTAAACATGCCATGATCATACTAAAATGCAAACACGCAACAACACTCATCATATCAAGAGTTCAAACATGCTTGCCTGGTTCGGAGTAGTCGGAGTCTAACTGTGCGAGGTTTGCAGCTCCGTCACCTCCTCCGGTATCTACGGTATAAGAAAAGATACGCACGCAACGTAAATACCGTGAGTGTAAAGAAAAGTGTTCCAAATATTTTTCAAATAAACATGATAAAAAACTAGACAAAATTTTGAAGAGGACAGAAAAAGAATCACTCAAAATTTCCTTTCTGTTAAAAAGTTATAAGGGTTTTAACCCAAGGACGCATCTGTAATGGAACAGAAAACTTCCAGGGGGTTCTGCGGAAAAGTCCCGATAACGTTTCATTTAAAAGAAACGGCTGAGAGACTTACAGGCGGGCTCCACCCGTCAGGTTTGAATTTTCAAACGAGGGAAAAGAAAGCGCGACGGCGCCGAGAGGTGCGGTGGTCGCCGGCGGCGATCCACGGCGAGGTAAGGTGATCGGGGTGTACCACTGTGTTCAGGGTGCCATTCCGCGTCTGTGGGAGGTGGTGGTGGTCGCCGGTGAGTACCACGTCGGCGGTGACGCTTGCTCCGGGGGACGGCGGTTCGGGTAGTCGTGGATCTCGCCGGAGAGAGTTGCGAGGTCAAAATTGAGCTGGGGGTTATCTTACTAGAGGTGGTACGAGGCTACGGTCGAAAGTAGGGCGGCGGAGGGGTTCTCACCGGAGAGAACGATGCCGGAGCCCGAGGCAGACGGAGGTGGCCGGAGTCGAGGAGGAAAGGCCCCTCGAGGCTCGTTCAGTGGCCGGGCGGGGTCTGGTGAGGTGGTGGAGTCGTGCGGAGGCGAGAGCAAGCTCGGGGTGCTATATATAGCCGCCCCGAGGCGGTTGCCGAGAACGGGGTTCTCCGGTGAGGTGATTACGGTGGCGCAGTGGTTGCACGAGAGGGTTCAGAGGTTGAGCATCGTCGTGGATGTCCCCTGGTTCCGTTTAGATGCTAATCGCGTCGGGATTGGTTGTTTAGGGGGAGCTCGACGGAACGGGGCGGCGCGGGCCCGTCGGCGGCAGGAAGCGCGCTCTACGCATGCCGCGCCACGGCGATGGTGCCGCATGCGTGCACTAGCAAGGAGGTGGCCACGCGGAGCCACCAGGACGCTTGGGCGGCGCCGAACGGCGCTATGCCGCTGTTCTGCTCCCTGTCGGCCGCTATGGCGATACGGCCGCCGCAAGACACGCCGGCGCAGGTGGGCCATGGCACCACCGACGCCAGGAAGGCACCAAACGTGCGTGTGAGGCTCTGGACAAGCAAGCCAGGCCGTGAGCTACGTGCCAAGTGCAGTGTGAGCTCGTGACTAAAGTTACTGACGGAGATCGACTCTGAACTTCTAAATTTCTGAAAGTGAACAGTACTAGTGCATGCAAGGTGTTTGACAGAATGATTCTAGTGTGTAGAGATTTTTCCTTGACCTGGTTTTTGGTGGAGGGGCCTCTCATTGCATCTAGAGGCTGCCTGAATATTTGTAGAATTTTTGGAGAGGTGTAGATATGATTTTCACCAAATTTGGCAAATCTGGTCCAAACTTGCAGTGAGTGAATTTTGAAATATTTGAACAGGAGAAGAGTGGATCAAGATGGTTCTGGGTTGTGGGTACAAAGGACTATCCAGGGGTGTTGAGTTGAGGTCAAAAGTCAATAGCATTAGGGTACTTACTTTGCAATCCACCTAGGCTCAAAAGAAAAGACAGATTTATATTGGGAGGAGAAATAGTTGGAATAAAATCCAAAAATGGATTTTATTTGTTTGGACAGAATGTTTGGATTGAACTAAAGTGGGAGGAGAGGTTTTGGGAAAATTTCACCATAGGTGGCATGGTAAAATTTTGAAGGGATCAAAACCAAATAAAAGCCCAAACTAAAAGGGTTTTCTTTTTAAAAGAAACTAAATCCAAGAAAAGGATTTTTGAGAGGGAAAACTTAGAAGATGGTTTTTAGGAAGGGTTTAAATGACCTCCTTTCAAACCAAGCAAGGCTCTTTTGAAAAAGAAAACACCAAAATTTTTGGAGTGTCACATGGTTACGCCCAAGAAGGACGACGGCGATAATCCGGAAGATAAAACACCCAGGCAAAAGCCAAAACGGCGGCGTAGACGCTGCTCAAAGTCCAGCAACAGTGAAAATAGCGACAAAAGCACAAGAAGGATTGACATACCATTAAACCCCGAAGGCAATAACGACCACATGGACCCAGAGATGGAGCAGGACGAGCCAGGTCACACCAAACCGAGTTCGGTGCAGATACCCGATGACAATGAACCGGAGGGACGATCTCATGAAACCGCCCCAGGACAGGAACAAAGTCCGGACAACGATGCATTCATCATTCTGGAAGAACGCATGGAACGAGACAACCTCCATCGAAAGCTTATGGCCACAGCAAGAAGTCTAAAGAAGCAGAAGCAACAGCTCAAAGCCACACAGGAAACGCTCAGTCGCAGACGGAATAAAGTGCTAGACACTAAAGAAAGATATGGCGACGATTGCCATACAAAAAGCTATCCAAAACGCAAACTACTGCCAGAATTCGACGACGAGGCCGTTCCACCAAAGAACAATACGACCAGGAGACCAGACGTGCCGCTTCACAACCACAACAGAATGACTACCGACGCTGCACACGATCTACCTGAGCATCTGGATAAGAAAGTCGGTGCAGCCAGGTCCATCTACGGATCTAAAGGACACACCCCGGCGAGGGACTATGGTCGACAAAACGATCATACAAGCCAAATACCAGTTCGGAATAAACACCGGACACAACGACAGCCGATTGCATGCCACGGCACGCCCAGATACAGAGGGGCTAAGCACCCCCTGTGCTTCACCGAAGAAGTATTGGACCATGAATACCCACAAGGCTTTAAACCTGTGAACATAGAGGCATAGGGCGGAATGACAGACCCAGGGGTCTAGATTGAGGATTTTATCCTGCATATTCACATGGCTCGTGGGGATGACCTCCACGCCATCAAATACCTTCCCCTCAAGCTGAAGGGACCAGCTCGATACTGGTTGAAAAGCCTCCCCAAAAATTCAATTGGGAGTTGGGAGGAACTCGAGGACACTTTCAGGGCCAACTTCCAAGGGACTTACGTCCGTCCTTCGGATGCGGACGATCTAAGTCACATAATCCAACAGCCCGGAGAGTCCGCCCGCCAGCTTTGGAATAGATTCCTCACTAAAGAGAATCAAATTGTCGATTGTCCGGACGCCGAAGCCTTAGCAGCATTCAAACACAGCATCCGCGACAAGTGGCTCACCCGGCACCTCGGCCAAGAAAAGCCAAGGACAATGGCAGCCTTAACATGCCTTATGACCCACTTTTGTGCGGGTGAAGATAGCTGGCTAGCCCGTAAAGGCACCAGTGACCCCAACACATCCGAAATAAGGGATGGCAATGGGAAGCCACGGCGTAATAAACACAAACGCCAAAACAAGGAAGAGAGCCCGGACAACACAACGGTCAATGTCGGATTCAGGGGCTCTTGACCTGATCAGCAGGCAGTAAAGAGGGACCATCCGGTCTGAACAGAGTCCTGGACAGACTATGCCAAATTCATGGCACCCCCAAGAAACCTACGAACCACACGCATAGAGAATGTTGGGTCTTCAAGCAGACCGGCAAATTAAATGCCGAACACAAGGGGAGGGACACACCAAGTGAAGACGAGGATGAACCTCACCAGCCGAACACTGGGGGACAGAAAAGTTTCCTGCCAGAGGTTAAAACAGTAAACATGATCCACACAACTCACACATTCACGAGAAGGCACGAACGCGCGCTTAGAGACGTGCGCGATGTAGAGCCCATCGTACCCACATCTGACTACTGGATGTCTCATCCAATCACTTTTGATCACATGAACGGCCGAACTAGTATTCGGCGTGGAGGTTCAGAGGCCTTGGTGCTTGACCCAATAATCAATGGATACCGTCTCACCCGTGTCCTCATGGACGGCGGCAGTAGTCTCAATCTAATATACGAGGACACTGTCTGCAGAATGGGGATAAACCCATCCAGAATTAGCCAAAGCAACACCACCTTTGAAGGGGTGATGCCAGGTGTTGAAGCCTACGACAGGGGCTCCGTCGTGCTGAACGTAACATTCGGCTCCCCAGGCAACTCCAGAAGCAAAGAACTACTCTTCACCATCGCACCCTTCCAAAGCGGCTATCACACATTGCTTGGAAGAATGGCCTTCGCCCGCTTCAACGCACTGCCGCACTATGGCTACCTTACACTCAAGATGCCCGGTCCACGTGGCATCATCACTGTTAGCGGAATCACAGAGCGCTTGTCACGCGTAGAGGAACATGCGACGGCCCTGGCGGCCAGACTGTAAGCGGCCTCCAATACCAAAAAACATGACTGGTCACTACGACCACAGACACGGTTAGAAGAGTCCGGTAGCCCGGATAAAACCGAACCAGGGCACCATATATGTAATCCCATAGAGGACACCAGGGGCTATAAACATTTAATGCAGCCCCACACTTGGCTCAACCTTACTGGCAGGCCAACATCTTACAATTTTATTATCCATCGCATACTTACCTTGTACTCTCATATGAGTTTTCTTTTTTCCACAGACAATATTCGTGCGATACCCTTCCAGGATACGACACAACGGATACAAAGGCACAGATGAGCAGCAGGGCCCCGTTCAATAGGTTTCTTTTTAGATTAAGCCCCTGTGTAAACCTTTTCTAATGCCTCTTGTTGTTTGACCATCCCATGGGTTCCATACCCACAGAGGATACTGCCATTATTGGCATTTCGCCATGACAGATTAAGCGCACGTACGTGGAAATTCAGGGTTTATAATAGGCTTTCGTCAGCCTATTTTCTTTTACAAAGACCGAATACCTTAGGGAGTGTTCGGCGTCCGAATCATGTCTTTGGTCAAATGTTGGGTTTGCCCGGCTCTTGGGTTTGCCGCCTTATGTTCCTTTATTATCAGCCAAGGCGGCCAAGGGAGAACTACTGCGATTGTGCCCTGGTTATTCCGGATGAGCACCTCAGTAGAGAAAGCCGAAAACTGACTGTCATGATACATCAAGAGACTGTTCAACCACTCAAAGACTCACTGGAATCCTAAGGATTCCTACGCATTAATGAAGGGTCGTTTCCGGGCCATGTATATATGCGCCCGTATTCGGATGCACACGAAGGTACCAGGTGCTACATAGTAGCCCCACCGTTAGACCCCCCATGGCTAAGCGAAAGTGTTACAACTATATAGTCCGGTTGCCTAGTTCGACGTGCGATCACCTCCTTAACGGACAAAGATGTTGGATCAAGTGTGATTAAGCATATTTTTCGCGAACACCCCTGCATTGTATGCATGGGGGCTGAAGCCAACGACTGCTAACTTTCAGATTACTCATATTTATATAAAAAAACGGCCGCAAAAGGGACACAATCATACTTCCGGGCAAAAAGTATAAATATAGCCTCATAACCAAAATAAACATTGTTTTTACAATGATTCGACTTATCACTCGAACAAGACATTCTTCGAGCACTGCGCCTCTATTAGGCGGGAACCTTCTGTGACCTGCGCCAAGTAGTGCTCGGCCGGATATTGGCCTCCCGCCGGATCTTGGGTTGCTATAGTGGTGGCCTTCATATCCGTCCAATAGGCTTTAACGCGGGCAAGAGCCATTCGTGCACCCTCTATGCACGCCGACCTCCTCATGGCGTCGATCCGAGACACGGCCCCAAGGAATTGCTGCACCAAACCAAGCTAACTATCCGGCGTAGGCCCCTTCGGCCAAAGATGGTCTACTACAGACCGCATTGCAAGCCCGGACAGCCTGTCAAGCTCCGCGTCAGCAGCCACCTTCTCATTTAGAGGCAGCGGGCGAGTGGGAGCATTGAATTGCAACCAGAAAAGCTTCTCGACTTCCTTATCACCTTGACCCTCGAAGAACTTGACAGCGTCAGCTGTACTATTCGCCAAGTCCGCATATGCGTCTGCAGGACTCCAGCGCCTAGCCAGGGGAGCATACTTCGGATCCAAAAACTTCGTCCGCAGTAAGTAGGAGCCCCCAGCCATGATTTTGTCGGCGAGTTGGAGCTCCTCCCGCCTACCCCGGATCTCGGTCCGCATCTCTTTGGCGGCATTAAGTGCCTTGTCTAGCTCGGCTGAACTAGCCTTATTCTCCTCTTCAAGGAGTACATACAGGTCGGCGGCATTTTTCAACTCCCCAGCCATTTTGGCTATCTTTTCCTCGCTTCAGCGATGAGCAGCCTGTTTGGCTCTCAATTCTTCGTCCGCCTTTAGGGCAGCCACATTGGTAGCCCGAGCTTGGTCCTTGATCTGAGCAAGTTCCGCCCTCAGGGCTCCACGGCAGCAGCACCTTTCCATCTGCAGTACAAACACATTGCATTAATATTATGCCCCTCTCGCATTTTCCTATACACCATAATAAGGGAAGCAGAGCACATACCCTGTGACTCTTCCAGCCGTTTGTTCACCAGCGTGATATCGGCATCGATAGATCCGATCTGCCTCCTTAGTTCGGCAACTTCAACAAACTGGTCGGCTGCCGGATCCTTAGTTACCTGCGCACATATACGGCCCAACCATTACTATGTGATCCCCCGTTTGCCGCCTATGGCAGGCAACCAGAGTCTCAGGGGCTACTACCATAGGGAGCACACCTAGCGCATGCTTCACAACAAAAAAATAGTGCATTTTTTCACTACATACCTCAAAGCTTTTGAGCAGGCTTGTAAATGCCTCATTCAAACCGCTCGTAGCGGATGAAATCTTCGTGAGCACCATGCTCATCAATGAGCGGTGCTCCTCCGAGAGTGCTGCTCGCTCCAGAAGGCCTGTCAGTACGTCCGGCCGGACATCGAGCTGTGCCAGACCCTTCCCATCGCCTCCCGTGGGAGCCAAACACTCCAGGCTCAGGTTGACTGACGTGTTAGCTTCCGGCTTCGGCAGATCCGGACTCCTCCATGACGACACCATGGTGTCGCCCTCTTCATGAGGCGGAGAGGTGGGTGGGGTCTCACTCTCCATCATCTCCGGAGGAAGATCCCCCGAAGACGAACTCTGTTGAGAAGAGCTGTGCGCCGGACTGCAAAAGATGAAGTCCCGGTTATGGATCTCGGAGAAACACCGTACCTTCGAATTAACGATTAACTTACAGCTCGGTGGAGGGCTGGCCCGTTGGTGGGCACGATGTTGTGAGGATGCCCGTGGCGGCAAGAGCTCCCTGGGGATACCTTCTTCCCTTGCTTGGGCATCTTCGCCTCCATGTCTTCGGAGGCGGCCCTTTTCCTCCCGCGCGGGGAGGAGGCTTTAGCCTCCCCTTCCAGACTATCCTCCTTAGGGGAGGTAGCGATTCCCCCGGTTTGGATGCGTAGTGTGTGAAGTTTGGCTTCACTACCCTTTCCTTCGCCTTTCCCTGAGGGGATTTTGCTGAGCACCCGGCCAAGCATCTTGGCAATGGTTGGACCAGACGAGCCTTCAGGAAGTGGCGCCGGACACGTGATTCTCTCCGCCTTGGTGATCCATTCCTGGCCACAGAGGGTTTTTCAGAATAATGGTTATGATAAATATAAACGAAGTGTCCGTCTTTAAGGTTACTTACTTGGGCATCTAGGCGATTGCAGCTTAGGCCCGCATCCTCGGTGATGTCCGGACACTTTACTTGTGGTCCGAAGAATAATTTACACATCCCTTCGAGCTTCAGGCCGAAGAAGTGCTTAATAGTCCGCGGACCCTCCGGATTAAGCTCCCACATCCGGAGAGGCCGATGTTTGCACGGCAACATCCGTCGGATTAACATCACTTGAATTCTGCTGACAAGATTTATGTCCCTCTCAATAAGAGTCCTGGCGCTGCTTCCGCGTAGCCGTCGACCGTCACAACATCGCTCTTTCCCTGCCATCGGTCGCCACCGCAACCGCGCCGGCCTCACCGACTCGGCAGCCGGACCTACCTACTTCACCATGCCGCCAGATAGGTCACACCCTCATCTCAAATCACTTTATTTAGGTGTCAGTTGTCTGAATTTTTATTCTGGGCCAATTGGTTCCCAATGGGAAGCAGCACCCCTCGAGGCGGCGGAGCTCCTAGGCTGCCGGTTGGCTGGTGTTTAACGTAAGGGTGCAGGGCCGCAAGTTCGCCACGGAAGCAGCGCTTAGATGGCTATATTTTAGAGTTGCGTGGGTTGAAGGTATTGCCGCCGCCGGATCTGGATGACGGGGAGTCTTTGTGGATTGGCCCGGGGGCAGTGCAACAACAGCAGTGCGGTGGGACGGGGAGCAGGGTTTTGGCCGGGGCCACGGACGGCGGAGGCAGGCTGCTCTGCCATTGGTCGTCTTCGGTGAAGATTTCAAACAGTGTCAGCTGGGAGGCAGAAGACGGCCATCAAGCCATCCGGCGTAGATCGGATAGTACCAAAATAAAATAAAATCGTGTGACCCCAATTTAGTCTTCAGTCAACAGACGTGTGACCACTCTCGTACCTTGCTGTTGATCTCTTAGTGTATTTCTTCAGGTCAAAGAGATATGTCATTCTTAACATTATGTGTTATCTGCATCTTCATACACACCATCTTCGGACTCACCACAGTTGCTCCAAAAAGGGAAGCATACACCAGAAGGGAGCTATAGTCCCCACTCAACAGTCCCTGCATCGAATGCGTGTGCCCGACATGGACAACCACAACAACTGCAGGGACATCGACAAGTCAGCACATGATGCTCACTCCTATGGATGGCAGCCAGATAGGTTGTACCCTCATCTTACTTGTGTGCAACATTTATGGCTTTGTTATTCATCTAAGCATGGAAAATAGATCATCACATTTCATTGTATATTCATGCTGATCTCTTACGGGTCTTGTTCAGGAGTTCACGATGTTCCATAGTTCCGCTAAGATACTTGTTCTTTAGGTAACGCTGTTCCATAGTTATCATCCATCAGCTAATGCTATCCCATAGGCTGATGATTATAGTATTATACCACTTCTAGTATTACCTATGTTGTTCTATAATACTTTTGTGTGCCATCTAGTTAATCTCGAGTACAAATGATACATATTCTATAGCTTTCATCTGTGTTCTCCCTTTAGTTTATGAGACATGTTGCTGCTAGTTAACCCAGTCCTACTATTTATGTCATCTTCTACAGGCACTCATTACATAAATCTAACTACTAGTTGTCTTCCATGCATGTCAGATATAATTGCACACACTGATATATCCACAAGAACCTCACGGAGCAATGTAAAGGCCAATAAACTTGATGTCAATGATAGCCAATATGATGGAACATGTAAAGGCAGTTCTTCAGAAGACTTGCAGAAAGATGATGAATCCTCTTCACCCCACAAGGTCCTTGCTCTAACTTGGCCTGCGATATGGGTACAACATGCATATAATGTCCCGGAGTGTATCTACTTTGTTGCAATGCCATGTGCTTAGCATGCTGATCATGCATGTCAATATGTCATGCCTTCCTGTTTTTCAGTACCTATTGCATTCATGATAACATGTTTTCAAATTCAAGTACTGTCATTCTACTCTATCGCAATGCCATCTACTTAATTTGGATATCATGCTTCTGAATATCTTATGCATTGTTATTCATCAGTATGTACTTAATCTGTCTGCCATACCATGTTTTTACACATTGAAGTGTTGTTCTAGTGCTCTGTTGCAATGCCATCTTATTTTCCCAATCATACACGTGTATGTTGCCTTAGTTATTTCTGTACGTATTCCGCTAGCATATAGTTTTACATTCAGGTAGTGTTTTTTTTGCTGTGTTGTCCTGTCGTATCCCTAGCTCTTGCACCATACTCCCTCCTTCCGGATTACATGTTGCCGAAATGGATAAAAAAGGATGTATCTAGAACTGAAATACGCCTAGACCCATCCATTTTTTTCCGGATGGAGGGAATACATGTCAATATGTCATGCCTTTCTATTCTTCAGTACCTATTCCATCTCTCTACTGTCGCATGTTTTATAATTAAAGCACCATTCTTCTATACAAGGCATGCAAGGGGAAGACGACTATGTTAGAATCTGAAGGGTTACAAACAAGGCCTTTGCAAAAGATCCAAACGCCAGGACATAATAAATCAACTCCAGTTTTTATAGATACTACTCCAGCACGGAGAAACCCAACTGCTACTGATAATAAGCAGATTCCAGTGGCCAAAGAACTAGTCCACTCCAGTCAAACAAAAATATGTCAACTCAATTCTAAGAAGCGTGTGCGTATCCTTGCATCATGAAATTTTATAGCATGCTGATCATATTTTCTACATGTTTCTTACCCATCTCTCTTTTAGAAAATAAGCTTAACAGATAGCAGAATTTCTGCAATGGTATCGTTTATGAGGAAAGATTCTTGCAGGAATTCTCTATGCTCCAATGTAGATGTAAGTAGCTATTGTATATCACTATATTTTTACATCAGCATGTATTTTGTTAATTGGCGTGAATCCAACCTTTATCTGATCTAAATTTTGTTGTAGCAAAATGTATGATTAAAGGCCACAATGTTGATTTTTGTAAGGAAAACTGCCTGGTAGTTTTGCTTCCTGAGCTGCATGAGTGTACTATCTCATATCAGTGGGTTTGAATACTTTGGTTCTGCAGTGGGGTTTTCAGCGTTGTTTTTTACTGTGTTGTCCTGTCGTATCCCTAGCTCTTACATCATACTCCCTCTGTCCGGATTAAATGTCGCAGAAATGGATAAAACCGGATGTAAATACGCCTAGACCCATCCATTTATTTCTGGATGGAGGGAATACATGTCAATATGTCATGCCTTTCTATTCTTCAGTACTTATTCCATCTGTGTTGTAGCATGTTTTATAACTGAATCATCATTCTTCTATATAAGGCATGCAAGGGGAAGACGGTTATGTTAGAATCTGAAGGGTTACAAACCAGGTCTTTGCAAAAGATCCAAACGCCAGGAGATAATAAACCAACTCCATTTTTCATAGATACTGCTCTAGCACGGAGAAACTCAACTCCCACTGATAATAAGCAGATTCCAGTGGCCAAAGAACTAGTCCGCTGCAGTCCAGCAAAAGAATGTCAACTCCATTCTAAGAAGCGTGTGCGTATCCTCGCATCATGAAATTTTATAGCATTGTGATCATATTTTCTACATGTTTATTACCCATCTCTCTTTTAGAAAATAAGGTTAAACGATAGAAGACTTCCTCCATTGTGATCGTATTCGAGGAAAATATCTTGTGGGAATTCTATGTGCTTCAATGCTGATGTAAGTACCTGTTGTATATCACTATATTTTTACATCAACATGTATTTTGTTAATCGGTGTGAATCTAACCTTTATCTGATCTAAAATTAGTTGTAGCAAAATGTTGATTTTTGTAAGGAAAACTGCCTGGTAGTTTTGCATCCTGATCTGCATGAATGCACCATCTCATATCACACACATTACTGAATTGTAGTGCTTCTCTGGTTGCCCATTCATTCATTGTGTCAATGTTTCTTTCGTACTACCTTACCTAGCTGATGATAGATGTGCCATATTGTGTTAATTTCGTGTAGGCTAGTTGCCCAAACGTTCGTTGTGTCAATGTTGCTTTCCTATTATCTGACTTGGCCAATGATAGTAATGCTAGTGTGTTAATTTTGTGCAGGCTGCTGAAGATAAGAAGACAAACTCTGAAAACACCAAGGCAACCCCATTGTTTCTTTCCAGTAAATCTAGGCCAGGTAATATGGCAATAACTCATGATTAATCTGTTTGGTTCCTGTCCTAATTTATGTTATGATGCAGTGGTCGAGACACTCTCCAGTATGAATAATACAAGCCTGCCAAAGTCGCCATCTGAATCTGTTCAATATCCTCTGTCTCAAATGGAACGGAATAAATGTACGTTTGTGAACCAATTAATGGATGAATCAATGATGGAAATGGTGGATGAATCAGAGGTGCAGAGTCGTGCGACACAACAACTGATCAATGTTTTCAGATACAATGTAGCAAAGCAGCAAGAACTTGTCCACATGCTTATGGGCGTCATGTGTGCTGAGGTTGCAGATTGTGACGTTGTAGATGGTTAGGTTCTGCTCATTTATTTGCACTGGCATCAATCTTTGATTGCCCAGTGGATGTAATTTCCTATAATATATGCTGGATGTGCAACGTTATTCCCTGTATGCCGTACCTTTGCTTGATCGGTTTTGGTCCTGTGCATAATTGCTCGTCGTAATGGGCTCAAATTATCTAATTTGGCCTAAAGACATGTACAAACTTTAGTGGGTCCATTAAGTTAATGGGCCGTTACTAGGCCCAAAGTTAATGGTCGGCCCTCTGGCCTCCTGGGTCATTAACAGGCCGACATCGAAACTGGCAACAGGTGGCCTCAATTTATTTCATGGGTCGTTAACATGCCGTTACTAAGTTTGGGCTACATATGGCCCAACTATACTGTAGGCCTTTAGCAGGCCGAAAGAGATAGCGGGCTTGTACTGGACCATGAAGACCAAGGGCCGCTAAGAGGCTGAAAGTCAGGTCGTATTGTAAATGGCCCAACTGTGTTGTGGGCCTTTAGCAGGCCAAAAGAGAAACCGGGCTGGTATTGGACCATGAAGGGCATGGGTTGTTAAAAGGCCAAAACTAAGGTCCGACTACAAATGGCCCGACTCATTTATGGTCCGTTAACAGGCTGAAAGGAACACAGGGCTGGGAATTGGCCCAACACTTAAATGAGTCGCTAAAAGGCCAAAACTCAGGTCCGACTACAAATGGCCCAACTGATTTATGGGTCGTCAATAGGCTGAAAGTGACACCGGGCTAGAAATTGGCCCAACACTTAAATGGGCTGCTAAAAGGCCAAAACTCAGGTCCGACAACAAATGACGCCTCAGATTTATGGGCCGTCAACAGGCTGAAAGACACATCGGGCCGGAAATTAGCCCAACATTTAAATGGGTCGCTAAAAGGACGAAAGATGTACATCATGAAAATTGGCCCATCCATTAAATGGTCCATTAACAGGTCGAAATCTCATCGGGCCGATGTTGAGCCCAAATATATATCAGGCTGTTAACGGGCGCAAACTGACGATGGGCTGCAATGGTGTCAAATCTTTAACGGGCTGTTGACGGGCCGAATTGGCACATCTCGTATGGGCCATGGCCTTAAATGGACCTGACACAAGTAGACCTTATATGGGCCGGCCGGCTAATTTTTACTGGGCCGGCCTTTTTCACCGGAATGGGCCACTGTTGGGCCGTGCCACGTGTCGACCTATCATAGGCGCCTCCTGTCCAATGAGTGGATGACATCTGTCCCAATGGTGAGGCCACACGTGTTTCCTGCAGCCAATGATGATTTTAAACGTGGAAATTCCCCATTGGTCCGGGCTGTTAACGGGTTATCGGATCCAAAACCGGACCTGATAGTTTAATGGCGTTCCATTAAGGTGGATGCCACGTGTCGGTCACCCTTGACGAAAGCACTTCTGTGACGCTCGATTTATTGTCATGGAAGTGGACACTTCCGTGATGATATTTTTGGTAATGTCATGGAACACTTCTACGACAGCACATGTATGACTATCTTGATTCTGTCATAAAATCGTCATGCATGTACATGCATGACAAAAAACGCGACCTACTATGACAAACACGTATCATCACGGAAGTGTATTTTTTTGTAGTGTTTACTCGCTAAAGCGCCAGTTAAAACATACCCAGTCAGTTGCTCTTCAGTAACCCAGGAAGGGACCCAATTGCAAGCATTGGGCTATTTGGGCATTTCGATGACAAGCTGGAAAAGAGGATCATAGCCGGTTTATGGTTTATAACTGACAGGCATAAACCTGCATAAGGCCGGAAGAAGAAGAAGACATTGAAACATGTGTACATTGTCATGGTTCTAAGACTGACAGTAGAAAGGGGTAGGTATGAAGAGGCAAGATCTCAACTATGGTGAAGGTGTACACATGAGGTTTACGAGTTCAGGCCCTTCTCGGTGGAAGTAACAGCCCTACGTCTCGGTGCCCGGAGGCGGTCGATTGGATTATATGTGTGATATTACAGGGGGTGCGAACCCTTGTGCCAGAGGAGGGGGTGGCTTATATAGAGTACGCCAGGACCTCCACCGCCCTCCATTACAAGGGACTTAATGTATAGAAAGTAGGGGCATTACTGGTAACGCCAGCCTTAAGTGCTGTTAATGACCTTAAAGACTAAGGAGTGAACGCCTGCCCATTGTAATGCTGAGTGACTCCTGGTCTTTGGTAGGTCGAGTGATTCTTTGGATGGTCGAGTGGCAATATGGAGGAGGATGCCCGAGTGACATGACTGTCGAGTGGATTGCACTCGACATCTTTGACTGGGGGTCTCTTGCTGTCTCTTGGACTTCTTATCTTCTAGGGTAGTGTCCTTGGGTAGGACGTATAGGTCTGGCCTATGACCCTACCCTAGGTCTGTATCCTTATCTGTAGCCCCCGAATGGATTAAGGTTCGAGTGGAAAGTAGGTTGAAGTTGAACTTGTTCTGAGCTTTGCACCTTCGTGAGTGTTTTCTGCCAGATTGAAAACTTACGTTGGTACTTCAGCGTCGACTCAGCCGCCTTCATCCATTCAGAGAGTTGTCGACTGAACTTGTGGCATCATGTGCCAAGTGTTGTATTAGAGTGCACGATCTTGGGCGTGATTGACTGCTGTGTATCCCGGATTTTGCGGGATATGAAATTTCAGGGAAGCGCGCTGGACGGGCAGCGCCGAAGCGAGCAGAGCGGATAAATAGCGATGCCTCGATATCCATGCCGCCTTTTTCGCCATGTACGTTGTGCACACATGTTGCGGGATTTGACAGGATTGCCTGGTCCCACGCATCAGTCACTCGGAAGCAAAGCAACGGGGCCGAGGCATCTGCACTATGCACGCCCGTTCCTCCTTCTTTTTCCTCCGCTTCTTCACCGCGCCCAGCTCTTCCGCTCTCGATGCTGCCGCTCCGCCGCCATGGTGAAGGACAAGACGGTGGTACCAGAGCACGCAAAGAAGGCGATGGGGGCGGCGAAGGGCAAGAAGCAGAACCGCGGGTCGTCATCGCGCACGGGGCTGCCGCCGGGCTGGATCCAGGGCCATTGGATCCGGTCTTCGATTCGGCAGGAAGATCTGTACGAGCCGGCGGAGTCCGGACTGATTGCCAAGGGAGCGGCAAGGTTGCCGGAGGGGGAGATGGATCCTTATCCTCGACAGGGTGACTGTGTACTGCTCGCCACCCACGTCGACCATGGTTTTTCGCTTCCTCCGCACCCCTTCTTCCGGGGCTTCTTGAATTTCTTCGGTTCTTAACTCCACCATTTTTGTCCCAACACCATCACGTATCTGGCCGCGTTCATGTCCATGTGTGAAAACTTCTTAGGGTGTCGACCACACTGCGGTCTTTTCAAACATATCTTCACCATCCGCTCCTAGTCGGTCAAAAAGGCAAAGTCGAGTGACTCAAAAACCCATGTGGGGGTTTAGGCATCCAGAAAAGGCATAGGAGTTCTTTCCCTGCTATGACTCTCCCTAAATCGGTTAGAGGTTGGCGGTCGTCCTGGTTTTACTGCCAGAACGCCGCAGCTCCAGGTCAGTCGACCGGCCTTCCCCACTTCACATTCGACCATGTTCAGACTCCTTCTCCACTTAAAGTGACTACTGCTAAGAACATCGAGACAAAGATGTTGGTGGAGAAGGTGGTCCAACTTATCAATGAGGGTGTCACTGACCTGGACCTACTGGAAGTGTTCCTCAGTCGATGTTTCCAGCCTCTTCAGGCTCGTGATCACCCTATGTGGTTGTACTCCAGACCGGAAGACACTGCTCGGGTCCACCCAGAGGAAGTGCCGCCCAAGACCGTGGCTATGTGGTTGAAGAGCATCACGGGCAATCAAGACAACCCCAGAGGATCCAGGCGCGTCATCCCCTTCAGAGATGACAATCTGCCCGACAAGGTATGCTCTTTTATTCCGACTGCATGGCGCATATGTTCAGACTGCACTTGATGTCGACTGACTTTTACTCGACTTTTTGTCTTGTAGGTTTTCACTGAGATGTATTCGATGCCCAACTCCGAGCAAGCTCTAGTGCAGGTCCAGGAGGGAGAGGCCAGTGCAGAGGAAAGTGTTGACTGGGAGTCCTCGGATGAAGAAGAGGAGGAGGAGAGCGAGGACTCGGACGAGGAGGAAGAAGTCAACTCGCCGCCGCGCTCCGAGCGTCGATCCAAGCAGCAACATGACCCGGCAGGCGGGTGTGGGAAGAACGTGGCTCTAGGTCCCCACACTCAGAAGCGTACTCAGACGTCGACTCCGGAGCCCACGGAGAAGGTCGCCAAGAAGACCAAGGTTGCTCCTCCCAAGGCTTGGAAGACTTTGCCACAGATCAAGATGGGCGTCCCTGTGGCTTCGGGATGAGTATCACACTTGTGTTTATGTAGACCGACTGAAATTTCTGTTCTGACCAATTGGACCGTGTATCTTTCTAGCCCCACCTCTGCTGCTACCGACATGGATATCGATAAGGCACCAGGAGACGAAGAGGCTACCTCTCGGGCTAGTAAGTCCGTTCGACCAGGTTCCATTTAGTCAAGTGAGTCATCAATCGGCTGAATATCTGATATTTCTCCCTTCCTGTAGTTCCGCAAGAGATCATTGTGCTCCCTGATGATGAAGAAGAAGCGCCTCTACAAGAGAGGAGGAAGAAGAGTGGAAGCTCAAGCAGGAGGAGGCTTGAAAGTCAAGTCCCTCAGTCGACGCTAGCGCTTGAGGTGGTGGTCGAACGTTCTGAAGAGCCGGTTCGGACCAATGTCACATTCGCCAGCCCGCTGATGACTGATCGTTCCTCGAGCTCGACTGCACAGACTGCTGCCGCTCCAGTGCAACTCCACGCGTCTGACCCAGCAACTGCTTCGACTGCCCTGGAGCCATCACTCTTTGCTGCGTATCAGACCCCGGACGACTTGCCGAGTGCCGCTAGTGAAGCTCTTCGCCAGGTGAACCTTGTCATGGAGCAGGTGAATGTGATGCATGAGGCTAGCCAGGTGGCTTATAACGCCAGTACTGCCCTTCAGACAAATGTTCAGGTCAGCAAAACTCCGATTGAACTTTTGAATGTTGTTTTATATCCGATCACCCACTGGGGTGTTTCTTTGTTTAGAGTTTAGGAAATCTTCCACTCCACTCGACTCGAGTTGAGTCTCAGTAAACTGTCTGAACCAGTGGGGGCACGCCGAGTGCACCCATTGGGTGTAGTCCCCGAGATCACGGTCGACTGCTGGTAGTCGACTAGGGTCTTAGAATGTACTCTCTCTTTTTTTTGAACTCACGCTGGGCAGACCCTGCTGAGTATTGATCTGAACCAGTGGGGGCACGCTAAGTGCACCCACTGGGTGTAGTCCTCGAGACTACTATTGAATATTTGATTCGGTAGTAGTCTTAGAGTAACTTTTCCTTGTCACTATCTCTTATTTCTGTCGATTGACATATCTCTCTTGTCGACTACAGAGGTCTTGTGATCTTGGAGCTCGCCATTCTGAGTTAAAGAAGAAGCATATTAGCATTGAACTTGACCTTGAACTCGCATACAAGAATCTCAAGACTGCTCAACACGAGACGACCATCATTGGAGGTAATCATTCGACTGTCTTGTCTGCTTAGTAGCTCACACTTTCCACTGCTTTTTATTTCAGTCTCTTTGAACCGGGTGACTTCACACAAGAAGATGTGCGTAGTGAAAACCGCCAACTTCAGGCTCGTCTGAAGAGTGTTGTTTCTTTAGAGAGAATGAAGGAGGCTTTAGAGAAGAAGGACCTGGTCCTTGCTGCTACTCAGAAGGAAGCACCTGAGAAGATAATGCTTGCGGACCAGAAGCTGGCTTCAGTAGGCAAATTGGTGGAGGAGAATGCAAAGTTGAAGCCAGCATCTCAGAAGCCAATCGAGAAGTAGAGCAACTGAAGAAGGACAAGGAGAACCTGACCACTGAAGTTGGAGGCCACAGAGCCAAGACAAACAAGTTAGAGTCCTATCTGGGACAACTTGCTACGAAACTAGTTCTGAAGCTTGAAGGTTGATCACTCGGCTGATTAATTGTGTCGATTGAAGTATGTTGCAATATTGTCGACTCATTGTTTTTCACGACGGAACAGAGCTTTGCCAGGACTTTGAAGCTGAAACCGGGCGGGTCGAGATAGGTCTCGACCCCATCAATTGTCCTGTGAAAGACGAAGTTGCGATGAGCCTGCTTCGATTGGAATCACGCTTGGACAGCGCTGTTGACTATGTGGCTCGTCTAAAGGCTATGATGACCCGATTGGACGCCGAACTCTAGCCTCAGGCGGAACTTTCTCAAGACCTCGAGTCGCTGATGACTCGACTCAATCAGATTCCTGGCCTAGTGCAAGAGTGGAAGAAGTCTTCTGCTCTCTATGGTGCTGTTGTCACCTTGTCATTGGTTCGAGTGCACTGAGAGGAAGAGGATCAACACCGTAGCGGAAAGTGTAAGCCAGTCGGCCAGGAGACCGGTGGAGGTAATTCCAATAAGAAACAGAAGCGTAAAGCCAAACCTGCAGCACCCGGTGAGATTGCAGCAGTGGCTCAAGGAAAGTTTAAGGGAAAACCTAAAGGGCCCTGCCCCCCTAAGAAGGTAAAGGATCAAGCAGGGAATGATGTGTTGGATTTTCCATGGCACATCCACACGAAGAAGGATGAAGAAGGCAATATGATCTACCCTAAGCATACCACTCGACAATGTCGACTCCTAATCAAGCAGTTCCGAGAGAAACAGCCTGGTGAGAAGGAGAAAGAGTCGGACAAAGATGAGGATGAAGAGGAAGACGAGGTTATCCCAAAGTCAATTCCACCCTCATGATTTTTGCTGATGTTGAGAGTAAGAGTTGGCTGAAAGTTATCAATAGAGAAGTGAATATGGTCGCTCCGGCGACGACGACCACGTACCTGAAATGGTCTCAGACAGCCATCACATTCGACCAGTCTGACCATCCTGCTCATGTAGCCACCCCTGGGAGGCAAGTATTGGTGGTCCACCCGTGGTCGGAGGCACTAGACTGACTAAAGTGCTGATGGACGGTGGTAGTAGTCTGAATATCCTTTATGCTGGAACTTTGAAGGGAATGGACATTCCGATGTCCAAACTTAGCAAGAGCAATATGAGTTTCCATGGTGTTATACTTGGAAAAAAGCCGAATCACTCGGCCAGATCGCTCTCGACGTAGTTTTCGGTGATTCCAAGCATTACCATAAGGAAAAGTTGACATTTGAAGTCGTGGATTTCCAGAGTACTTATCATGCCATTCTGGATAGGCTTGCCTACGCACGTTTTATGGCTCGACCATGTTACGTGTACCTCAAGTTGAATATGCCTGGCCCCAAAGGTGTGATCACAGTTACTGGCAATCGGCAGAAAGCATAGGAATGCTTCCAGAAAGGTTCCAAAATTGCCGATGCACAGATGGCAGCAGTTGAATTCCAAGAGTATCAGAAGAATGCAGATCCAAGTGATTTGCTCCGAGCCAAGAAGCCCGCCACGGATTCTGCATTTCAGTCATCTAGTGAAAAGAAGCCGATTCATATTCACCCGACCGATCCCAATGCCGTACCGACTCATATATCAACGACACTCGACAACAAATAGGAAGAAGCGCTCATCCAGTTCCTCCATGAGAACTGGGACATCTTTGCGTGGAAACCCTCTGAAATGCCGGGTGCACCTAGAGAACTGGCTGAGCACCGTTTGCACGTCGATCCTAAGATAAAACCCGTCAAAGAGCATCTTCGGCGGTCTGCCGTGCAGAAGAGAAAGGAAATTGGCGAGGAAGTGGCTCAGCTCCTAGCAGCAGAGTTCATCCAGGAGATCTACCACTCCGAGTGGCTTGCCAATGTAGTCATGGTCCCTAAGAAGGACGATTCACTTCATATGTGCATTGATTTCAAGCATATCAATCGGGCCTGCCCGAAAGATCACTTCCCTGTCCCCCGCATCGATCAGATTGTTGACTCGACAGCGGGGTGTGAGCGCTTGTCTTTTTTAGATGCATATTTCGGGTATCATCAGATCAGACTGTATGGTCCCGATGAAATAAAAACAGCCTTCATCACCCCATTCGGGTAATTTTGCTATGTCACCATGCCTTTTGGTCTTAAAAATGTCGGAGCCACATTCATGAGAATGATTCAGAAGTGCCTGCTCACTCAAATCAGTCGGAATGTGTAAGCATACATGGATGACATTGTGGTCAAGTCCAGCAAAGGTTTTGACCTATTGACTGACCTCGCAGGAACCTTTGCCAACCTAAGAAGGTACGTATCAAGCTTAATCCGTCGAAGTGCACATTCGGAGTTCTACGAGGAAAGTTACTCAGTTTTCTCATTTCCGAACAAGGGATCGACGCCAATCTAGAAAAAATTAATACCATCCTCCGAATCAAACGCCCAGTGTGAGTGCATGACGTTCAGAAGCTGACTGGTTGTTTGGCCGGCTTGAGTCGATTCATTTCTCATCTCAATGAAATGGCCTTGCTTCTTTACCGACTGATGAAGAAATCTGATAAGTTCGAGTGGACTGAGGAAGCTGATGCAGTGTTTGGAGAGCTCAAAGCCCTGCTGTCCACCCAGCCGGTGCTTGTTGCACCCATCAGCAAAGAGCCTTTACTCCTTTACATTGCAGCCACTAGACAATTTGTCAGTACAGTACTCATGGTCGAGCGAGTAGAGGAAGGAAAAGCTTACAAGGTTCAACGCCCATTTTATTATCTCTCTGAAGTTTTGACTCCATCCAAGCAACGATATCCACATTATTAGAAGCTTGTCAATGGAATATACATGACCATGAAGAAGGTTGCGCATTATTTCTCTGATCACTCCATTACAGTCGTTAGTGACGCGCCACTAACTGAAATTCTGAATAAGAGAGATGCAACTGGTCGAGTGGAAAAATGGGAAATTGAACTCTTCCATTGGATATCAAGTTTGAGGCAAAGAAAGCTATCAAGTCCCAAGCAATCGCATATTTCCTTGCCAAGTGGATTGAGCAGCAATTGCCGACTCAAGTTAACTTGGAGCATTGGACTATGTTCTTTGATGGCTCCAAGATGCTGAATGGTTCAGGTGATGGGGTAGTATTGGTATCCCCCCGTGGAGACAAGCTTAGTTATGTTCTCCAGATTCATTTTGATTCCTCCAATAATGAAGCCGAGTATGAAGCACTTTTATATGGGTTGCATATGGCCATTTCACTCGGCGTCTGTCGCCTTATGGTCTACGACGACTCAGATTTGGTGGTTAATCAAGTGATGAAGGAACGGGATGTCGGGAGCCCAGCCATGACTGGTTATTGCAATGCAGTAAGAAAGCTGGAAAAGAAGTTTGAAGGTTTGGAGCTTCACCATATACCCCGACTGAAAAATCAAGCTGCAGATGAGTTGGCAAAGATAGGCTCAAAGATAGAGGCCATTCCCCGAAATGTGTTTTTGGAACATATTCATTCACCTTCATTTTAGGAAGATCCTTTCACTGAAGAGTCACCACAACCCAAGAATGCCACAGATCCGACTGAAGTCGAAATCCCAGCCGTGGTCGACTTAGTCATGTTGGTTTTGGTCATCAGTCCCGATTGGATAGTGTCGTACATTGCATACATTCTGAAGAAAGAACTTCCAGAGGATGAAGAAGAGGCTCAATAGATTGTCCGACGATCTAAAGCCTTTACCGTGATAAAAGGTAGTTGTTCAGAGAAAGTGTAACTGGGGTCTGCCAGAAGTGCATCACGCCAGAAGAACGCCGAATGATCCTTAATGATATTCACTCGGGGACCTGTGGTCACCATGCGTCCTCTCGGACCATCGTGGCCAAAGCATACCGAGCCGGATTTTACTGGCCACATGCCAATGAGATGGCAAAAGAAATAGTGGACAAGTGTGAAGGCTGTCAGTTTTACTCCAACATGTCCCATAAACCTGCATCAGCTCTGAAGACTATTCCACTTGTTTGGCCTTTCGCTGTGTGGGGATTGGACATGGTTGGACCTCTAAGGACTGGCCAGAGTGGATTTACCCACATGCTGGTGGCAGTCGACAAGTTTACCAAATGGATTGAAGCCAAGCCCATTAAAAACCTTGAAGCAAGTACAGCTGTGAGTTTTATCACGGAATTGATATTCAAATATGGGGTTCCGTACATCATCATCACGGATAACAGATCGAACTTCGACTCTGATGAATTCAGAGCCTTTTGTGCTTCCCAAGGCACGAGGGTCGATTACGCTTCAATCGCTCATCCTCAGTCAAATGGGTAGGCTGAGCGAGCGAATGGATTGATTCTCAAAGGACTGAAACCCCGGTTGATGCGTGACCTCAAGCACGCAGCAGATGCTTGGGTTGATGAGCTCCCATCAGTGCTTTGGGGATTGAGGACAACTCCTAATTGGTCGACTGGATGGACTCCATTCTTCTTAGTCGATGGAGCCGAAGCCGTACTCCCGAGTGATTTGCTCCACAACGCGCCCCGAGTCAAACTCTTCACAGAAGAGGAAGCAGAGCAGGCTCGGCAAGATGCAGTCGATCTCCTGGAAGAAGAAAGAGAGATGGCTTTGATCCGGTCGACCATTTATCAGTAAGACTTGTGTCAATTCCATGCCAGAAACGTGAGGGGTTGGGCATTTCAAGAAGGAGACCTGGTTCTCCGAGTGGACCAGCAGAAACCACACAAGCTCGCTCCTGCTTGGGAAGGCCCTTTCGTCGTCACCAAAGTGCTCCATAACGGAGCGTATCGTCTCTTCAACGTCGAGCAGAACAAAGATGAGACACGCGCTTGGAATGCGGAACTGCTCCGCCCTTTTTACTCTTAAGTATTTTGACTGATGAGATGTAATAAGAAGTACCTTTTTAGTTTGATTATCGAAAGACATGATTTTACAGTCTTTCGACTGATTGTTGTTCATTTGTTTCGCCTAAGATGAAGAGAGAACCCTACCGAATGGTGAGTCTGCCTCTCACTCACGGGCTTAGCTGCAGTCCAGTACTCGCCTAAGTGATAAACAATCCTACCGAGTGGTGAGTCTCACTCTCACTCGGGGGCTTAGCTACAGTCCAGTACTTGCCTAAGTGATAAAAAATCATACCGAGTGGTGAGTCTGCCTCTCACTCGGGGGGTTAGCTGCAGTCCAGTACTCGCCTAAGTAATAAAGAAATCCTACCGAGTGGTGAGTTCGCCTCTCACTCAGGGGCCTAGCTGCAGTCCAGTACTCGCCTAAGTGATAAAAATCCTAGCGAGTGGTGAGTCTGCCTCTCACTCGGGGGCTTAGCTGCAGTCCAGTAATCGCCTAAGTGATAAAGAAATCCTATCGAGTGGTGAGTCTGCCTCTCACTCGGGGGCTTAGCTGTAGTCTAGTACTCGCCTAAGTTTAAAAAGTCCTACCAAACGGTACGGGTCGACCATCACCCCCCCTCCCCCGGGGCTGCACTGTCAAAGGCCCATCCAATGGCTGGTGCCTTGCTGATGACAGGAACGTCAAGACCATTGCTGAGTGCCTTGCTGATGAGCTGATCAAAGCTACTCAAGGCTCGTCCAACTGGTCAACTGCTGATTCTTCTTCAGAAGCTGCATCGAACGAACAGAAACCAATCCGAGAGAAGAACGATTTTCACTCGAAGATAAACACAACGTATTCAAAGATAAATCCAAAGGTTCCTAACCGCAGATTAAAAGTACTCGGGCGTCAGGCCCGAAGGAGTTTTAACAATTACAAAATGACTCGGCATTCCGAGGCAAGTAAAGGTGAGGCATAATGTTTTTCAGTCACTCAGCGGGAGAAGGACTGGCTGGATCGTAGAACTTGTCAAGCTCGATGCTATCAGCAATACGAGTGGCTGCCTCAAGGAAGGTGTCCATGAAGGTCTAGAAGGAGTGCTTCTTAGTATTCACTACCTTGAGGGCCGCCAACTTGTCTTCTTTAGCCTCCTTGCAGTGCACTTGAACCTATGACAAGGCGACATCAGCACCACAGCGAGCAGAAGATTTCTTCCACTCTTGCACTCGGCCAGGAATCTGATTGAGTCGAGTCATCAGCGACTCGAGGTCTTGAGAAAGTTCCACCTGAGGCCAGAGTTCGGCGTCCACTCGGGTCATCGCAGCCTTCAGCCGAGCCAGATAGTCAACAGCACCGTCCAAGCGTGATTCCAATCGAAGCAGGCTCATCGCAACTTCATCTTTCACGGGACAATTGATGGAGTCGAGACCTATCTCGACCCGCCCAGTTTCAGCTTCAAAGTCTTGGCAAAGTTCTGTTCCATCATGAAAAACAATGAGTCGACAATATTGCAACATACTTCAATCGACACAATTAATCAGTTGAGTGATCATACCTTCAAGCTTCAAAACTAGTTTCGTGGCAAGTTGTCCCAGATAGGACTCTAACTTGCCTGTCTTGGCTCTGAGGCCTCCAACTTCAGTGGTCAGGTTCTCCATGTCCTTCTTCAGTTGCTCTACTTCTCGATTGGCTTCTGAGATGGCGGTCTTCAACTTCCCGTTCTCCACCTCCAATTTGCCAACTGAAGCCAGCTTCTGATCCGCAAGCATCATGTTCTCATGTGCTTCCTTCTGAGCAACAGAAACGTCCAGGTCCTTCTTCTCCAAAGCCTCCTTCATTCTCTCTAAAGAAACAACACTCTTCAAATGAGCCTGAAGTTGGCGGTTTTCACTACGTACATTTGCTTGTGTGAAGTCACTCAGGTCAAAGAGACTGAAAGCAAAAGCAGTGGAAAGTGCGAACTACTAAGCAGACAAGACAGTCGAATGATTACCTCCTATGATGGTTGTCTCTTGTTGAGGAGTCTTGAGATTATTATTTGCGAGTTCAAGGTCAAGTTCAGCACTGATATACTTATTCTTTAACTCAGAAAGGCGAGCTCCAAGATGACATGCAGTCGACAAGAGAGATATGTGAGTCAACAGAAGTAAGAGACAGTGACAGGGAAAAGTTACTCTAAGACTACCGCCGAATCAAATAATCAATTGTAGTATTGGGGACTACACCAGTGGGTGCACTTAGTGTGCCCCCACTGGTTCCGATCAATACTCAGCAGGGTCTGCCCAGCGTGAGTTCAAAAAAAGGGAGAGTACATTCTAAGACCCCAGTCGACTGCCACTAGTCGACCGTGGTCTCGGGGACTACACCCAGTGGGTGCACTCGGCGTGCCCCCACTGGTTCTGACAGTTTACTGAGCCTCAGCTCGAGTCGAGTGGAGTGGAAGATTTCCTAAACTCTAAACAAAGAAACACCCTAGTGGGTGATCGGATATAAAACAACATTCAAAAGTTCAGTCGGAGTTTTGCTGACCTGAACATTAGTCTGAAGGGCAGTACTGGCGTTATAAGCCACCTGTCTAGCCTCGTGCATCACATTCACCTGCTTCATGACAAGGTTCACCTGGCGAAGATCTTCCCTAGCGGCACTCAGCGAGTCGTATGGGGTCTGATACGCAGCAAAGAGTGATGGCTCCAGGGCAGTCGAAGCAGTTGCTGGGTCAGATGCATGGAGTTGCACTGGAGCGGCAGGAGTCCGTGTAGTCGGGCCTGACGGACGATCAGTCATCAGCGGGCTGGCGAATGTGATGTTGGTCCGAACCGGCTCTCCGGAATGTTCGACCACCACCTCAAGCGCTGGCGTCGACTGAGGGACTTGATTTTCAAGCCTCCTCCTACTTGAACTTCCACTCTTCTTCCTCCTGTCCTATAGAGGCGCTTCTTCCTCATCATCAGGGAGCACAACGATCTCTTGCGGAACTACAGAAAGGGAGAAATATTGGATATTCAGCCGATTGACGACTCACTCGACTAAATGAAACCTGGTCGAACGGACTTACCAGCCCGAGAGGTAGCCTCTTTGCCTCCTGGTGCCTTATCGATATCCATGTCGGTAGCAGCAATGGTGGGCTAAAAAGATACACGATCCAATTGGTTAGAACAGAAATTTCAGTCCGTCTGCATAAACACAAGTGTGATACTCACCCCAAAGCCACAGGGACGTCCATCTTGATCCATGGCAAATTCTTCTGAGCCTTGGGAGGAGCAACCTTGTGCTGCTTGGCGACCTTCTCCATGGGCTCCGGAGTCGACGTCCGAGTATGCTTCTGAGTGTGGGGACCTGGAGCCACGTTCTTCCCACGCCCGCCTGCCGTGTCATGTTGCTGCTTGGATCGAAGCTCGGAGCACGGCGGTGAGCAGACTTCTTCTTCCTCCTCCTCCTCCTCCTCTTCATCCGAGGACTCCCAGTCACCACTTTCCTATGCACTGGCCTCTCCCTCCTGGTCCTGCACCAGAGCTTGTTCGCCATTGGGCATCGAATACATCTCAGTGAAAACCTACAAGACAAAAAGTCGAGTAAAAGTCAGTCGAAATCAAGTCCAGTCCGAACATATACGCCAGGCAGTCGTATTAAAGAGCATACCTTGTCGGGCGAATTATCATCTCTGAAAGGGATGACTCGCCTGGATCCTCTGGGGTTGTCCTGATTGCCCGTGATGCTCTTCAACCACATAGCCACGATCTTGGGTGGCACTTCCTCTCCGTTAGCATACCGAGTGGCTATTTCCATCATCCGAGTCAGAGTCATATCAGCAGTCCGACCGAACTTCAGGACCAACTCTCGGTATTTGACCCCTTCCTTGAAGGCACACACTGCTTGATGCTCTAACACATTTTCAACGGTGTGATGCAAAGTGGTCCACATCTGAATGAAATCTCTCAAAGTTTCACTCAGCTTCTGCACGCAATGCTGCAACTCGGTCAATCTTGCTGGTCGTTTGCAAGTGCCCTCAAAAGTTCTGACGAACACTCGGGCCAGCTCTTCCCAACTGTATATACTGCCCGAAGCTAATTGAGTCAACCACGCTCGGGCCGACCCTTCCAACATCAGAGGAAGATGTTTCATTGCTACTTCATCGTTTCCACCGCCAATCTGCACAGCCAATCGGTAATCCTCAAGCCAAGTTTCAGGCTTGGATTCTCCAACGAACTTACCAACTCCAGTCGCCAACCTGAAGTTGGGAGGAATCACTGCCGCCCTGATGGCTCTGCTGAAACAGTTTGGACCGGAAACATGCACTGTGCTGCCACTTGGACGATCTCTGCCAGGGTCTTCCCTATGCGCTCTGTCCCGGTTGACTAGGCCTTGCAGGAAGATGGATCTCGCATCGAAGCCTGGCTCTCTTGGGTCGACTGGTGCTCTGCGCTCGGCACTGTGACGACGTCTGTCATCATTCTGCGGAGGACCATACGATGCACCCCTTGGAGGAGGCGTGGGCACTCGACGACGATTGTCGTGGTCGAGCCGATAATCATACTGTCCACGGCCCTCACGCCGCAGGGGTGATCTTGGGCTATGGGTCGACTGAACTGTATCTGCTACTACGGATCTGCTATGAATCCTATTCCGCGACTGAGACATTGCTGTGTTCTGCTCTCCTGCTGCCCGGAGCAAGGACGGATCTGCATCAACCCTCTGCCAGCCTCCGACTGGGTAGGTTGGATCGACTCTGCTATTCGGGCTGCAGCTGTGAGGTTCTAAATCGGAGTACGGTATACCTTAGGCGGAGGCGGGAAAAGCTGCCATTGACTGGACTCAGGGACCCGCTCCCGAGCACGCTCGTCGAGAGCATGCTGAAGGTTCCCCAGTCGAGTGTGCTTAGCCAAATTAGCCAGGCGCACCTCTTCCAAGGCCCGAGCCTCGAGGGTTTCTCCAACGATGGGCGTGTGGAGTGCATCCATGTTGCGGCGACGAAGTTCTTCCCTCTACTGCAAAGAAAGGGGTTCGGGATAGTATTCCTCATGGGCGCGCGACGGATTGCCTCCACCATCTTCGCTGTCTTCAAGACGGAAGCTGGGCAAACCACGCGGTCCATCGACCATCAAGACTTTGGCCATAGGGCCGCTGCTATCGCTCTCGGATGCGGTCTCCGCGGAGCTAGTCGACAGATCGAACAGGCCGTGGAGAGTTTCATCAGGCTCGATTGCCGTGACATGATGGGTGGCCGAACGCCGATCCACCACGTGTTTCACCCACCGCTGAAGCCGCGATCGACCGGATCGCTTGCGGCGGCGAACAGCGGGGAGGGAAGACACCATCGGAGTTGACTGGTACTGAGTCGACGGCTGCCGGAGAAGGACGCCGCGAGCGCACGTGCGAAAGTGCGTCGCCCCTCGGACGGGGAGCGCCTCAATGTCAAGGGGAGCTTCTTGAAGCCACGCGGAGTCGTCGGCGACGAAAACGAGCGCGTCGAGACGGATCTCGTGGCCCTCATCCAACCCACCGCCGGAAACCATGATGATGATGATCGGAAAAACTTGCAACTTCACCAATAAGTCGCTAAGACAACTGCCCCATGGTGGGCGCCAACTGTCGTGGTTCTAAGACTGACAGTAGAAAGGGGGGTAGGTATGAAGAGGCGAGATCTCAGCTATGATGAAGGTGTACACACGAGGTTTACGAGTTCAAGCCCTTCTCGGTGGAAGTAACAGCCCTACGTCTCGGTGCCCGGAGGCGGTCGATTGGATTATATGTGTGATATTACAGGGGGTGCGAACCCTTGTGCCAGAGGAGGGTGCTGGCTTATATAGAGTACGCCAGGACCTCCACCACCCTCCATTACAAGGGACTTAATGTACATAAAGTAGGGGCGTTACTGGTAACGCCAGCCTTAAGTGCTGTTAATGACCTTAAAGACTATGGAGTGAATGCCTGCCCGTTGTAATGCTGAGTGACACCTGGTCTTCAGTAGGTCAAGTGATTCTGTAGATGGTCGAGTGACAATAGGGAGAAGGACGCCCGAGTGACATGACTGTCGAGTGGATTGCACTCGACATCTTTGACTAGGGGTCTCTTGCTGTCTCTTGGACTTCTTATCTTCCAGGGTAGTGACCTTGGGTAGGACGTATAGGTTCGGCCTATGACCCTACCCCAGGTCTGTATCCTCATCATACATGATAAACCGGCTTATGACATTAAGGTCGGGTTGGCGGTTTAAGAGGGGGCTAATGGTGCCTGGCGGGTTACCACTTTCTAATGGTTAAACCACCTACAATCGTGTGGAAGTTGCAGATTTGGGAAAATTGCTAAGTATTGCACAAACAGGTTCTGCAAGTTGACATTATAATTCTGGATCTACTATAGTTCGAAAAAGGGAGAAAAATTTCAAACCCTAAGTGGTGACAGCGGAATAGCAAAGGTCCATATGGGTTTGTTTCATTAAAGAAATAGATGAAGTAATGAGAAAAAATGGATTATGACTGCAGGCGCATAAGGATAATGCCAAGTTCTATCAAATACTCGTGTGACAGCAAAGTGCAAATGAAGAGCATCACCGAGCACCGACGAACACTGAAGAACACCGAAACCCTAGTGGTAGATCTGAGGTAAAAGGAAGAAGGCTTACTAAGGTTGAGGAAGCAGCGGAGAGGCGCCGCGTTTTTCTGGTTGAATCAGGTTGATGCAGCGGCCATTGTTGGGGCAGAGAGGAAGGTCGACGACGGCGGCTGTGCTCGAGCTCTGAAGTGTCGCGAGGTGGAAGAAAGACAAAGAGGCAAGGGAAAAAAGAAAAGGACCATCAGTCCTATTTATAAGACAAAAGGACAAGCGAAAGGCGCGGGAATCGAGGAGCCCAAAAAATGGATATATGACAGAGCTATTGCCTCGATTTTTGGAGTTTATTAATAAAAAGGAAGTATATACAGATTTAATAAAGCAAATGACGTGATGGCGGTTTATTACAATCTTGGAAGATGACATCATGGCGGTTTACAAGGTTCACATGAAGACATTCAAGAAGAAATTTTCTTAAGTGTTGAAGATTGACATGAACATGTTCAAATCAATCTAGGGCCTAATGTTGGGGATATAACTACTGAGTATAAACCTCCCAGGAGGCGTCGGGTTATACTCAGAACAAGTCATTCATATTGAAGACCATGAAGACAATGATTGTGCTTACTGAAGAGACATAAATGCCCAAGGACCAAAGGCGGATTAGGGCTTATAGTCATAAACCAACATACATTGTATAACTTGTATTGTAAGATAGGAAAAGGTAGAAACCGAGATGGACATGTGTATGAGCCGGCGTCGGGCTTCTGTAAACTGCCGGGCGTCAACCTGTGTATATAAAGGGACGACCCGATGGCAGTTCAGGGACAAGAAACAACAACTCGAGAGCCAGGTAAAGCGGATTCGCTCACTGATCATCGAGACCCCATCAATTCCACCACAACTGGATCGTAGGCTTTTACCTTCACCGCAGGGGGCCGAACCAGTATAAACCCCCCGTGTCCTTTGTCCGATTTAACCCCTTTAAGCTAATCTCGTTGCGATGTCTCCACGACTAACTCCTCGCACTAGGACATCTGACGTGTTAATTCCACGACACCACCCACCCGCCCAAACTCAAGCGATCTTTGCCGCATCAGACAATAGTCCCAAGAGACGGTACATCACTTTTGGGCCAGATTCCTCCTTGTCAAGGACAAGGTCAAAGACTGTTGCGATGAAGACGCAATCTCACTATTCTGCAAAAATTGCACGGACAAGGGACTCCTTAACACCATAGGTTGCCGTCACATATCACGCTTCGATGACTTGGCGATCATAATACAGAAGTACTCCGGGATGGAAAGCGCCTAGAAACCTCAGGCAACCTTTTGGGATCCATTGGCTCTCGCTAAACCCCTCGTCCGAGCAAAAAGGGTGTACCCTCGTAGGTCGTCTGATCCAATCACGAAGAAATCTAAGCCCACTGCAGGGCGCACAACTATTTTGGAGGGGTGGCTCGATAGGCCATGCAAAATACACACCACACCGGATATCATACCAACACACAACCTTAGAGCATGTTGGATAATTCAGCAGGTGGCCAAGAGCGGCGAGGATATCCTCATAAAAAACACCGCAGAGCAACATCCCACAGAACACAGTGCTACAGTATTGACAGTCTTCGGGACTTTCGCCTCAGGTAACAGGCGCAAGAGATCACTCCGTGGCCTTGCCGAAGTCTGCCAAGTCGCAGCAATAAACCCCTGGAACGACACGGCCATAACTTTCAGCGCCTGTGACGAACTGCAATTCAGAACAGTCTGGGCAGCAGCCTCTTTGGTCCTCAGCCCAATAGTGGACGGCTTCCGGCTTACCAAAGTTCTCATGGACGGCGGTAAGGGACTAAACCTCATTTATGAGGAAACTCTCAACATAATGGAAATAGACAGGAGCCGCATTGAGCAAAGTAGCACAACCTTCCAAGGAATTATCCCTAGCCGGGAGGCAAGATGCACGGGAAAGATCACACTGGATGTGGTATTCTACACGCCGGAGAATTATCAGTCCGAAGAGATAACCTTTCAGGTGGCCCCTTTCAACAGTGGATATCACGCCCTGTTAGGGTGGGACGCGTCCGCAAGCTTCCAAGCTATACCCCATTACGGGTACATGAAGCTCAAGATGCCTGGGCCCAAGGGAATCATCACCCTTGCAAGTGATGCGGACACAAGATTCCGTGCCGAAAACAAAACAGCCGCCTTGGCCCTCGAAGCATTGTCTGAAGCCCTCGCGGCCGAAGAATTAACTGCATTATGCTCCACAGAGGATAGGGACGATGTGATACCGATAAGCAATCCAAGTCCACCTCCTTTAAACAGCGGACGAATTAGTCAAATCCCAAGTCCACCCAACGGACTCCTCAAAGACAGCATCCATTGGGGCACAATTGGACCCCACAATCGACGCTGCACTGCGGGTGTTTTTACGCAAGAATTGGGATAATTTTTGCCTAGCGCCCTTCTGATATGTCGGGGATCCCACGCAGGCTGGCCAAACACAGCCTTAACAAACTGAAGGGATACAAGCCAGTCAAGCGAACACTACGGCGCTTTTCAGAACCCAAACGACAAGCTATGGGAGAGGAACTAGCCAAGTTACTCGAGGCCGGATTCATCAAAGAAATAAAACACCCGGATTGGCTAGCAAACTTGGTGATGGTACCAAAGAAGGATAAATCCTGGCGCCTATGTGTCGGTTTCAAAGAGCTCAACAAGGCCTGCCCTAAGGATCCCTTCCCTCTCCCACGCATCGATCAGATTATCGATGCTACCGCGGGACACAACTGATTGTGTTTCCTCGACGCATACTCCGGATACCATCAAATCAAGATGGCGGAGTCCGATCAAGCCGCAACGGCATTTATCACCCTATATGGGTCTTTCTGCTTCAACAATATGGCTTTCGGGCTAAAAAACGCTGGTGCCACCTACCAACGCATGATTCAAACATGCCTAGAGAAACAAATCGGCAAAATAGTTAAATCATATGTCGACGACGTAGTCATGACGACTAGACATGCCGAATCTTGAATAGACGATTTAAGGCTCACGTTCGATAACCTCCGAACATATGACATTAAGCTCAATCCGGAAAAATGCGTTTTCAGCGTTCCCGTCGGAAAGCTGTTGGGCTTCATTGTTTCCAATAGAGGAATGAAGCAAACCCACCTAAAATCCGAGCTTTGTCATAGTTGGCTACCCCAACAGATCTCAAACAAGTCCAGAAGCTAACTGGATGCGTGGCAGCTCTAAGCCGCTTTATCTCCAGATTAAGAGAAAAGGCATTGCCACTTTATCGCCTTCTTCGATAAACCGAACACTTCGAGTGGACGGATGCGGCGACGGCTAGACTAGAGGAAATAAAGACTCTTTTAGCGAGCAACCCAATCCTAGCCGCGTCGAACGTTGGTGAACCCATGTTGTTATACATAGCTGCAACACACCAAGTTGTGAGTGCGGTGCTCGTCATCGAACGAGAGGAGGACGGACACAAATTTCTGGTTCAGAAGCCGGTATACTAGGTGTCCACTGTCCTCACACCATGCAAATCCCGGTACCCACATTATCAAAAATAGCATATGCGGTCTTCATGGCATCCCGGAAACTATGACACTACTTTCAAGAGTGTTCAATCATGGTGGCCTCTGAAGTACCACTCAATGACATAATAAACAACCGCGATGCCATGGGCCGGATTGCCAAGTGGGCCATCGAGCTCCTCGCATTCGACATCACATATAAACCACGACGGGCCATTAAATCTTAAGTACTGGTGGATTTTGTCACCGAATGGACAGGGGCCAAACTCCCTAAAGAGTATGGCGCATACTCCAACTGGATCATGCACTTCGATAGCTCCAAAATGCTGGTAGGTCTCGGGGCAGGTGTTGTCTTAACATCCCCCACGGGAGATACAGTCCAATACAAACTCCAAATATTATACACAGACTCCAACAATGCAGCCGAATACGAGGCTCTATTGCATGGTCTTCGGATGGCCGTCTCCATGGCCATTCAGCGCCTAGAAGTGCGCGGGGATTCAAACCTCGCAATATCTCAAATAAATGGAGACTTCGATGCCAAAGAGCCGAAAATGGCGACCTAAAGTAATAATGTCCTTAAGATGTCAGCTCGGTTCGACGGGCTCGAATTTCATCACTTGGCTCGAGAAATCAATCAAGCGGCGGATGTCCTCGCCTACATCGGCGCTAAGCGCGACCCCGTCCCACCTAACATCTTTCTAGAAAGGCTTTTCAAGCCATCCGTGGTGTGGAAAGGGGAGATCGGCAATATCAGCCAGGATCCGACCAGAACCCCAGATTCCGAACACACTAACATAATTGGGGGCTCTGCGACCGAAATAACACCTTCGGCCCATCTCATCATGGCTGTTATCGCCCCATGGACCGAACCCTTCTTGGCCTACCTTAACAGACACGAACTCCCCGAGGACCAAAATGAGGCACGCTGCATTGTGCGGCGCTCTAAAGCCTACAAGGTCCATGAGGGAGAGCTTTATAAGAAAAGTGCTACCGGGGCACTTCAAAGATGTATCTCCGAGGAGGAAGGGCGACAGCTATTGGCTGAAATTCATGCCGGCCTCGGCGGTCACGACCAATGCATTGGGTAGCCAAATTTTTTTTGAGGTATTGGTTGCCCATGATTTGGCCGACATTGGCAAGAAAAATGAACTAGAGTTGGCTAGAGTTCATTGGCATGCCAAAGAAATGGCAACCATCCAAACAAAGACCAATCTTTGGGTCATGACCAAAATTTTGGTAAGGTGCACTTTGGCCACAATCCAAACACACCCCAACACCCGGCTCGTCGCGGATGCACGGGGCACCGCGACGCGTCCGTGGAGTGGTGTAGCGCGGCCAACTGCATCCTCTGGACCTGAGACCATCCCAGGTCGTCTTGCTTTTTCAATGACATGCGGGGATAACATTTGAGCAAAGGGCATCTCCAACGTTGCCACGACCGCAACTGACTACCCTGGCAGACCAAAGCCCTCGTCCCTCGCGCCGTCGTGCGGTGCGTTCCCAGCCGGCGGCAGCTGCCCGCATTCATGCCGTCCGTTCGTATGGCGTCGTTAAGAGGCTCGGTGCCCAAGGAACCAAATCCGGCGACTTATTGACGCACCCGGACGCTTGGCCTCACCGGAAAGCGCTACTTAAAGTGGCAACGCCCAGCTAACCTCCACACCATAGAGCATCGTCCTCCTACCTGACACCACATCCGCCATGACCGCAAGTGCGAACGCTCTATGGGAGAGCTTGTCTTCAGGGATGAAGCTCGAGGTCGGCGCCCTCGCTCAAGTCGTCACTCGTGACGCAATAGCGGCGTAGCCGGACGCGGATGCGACCGCACAAGCGGTGGCCATGCTGGCGGCCGATGACGGGAACACCGTCAACCACGCGTCCTACTTGCCGCCATCCAACGTCCGGCACCGCCGAGGTCGGGGACTCCTCCGAGGATGAGTAGGGCATGGGAGGCGGCTGGGCATGGTGTGCCAACTGGCCGGTCCGTATCCCGTGTTCTACTCTTCCTCGCCGGAGACCGCACCTTCACTTCACGGGTCTTGAACCCCGCCCCCGTACATAGAGATCGCAGATGGAGGACGTCGGTCGCCGCCGTAGAATAGGTTTAGGGTCGGGTTTCTTTTATTTTTCTGTCTTATAAAAGTTCGAAATGTAATGAAAATCTGCCGTGTTTGCATTAATCTCGGCCGGTGTATATGAACTTTCACAATAATATACATATTGTAGGAGTACTAGTGCACGGAAGATCAAGATCTTGTGGGAGAAAAGGATGAATGAGGGAAAGCCTTATCTGCAAATGTGGAGAGGAGTGCGGTTAAATTGTCATAGTTTCCTTCCTATCTGTTAGATATAGATCGGACGGCCTATATTGCAGGATCACAGGCACACCATCATCACTAACTCTGCTTTTTATTGAACCGAGACAAATCTAGAAAACCCAACTAAGCCAACCTCCCAGCATATCACGTGGGAAAAGACCCGGCCGCGCCGTTTTAGTCGGGATTACCAGATTACTAGTAGTAGTATCGATGGATCGTGCAAACCACCTAGTTTAAAAGGAAAAAGGTGGTACACTCACAACACTCCTGTCACGGTCGCATTGCACCTCACACACGTTCGGTCCTGCACATGGCTCACGCAAACGGAACGCGCTTCGGCTTGCCTCTTCACTGACACATGGGACTGCACTTGGAGAAACCGACCATGCGCCAAACTCCCCCCGCCCACCGCGCGAAAATCACCCCCCCCCACAAATTTCCCCCAAATTCGATTCAACCGCCCTTCGGCCAAATATT
>NC_041381.1:599206729-599250935 GCF_002162155.2 Triticum dicoccoides
TCCACTACATTCGCCCCGCCAAAGCTGCCCTCCCTACCGCGCCATTACGTCGGCGCCGTGGTTCGTCGAGGGGACGCACGGCGATCCTCTCGCTCCCACAGTACACTCTCGTAGACTGCCGTCCTCTAGCCGCACCGCCACCTCTGGCTACGTTCTTGTGGAGGCGCACGGCGGTCAGCGCCGCCACCGCTGGCGATGTTCGTGTGGAGACGCACGGCGGTCAGCTTCTCCCACGGTACGCGCATTCTAGATTGAGGCCCCGTTCATGTCGGTGTAGCGCTGAATGTTAGCTGATAGACGATGTTAATCTCACTATTTGCCGAAGTAGTTTACAATCAATATGCTCTGCTTAAGAAGCTTCCTTGCCCTGTTCTGCACTCAATCTGCTTAGCTGAGATGGCATGCTAAGGCCGATTAGTTGCTAAAATATCCTGCCATATATTTACTGTGACGTAGATTGCCATGTTCTAGTAGCCAATCTGTTAGGTGAAATAGCTCTACACCATTTTATACTCGATCTTTGTTGCTGCGACGACCTTCGATAGTTAAATGGCTGTGTGCTCGGGCTCATTGACTGCTAAAACAGCTTTCCATAATTTAGCACTCAAATATGTTTGCTGAATTAGCTTTCCATATATTTCGTTACTTAGATCTGCTCGTCCAAATATCTTGCCATAGCTTTAGACATCGACCTAGGTATTTTTTTTCTGGACTTCATAAAAAAGCAAATATGTTTTTCCTGTAATATCTAGTAGAAGAACTAATTTGTATGTCTAACAGATGGACATGACTTGGATAACATCTGCTCGAAGATTCTCCGCTGCATATGTCGAGGGGGTTGGAAACTTCATGAACTTTATCAGATCTGAGTACGATGGTCCGAAATCAGATGTGCTCTGCCCGTGTAGCAATTGTATGAATTCAGTTACAAGACCCTAGTCAACTGTGCAAAATCATCTACACTTGTATAGGATGTCGGTCACATATACTAGGTGGGTTCATCATGGTGAAGCTGTGAACGTCAATGTTATTGACTACGTGGAAGCGGCAAATCACCATCTTGATCTGCTTGATGCTCAGGTGGAAGAGGAGGAGGAGGTGGTGGTGGCGGAGCCAGTGAGTTTGACGGACATTGCAACAATGCTACGAAATGCTCGTGCATTCCGTGAACTTTCACCTGCAGAAGAAAACCGGTGGGCCCGCATGTTGGAACAATGCAATGTTGCTGTCACCCCAGGAAATTAGCTGTCAGTATTCTCAGCTATGGTCACCTTTCTTCAGGTGAAGACATCTGAGCGGATGACCAACAAATCATTCGATGCGATGTTGTCTGCTTTCTGCAAATCTTTCCCAGATGCGTCTGAGCTGCCACACACCTATAGTAAAATGAAGAATTTCCTTCGTGAAGTTGGAATTGGATATGATATGATCCACGTTGTAAGAATAATTGTGTTCTGTTCCGGAAGGATTATGCCAACTTAAGTGAATGCCCGAAATGCAAATCATCAAGATGGAAAGATGGCGATGCTATGAAGAGGGTTCCTCATAATGTTCTGAGACATTTTCCAATTACACCAAGATTGCAGAGGTTGTTTCATGATGCTGAAACAAGAGAGGATGTACCGTGGCATTCTAGGAACCAGGAGTACAGAGATCAGAATGTAATGAGCCATCCATCTCATGGTAGTGAGTGGAAAAGCTTCAATGATAAACACAAAGAGTTTGCTGCTGACCCGAGAAACATTAGACTTGGCTTAGCTTCAGATGGATTTAACCCATTTGGCCACTAGAGCGCCACATATAGCATGTGGCCAGTGCTTGTTATCCCTTACAACATGCCCCCAAATGTCTGCACCAAAGAATCAAACTACATGATGGCCTTGCTCATCCCAGGTCCAAAAAGATCTGGAAAGGATTTTGATTTGTTCATGGAGCCTCTTGTGGAGGAACTTCAACAGCTATGGAAGGGTGTTCTCACTCGAGACCTATATAGCATCCCACCAACTGATTTCTTTCTGCGTGCTGTTGTAATTTGGTGCATCCATGATTATCCGGCTTTGTGCACTATGTTAGGGAGAACGACAAATGGTTACAATGCATGTGTTCGCTGTGACAGGAATCCGCTGTCATACGCAATTCTTAGCAAGATCTGTTACATTGGATACCGCCGTTTCCTTGCCAAGGACAAGCCGCATCCTAGAAAATACCGAAGACATGTGTTCAATGAAAAGCATGAAAACCGTGATGCGCCAAAGAGGCTCACCGCCGATGAGTTGCAAGTGGAATTAGAGAAGGTCAGGCATATTACACCAGGAAACCATCCTGGTAATGGTAGCGGGAAAAGGAAGCATGGCACGGTAGAAGAGAGATTATTGTTTACCCGCAGGTCCACTTTGTGGGACTTGGAGTATTGGAAAGATTTGGATCTGCGGCATAATCTTGATGTGATGCACATCGAGAAAAATATATGTGACAGCATTATCGGCACACTTCTTAACACTGAAGGCAAAACGAAAGATACCTTAAAATCTAGGATTGATTTTACACACCTGGGTATCAGAAAGGATTTGCATGTGCAAGATGAAGATAAACCACGGGATATGGCACCAGCTGTGTACGTCTTGGACAAGGTAAAAAGAAAAGAATTCTGCGAGGTCCTGTCACTGTGTGAGATTCCCACATGGATTTGCTTCCAACCCTTAAAGGAGAGTCAGTGCAGATGGAAACAAGGTACAAGGGTTGAAAACTCATGACTACCACGTCCTACTTCAAAGGGTTTTACCTGTTATCCTTAGAGGATTGGGCCGCCCTGACTTATACAGAGTAGTTGCAGAGTTGGGACAATTCTTCAGGGAACTCTGCAGTAGAAGTATCAGGATAGATGCTTTGGAGCATCTTAGAGACAAGATACCAACTATCCTATGCGACCTTGAGAAGATATATCCTCCAGCCTTCTTTGATGTGATGGTGCATTTGGCTGTTCATCTACCTAATGAGGCACTACATAGAGGTCCAGTACAGTAAGGCTGGATGTACCCTATTGAGAGGCGGCTAGGCACTTTCAAGGGCTATGTTAGGAATAGAGCTAGACCCAAGGGTTCCATTGCAGAGGCCAACATTGCTACAGAAGCGTTGACATTCTGCTCAAAATAAATTGGAATAGTTGATCAGCTTAGCAAAGAGGTGGGTGAAGACAATCCGGTGCTCAATGTTTTCGATTATTCTGTTCGAGTTACAGGGAAGAGTCGACAAGAGGACAAACCTAAAGATTTGGACAAAATGGTTTGGTATGTGTTGAATAACTGTCCTGAGATACTACCTTATATCAAGTAAGTGCAGTACTGCAGCTTACACATCGTAATCTACTAAACTTGCAGCACATTCTTATATATTTAGATGTTTGACACGATCACTATGTTCTGCAGCATGTACAAAGAGGAGTTACTGCCGCAAAATCCAAGAAACATTGACAAACTAGTTATGGCAGGATTTGCAAAATGGTTCAAGAACCATGTAAGCTTTTGAAGTGCACTGTCAGTTTTTTTTAATATATTGAGTACATAAGATGATCAGCTTGTCCATTTTCTAACCATAGGTTAATAAGATGCGGGAGGATGGGCAGGCAGTTGATGATGCCCTTTACTCACTAGCAATGGGACCTGATACTCGGGTAACACATTATGAATCTTGCGTTGTTGGAGATGTGCGCTACAACACCCTTGCACGAGACGAATGCAGGAAGACACAAAACAGTGCCATCATGAGCACGGATACGTATGACAAAGAGACAACTAAAATGTATGCTAACATAACAGACATTATTCAGTTGCAGTATATCTCCAGTTTCGAGGATCATCGGTGTGTGGTTCTGTTGTGCTGTCGTTGGTATAACCTGTTTTCCAGGATCGCAAAACCCAGAGATGATGATTATTTCAAATCCATCAATGTCAATGCAGCGTACCATACCAACGAGCCTTTTATTTTGGCAAATCAAGCAACACAGATATTTTTCTTGGAAGACACATTTGCACGTAGCGATGACTGGAGAGTATTGCAAAGGTATGAGCAAAGGAATTTGTTTAATGAAGTTGCCCAACAAGATGATGCTTACACTGCTCCTGATGTACAAGATAACACAGATGTTCCTAATATCTTTGAGAACCATCACGACATAAAGAAGCCAACGTTCGAGGACATTGAGGACGAAGAAGAAGATGACACCGTGGGGAATTACGATTCAGACTGATAGAGATGGCGAAGATGTTGACGCTGCTGCTTTGGATGATGATTACATTGCTTTCTCGTATTTGCCTGACATAAGATGTTTTTTTATCTACTGCATGAAATTTTGTTTGCTATGACAACTGAAACCTGATGAACATGTTGCTTAGTATTTTGCTGTGAGAACATCACTTGTTATGTATGCTGATTTGTGTTTGGTGATTGTATGACAACTAAAACATGATGACATTGTTGTTTAGTTGTACTCATATTTGGCTGTGAAACTTGAATTTGATGACATAGTTTGCTGTTGGACTGCAATTTGCTCGACGTCTTCGAATGAGAACAAAGCTGACCCGACAGGGCCTCTGCTATCTATATATTTATATGAGCAAAAGGGGATACCCCCTGATTTCCGTTAATAGAAATCATTAGATGTTCACAACACTATGCCCAGCCTGCTACACAGGTTTCATTCATTACTAGTTTCAGCAAAGTGCTATGTCGTAGCCACTGAATACATCACGAGTGCTACATACACTGCAAATAAAGAGACAATCATCCTACAGAGCACATCGATTTTGCCCATTATCTTCACAAGCTCTTTCATCTCCTCATTGCTGTCAAGGCCGTTCAACAGCTGTTCCTTGGCCATGATCAGAGGAACTGCATCTTTAACCTTCTGCTCTGCATCTTCCTCTTCTGCCGTTCCTTCAGTTACTTCTCCAACACCCCAACCTGCTGGTATTGGGATTCCTCGGCTAAACAAATAATCAGCATAGTTGCATTCCCCCACATCAGCAACTTCCCAGAAATACAAATCACACGAATCTTCCCTTTTCTGCACGAATCAAATTGGAAGATCATCAACCAAACTATTAAAAATATCAGCAACTGAAAGCAACAGAACAACACTTAAACATATTATTACCCCATGATTTGGGCATTTGTAGAAGACTCGGCCAAGGTTGCGGATTATGGTTGAGACACGACGGATGACTCTGCGTGATTTGCAGCAGTGGCACCACACCAACGGCAGTGGGTTGCGATGAGCAATCGGCTGCGGTGCGCGTGCCGGCAGGGGTGTGATGAGACCCATAGGCGATGGTACGGGTGGCAACTTGGCGCATATCTGGTTGTTGCCTGCTGAAGAGCAGGTGGACGAGCAGCCAGCGGACATGGTTGCTGCGGCCAGAGCTTCTGATGCTAGGCAGAGTAAGTAGAGAAGAGGATAAGCGAACGTTGGATATGTCAGTTTTATTACTTGCAGAGTAGCATAGCACCATATATAGTCATAGTCTAGGTTTGGATTCGAACCAGCTACAGGAGCACGTCTTTCTTTTTTCGAAAACTCGGCAATGTCTCTTTACTGGTACACTAGCTGGTTCTGTACGCCTTCCCAAGTCTTTGATTTTCTTTCCCTTTTTTGCGAGGAAGGAAGGTCGACAAAATTGAGAGTTACTCGGACTCGAACCCAAGATCTCTCGGTTGAAAACCAAGGGTGCTAGTCACTTATGTGGTGAACGTTCCCTGCGAGGAGGACGGCAGACGAACACATTTTCCTCGCAGTTTTCTTCCTATATATAAAAAAGTATGCTACTTGGTGTCCGCTTGGTCAGAAAAGGATTGTGCCAACCTTGACCGTTCGATTGACATTCAACCTCTGTTGCATTTCTTCAGTCTCTTCTTCCTCAAGCCGCCAAAGCCAAACCAGCGCCGGCGGGACTGCCTGCTCCCGCCTCCCACGGCTGGCTGTGATCTTCCCCGGCTCCTGTTCATTCCTGTCCGAGGCCTCACCATCGTCCTCCGTGCTCGCCGCAGCGGCGCCCTCCGGTGTTGTCAACATGGTCAACAACCAAGAGGAATAAGGAGATGATTGTAGATGGTGAGGATGACAGTAGGGACCCAATAGCGTGTGCAGTAATTTTGTTTTTTCGGGACGGAGAAGGGTATCAACTTGGTTGTGCGGGACCCGTGGCCCATCTAGCCCAGGCTTTTATTTCATATGTTTAGCGCATGACCAGCCCAGTTTGTTTTTTTCCTTTCTGAAAAATGCCTAGCCAGCTATTTTGTTTTTTTGCAGAATAACCAACATAGGCCTACTTCCTTTTCTACGCTCTGCTGGGCCGGAAATCTTTCAAGACGAGGAGGGATGCATTTTGCCCAGAAAATGGGCTATAAGTAATAAGAAATGGGCTATAAGTAACAAGAAATGGGTTATAAGAAAAAATAAATGGGCTATAAGTAATAATAAATGGGCTGTAAAATGAAAAAAATACAACAAACACGCAATTAGTTTCCAAATACTGTTTTCTTTCACATTTTGATATTTTAAATTTCATTGTTTTTGTGCGGGTAAAATTTCATTGAATTTAAATTAAGGTATATTTAGATTTAAAACTAATTTGAATCCGGCTAGAAATTTCGGGCTATATGTTGTTTGGGACAGATTTGGAGGCTGACTTGTGGGTCTACTAGGTTGACGTGTACTTTGGCTTTGTCAACTTAGTCCACAAACGATTCTAGCAGCAGTGACCGTTGGATGTTAATCCAACGGCCGTGCTGCTTCTTCAATATCTGATCTTCTTGCTCCAGCCGCCCAAACCAGCTCCGGTGGGACTGCCTGCTCCCGCCTCCCGTGGCCGGCTATGCTGCCGCACAGGCCGCACCGCCCCACCCTACTTCATTGCTGGCCAGGCCATTCCTCTACTCACCCACACCTCCTGTTATTTTCTGGCGACGGCAGCCAGACCAGTAAACCCTCATACTCCCCACCGCGTGGGAAACCATTGTCGAGTCTTCCCCGCCTCTGTGTCGTTCCCTTCCTAGGCCTCGCCGTCGTCCACCGCCATGGTGCTCTCGGCGCGGCCTGGTCAACCTGGTCAACGAATGACATCCATCGGTCAGTCCCTGTATGCGCAAAATAATGATTCCTCCAGTTGACAGCTGGGACCCACCGGAAGGGCCTCTGTATTTCACGAAAAAAACGTTCCCCCCGCTGACATGTCGGAGCCACCAACTATATCTTCGCACACAAGGAAGTGCCTCCTTATTACGCACAAAAACTGAATACCCACCCTGCTAGATGGGACCCACCATAGTGGGAGGATGACTTGTGGGCCAACTAAGTTGACGGGGACTGAGGGCTTTGTCAACTTAGTCAATATGAATGATTCTAGCTCTAGTGACCGTACGATGTCCATCCAACGGCCATAGTGCTTCTTCAACATCTGGTCTTCTTGCTCCAGCCGCCCGAAGCAGCGCCGGTCGTGTCGCATGCTCCTGCCTCTCGTGGCCGGCTGTGATGCCGCGGAGGCCTCACCGCCCCCTACTACTCCCACCGCTGGCCCAGGGTATCCCTCTACTCACCCACACCCCCTGTTATTCTGTGGCGACGGCAGCCTCATGCCGCAGCCGAACCAGTGAACCCTCGTACTCCACTCCGCGTGGGCTACTACTGCTGCATCTTCCCCGGCTCCGCGTCATCCCCTTCCTAGGCCTCGTCGTCGTCTAGACCACCGCCCTGGTGCTCTCGGCGTGGCGTGGTCAACATGGTCAATGACCGACTTCCATCGGAAGAGTACTCTACGTGGAGAGGCTGACAGCTGGGTCGAGGCGGCCGCAAGGAAGTGCCTCCTTATTACGCGCAAAATAATTATTCCTCCACCTGACAGCAGGGATCCACCAGACGAGCCACCTTATTTCACGAAAAAAACATTTCCCCCCTGACTGTTGGGACCCACCGGACGAGCCAGCGTATTTTGCGAAAAAACATTCCCCGCGCTATCAGCTCGGACCCACCGGAAGTGCCTCCTTATTACGCACAAAAAAAATGAATACTCCCCTTGCTAGCTGGGACCTACCATGGTGGGAGGCTGACTTGTGGGCCTACTGAGTTGGCTGGGACGGGGGCCTTTGTCAACTTTAGTCAATATGAACGATTCTAGCTCCAGTGACCGTACGATGTCCATCCAACGGCCATAGTGCTTCTTCAACCTCTAGTCTTCTTGCTCCAGCCGCCCAAAGCAGCGCCTGTCGTGCCGCATGCTCCTGCCTCCCGTGGCCGGCTGTGCTGCCTGGAGGCCTCACCGCCCCCTACTATTCCCACCACTGGCTAGGCCCTGCGGCGACGGCAGCCTCACACCGCAGCCAAACCAGTGAACCCTCATACTCCTCTCTGCGCGGGCTTCAACTGCCGCGTCTTCCCCGGCTCCCCGTCGTCCCCTTCCTAGGCCTCGCCGTCGTCCACCGCTTGGTGCTCTCGGCGCAGCATGGTCAACGTGGTCAAGGAATGACTTCCATCGGACATGGACTGTACGTGGAGATGCTGACAGCTGTGTCCACGGCCGTAGCAAGGAAGTGCCTCCTTATTACGCGCAAAATAATTATTCCTCCACATGATAGCGGGGACCCACCGAACGGTCCACCATATTTCGCAAAAAAACGTTTCCCCCTGACTGCTGGGACCCACCAGCTACACCTTCGCATGCAAGGAAGTGCGTCCAGGCAAAAAAATGATTGGCCCCCTGACTGCTGGGACCCACCAGCTACATCTTTGCACGCAAGGAAGTGCCTGATAGTCGGGACCCACCTGGTCGAAGAGTACGTAGCATTGTCATTCTGGTCACGAACATGTACGTACATACTGGTCGATGTAGAGGCACGCAGGTGTCGTAGATGTAGAGGCGCGCACGTGTCGTAGTAGAGGCGCACACATAGCATGTACACGTACGTACAACAGCGAGGTTGCAAGAAAGAAAATATGGCCATGTACGTACATACGGGCAGGGTCTCGAACGCCTACTCGTGCATATGTACATGGCTGGGTCGGAACGGAGAAACAACATCATCGTCGTGTTCATGGGGAGCCAACCGGCTGAGTCGGAATGGAATGCATGGTTGTGTTCATCGGGAGGGCTTGGACGGAACAGGCGATGGAAATGAGGCCTGGCGTACCGCACAACGGAGGAAACGGCCTTGTGTTCGACCGGCCACGTTCGAAATGGGGTCCTGTTGATCGGGAGGGGCCTGGCATACCGCAAAATAGAGGAAACGGACCTCCTACAGTTGAAACGTGGGTCCTGTTGATTGGGAGGGGTGTGGCGTACCGCAAAACGGACGAAACAGACTTGTGTTGGAGCGCTACGGTCGAAACGGGGGTCCTGTTCATCAGGAGGGGTGTGGCGTATCGCAAAACGGACGAAACGGACTTGTGTTGGAGCGCTACGGTCGAAACAGGGGGGAGGGGTGTGGCGTACCGCAAAATGGGACTCCACGGGATACTGTTCATCTCCACCGTCGACCTCCTCCAGCCTCCACGGGCTACCGTCGACCTCCTCCAACCTCCATGGGCTCCTGTTCATCCAGCCTCCACCGCGCGCTACTCCACCGGCTACTATTGAACCACCCCTCCACCGTCTACTGTTCATCCAGCCCTCCACACCAAGAGGTCCTATTCAACCACCCCTCCATGGGCACCCCTCCACCGTCTACTGGTCATCCAGCCCTCCACACCACGGGTTCTTGTTCATCCAGAGGCAACGCCACCGCTCACTGTTCATCCAAACCCCCCCGCAACGCTCACTGTTCATCCAATCGATCGACTTCAGTTAGCAGTAGTAGCGAAGGAATCGCTCTGTCAGGTTCAGTTAATAGCCATCAATCGATCGCTCGGGTTCAGTAACGCGTAGCCTGCAGTGCAATCGCTCGGGTTCAGTTAGAGCCCAACGCCTCGCTCGGCTTTAGTTAGAGCCAACGCCTCACACACACGCGCGTACGTACGAGACAAACGCGCATCGCTCCGCCCCCGACCTCCCACCGTAACCGGCAACTCCCCGAAATTTTCCTCCCCCTTGCTTCTACCATGGTTTTTTCCGTCATGGACGACACAAAGAATGTCATGCAGCTGCATCTCCTGCCCGCCCAGGACGAAAAGCCCATTTTCTTTCATGTTTTTTTGTCGTAGAAGTAGGAGCCCACCACATCTATGATGATACCGGGTTTTGTCACAATTACCGTCATAGAAGTGTCATATGTATGACAGAAAAAAAATTCGTTCGGCCTAAAATGTCACGGATGTGTCCTTTTTTTGTAGTTATGTTCTAACAGAAAAATATAGGAAAAATGAATGTCCAGCTCTAGTGGAAAAAAAACCTCGAGACTCTCAGTTCTGGACTAGTCTATTGAAAATTAAGAATATCTTTTATAAATTTGTTAAGAAAGAGCCTAGAGATGGGAAAACACTAGATTTTGGGAGGATACTTGGGTGGATGACAAGCCATTAAAAGATGCCTATCCTAGAATATATGACATCTGTTTTGATCACAAGATTACTGTATATGAGGCCATCGGAAAAGGATGGAAGGGTTTCAAATTTAGAAGGACGCTGCATGGAGAAACTCTGGAGTTGTGGAATACTTTAAAAAGTAGATGTGAAAAGATTAAAATGAATGGGGGGAAAGATAAGATTAACTGGACCCTCACTGCTGATACTAAATTCTCTGTATGACCTTTATACAAAGAATTGATTATGTTAGGACTGAAATTTCCACAGAAATACCTTTGGAAAATCAAAGTTCCTGCAAAAATAAAAGTCTTCTTGTGGTTAGTAAATAAGAAGAGTGTTTTGACTAGAGATGTCTTACTCAAAAAAGGGTGGAAAGGGAAAAAAGAATGTGTGTTTTGTGGACAAGATGAATCAATTGATCATCTACTGTTCACATGCTCTACGGCTTCTTTGCTTTGGAGCTTGGTCAGATGTGTTTGTGGTGTGAAGACCATTCCTTTAAGTGTTAAAGATTGTTTTGGGGGATGGATTAGCAAATTTAACAAAGAAGACAAGAAAATGGTGATGATTGGGGTTTCTGCTTTATTTTGGGCAATTTGGAAAAGTAGAAATGCAATTGTATTTGAAAGAAAAAGGATTAATGATCCTCTTCAGATAATCAAACTAATGAGTCGATGGTTGGTTGATTGGTCCATATTGCAGATAAAGGAGCCATCAAGAAAAATGCTGGAACTGGGGGCAAGAGTGCTAGAACGGGCAGAAAATGAGGTGTACACAGCTGGGCAGGGGTGGCGGATCAATGTGGCAAGGCTCCCTGGATGAACGGCTACGATATCTCCATCTTCTGCTACTATTCTTAGTCTTTTGTGTCTGTTAGCTACTAGCTATAATGTCGATATCTCTGTTTGGTGTATGGTGGACTTTCCTTGCACTCGGCCTGGCTGGTTCTTAGAGTCTTGGTTGGCTGCGGCCTGTGTTGGCCCTTTGGTTTGTTAATTGTGGTGCTGATAGTTTGGACCTGTTATGTACTGTCTTTCCTCTGAATTCTGTAAGGTTGGTTTTCAGTAATGAAAATCGGAAGGGGCGAGCCCTTCTTTGATAAAAAAAACCTCAAAGCCTCTGAGCAGGCACGTAAAGGCTTCATTCAACCCGCTTGTGGCGCATGAAATCTTCCCGAGCACCATGCTCATTAATGAACGATGCTTCTCCGAGATATCAGCTCGCTCCAGAAGGCCTGTCAGTGTGTTCGGCCGGACGCCGAATTGTGGCGGACCCTTCTTATCGCCCCCTATAGGAGCTGAACGCTCCGGGCTTAGGGAGGCTGAAGTATTAGTTTTTGGCTTCGGCAGATCTGGACTCCTCCATGACGACACCTCGGGGTCGCCCGCCTCATGAGGTAGAGAGGTTGGTGGGGTCACACTCTCCATCATCTCCGGATGGAGATCCCCCGAAGATGAACTCTGTCGAGAAGAGCTACTAGCCTGACCGCACAGAATGGATCCTCGTTATTATTCTCGGAGAAGGAAGTAGTACCTTCGTATTTACGATTAACTTACAGCTCGGCTGAGGGATGGCCCGTTGGTGGGAATGTCGCGGTGAGGACACCCTTCGAGGTAGGGCCCCTTGGTGAAGCTTTCTTCCCTTGTCTGCGCACCTCCTCTGCAAGTCTACGGAGGCGGCCCTTTACTTCCCGCGCGGGGAGGAAGCCTTAGATTCCCCTCCCCAACTATCCTCCTTCGGGGAGGTAGCAATTCCCCCAATTTGGATGCGCAATATGTGAAGTTCTGCTTCTCTGTTCTTCCCTTCGTCTTTCCCTGAGGGCACTTTACTTAGCACACGACCAAGCATCTTTGCTATAGAGGGACTTGGCGAGCCTTCGGGAAGTGGCGCCGGACACCTGATTCGCTCTGTCTTGCTGAGCCATTCCTGGTCACGAAGGACTTTCAGAATAATGACTATGACAAATTTAGATGAGGTGTTCGGTTTCTGGGTTACTTACTTGGGTATCTGGGCAATTGCAGCTCAGGCCCGCATCCTCGGTGATATCAGGACACTTTACTTGTGGTACGAAAAATAATTTACACATTCCTTCGAGCGTTAGGTCGAAGAAGTACAGAATAGCCCGCGGACCCTCCGGATTGAACTCCCACATCCGGAGAATCCGGCGTTTGCACGGTAACATCCGTCGGATTAGCATTACCTAAATTATGCTGATGAGGATAATGTCCCTCTCAAGAAGCTCCCGGATATGACTCTGCAAGGTTGGTACATCACTAGCAGATCCTCAATTCCGTTCTATATCGGTCCATGATGCCAGTTGAGAAGGAGGGCCCGAACAGAAGTTAGGGGGAGCCACCCACTTTGTGCCTCTGGGAGCCATGACGTAAAACCACCTCCGCTGCCATAGATCGGACACCTCTGGGAAGGAGCCCTCTGGCCATGGGGCACCGGCATTCCTGCTTATCACAGCACCTCCGCACTCCGCATGTCACCCCTCAGTCATCTTCGGCTTCACATTGAAGGTCTTGAGCCATAAGCCGAAGTGTGGAGTGACATGGAGAAAAGCTTCGCACATAACGATGAACGACGAGATATGGAGGATAGCATCTGGAGCTAGATTGTGAAAATCTAACCCGTAATAGAACATGAGCCCTCTCACAAAGGGATCAAGGGTGAAGCCCAAGCTGCGGAGGAAGTGAGAATCAAATACGACGCTCTCGTTGGGCTCGGGAGTAGGGATGACCTGCCCTGGAGCAGGAAGACTGGGCTTGATGTCGGCGGTCAGATATCCGACCTCCCTAAGCTTCGCAATGTCCTTCTTTGTGACCGAGGAGGCCACCCACCGACCTTGGTTGGATCCGGACATGGTGGAGGATCCAGGGTGGTTGAGTTTGGGTTTTGGGTGTTAGAAATCGAGATGCGAAAAGGCACAAGGGTGGTGGAAAAGAGGGATAGGCCTCGACCCCTTTATAAAGAGGGTAAATATCAAGCGTCCTCAGCGTGACCGCTTGGGACTTGCCTAAAAACATGGAGTCATACCAACAGACGTCGTGGGGCTGCACACTCCCATATTGATGGAAAATCCCACGATAGGAGTAGCACGATCTCTGCTTGGATAGGATGAGCCAATAAAACCACCTCGCAATGCGTATCGAGGCAGGCCAAGAAAAACCGGTTCGTGTTGGACCAGACCACGGCGTAAGAGCACGCCGTACAAAAATTGCCAGCAGATCAGATTTATGAAATGCTATGCTCTCCACAAAGGTGTGTGGAGATTATCTCGCAAAGCCAGACACAATCATCGATCTACTTTGGAGTATTCGGAGATGGAACCCACCTTGCAATGCGGAAGACAAACTGCGCGCCGGACCCATCGTTAGTGAAGCCTGGTTCAGGGGCTACTGAGGGAGTCCTAGATTAGGGGGTATCTGGACAGCCGGACTATATACTTTGGCCGGACTGTTGGACCGTGAAGATACAAGACTCAAGACTTCGTCCCGTGTCCGGATGGGACTCTCCTTTGCGTGGAAGACAAGCTTGGCGATTCGGATATTATATTTCCTTCTTTGTACCGACTCCATGTAAACCCTAGCCCTCTCCGGTGTCTATATAAACTGGAGAGCTTAGTCCTTAGAGACGGAATCATAATCATTATAGGCTAGCTCCTAGGGTTTAGCCTCTACGCTCTCGTGGTAGATCGATTCTTGTAACACTCATATCATCAATATTAATCAAGTAGGAAGTAGGGTTTTACCTCCATCGAGAGGGCCCAAACCTGGGTAAAACATTGTGTCCCTTGCCTCATGTTACCATCAGCCTTAGACACACATATCGGGACCCCCTACCCGAGATCCGCCGGTTTTGACACCGACAGACGGCTCCGCCATATTTTTGTTCACCTTTCTTTTTAAAGGTCTACCCGACGCGGGTTCCCCGTGTTGGCGAGTTGCCTCGAGTTTGGCTTGGCGCGCCGATCGTCTTCCCTTTAGAGCATAAGAATTGTGAGGTGGGTAAGATGGAAGGAATTAATCTTTTCCGGAAGATAAGTCTCTTGTTTACTTACATGCGATACCGGGAGGAGGCCAGGATAGTCAGCAATGATGGCCACCTCCGTGCCGTCATAGATCACCTAGTGAAACACCCCTTCCACGAGCTCCACGAATATATTCGGATCCTCTTCGAATCCGGGGTCAAGGGCCCGGTTACGGCCCTCTGGCCGTGGTGCCGGGCTATGGAACTCCCTGGTTATTTTCCGCCATTCCTGTTATAGGTAGACGGAGTGAATGTTTATGAAAACGAAGACTCAGGGAATGAATAGAGTAGAGTAATGGATGGCATCTCACCCAGCTGGGAGGGTTGTACATGGAAAATCCGTCCTGTGGCTTGATGTGGACGAACTCCTCTCTTTCCCCCTTGTATAAATCAGACAGTATTTCCACCAGAGAGGTGGTGTAGTCTGGACCCTTTCGACCACAACGGGTGGCGTCGTCTTCTCCATTGAAGTGCCACATGGGATGCCCTCGGTAATGGAGTTGCTGACCCCCCCCCCCCGCATTATGGATATCGCCATAAGCTCGACTATTGATAATCCGGACTGAGCGAGTATTCTTATCTTGCTCATCAATTGAAGGATCTCCCTGCTATCTTCCTCTCTGGGGCTCCGGGGACGCCAATTAAGGCGTTTTCTCAGCGGGGCGTTTGTAAACTCAGGAAGACCCATTCGGATTGGGTCTAGAAGGGAGACGTCCTCAATATAAAACCACTCGGAAGGCCACTCTTCGGGTGCCTTCTTCGGTGTGCCGGATAAGTATCCGGTCCCGGCGATGCACCATATCTCGGCCCCACCCACTTGGAATATTGATCCCCCTTGATTACGGGGGACGAGGCAGAACAACTTCTTCCATAGCTCAAAATGGGCTTCGCATCCTAGAAATAACTTGCAAAGAGCAACGTAACCTGCGATGTGTAGGATGGAGGCAGGTGTGAAGTTGTGTAGTTGGAGGCCGTAGAACTCTAGAAGCCCGCAGAGGAACGGATGGATTGGAAATCCGACACCCCTCAGCAAGTAGGAAACAAGGCATACTCGCTCCCCCCTGGAGGGGTTGGGAAAGTTCTCCACCTGCTCCCCGCCGTTGAAGGAAGCCACCCCGACTCGATATGAAGGTGGTAGGTACCCTTGGGTCTGCAACTTCACTAACCAGCCGTGTGACATGGTACACTTCTCCCAATCGCCCGGCTTGGTGTCGCGAGAGCGGGAGGAAGAGCTGCGAGCACCGGCCATGTTGGAGTGGTCTTTTCGGGCGCGCTCTGATGATTCCTCGCTTGGGGAGGATGGTGTGGATTCGATCTGAAGATCCCCGTCCCTTTAATAGACAATTTATTTACATGGTCAGGATGGCAAATGTCAAATGCCCCGACTTCTCGCATTCGCTCGACATGTGGAGACTGAGACTGTTAAGGTGTAGAAGCCGACGAGCGTAACATTAAAAGGGGAACCGGACACTGCTATTTGCAACAGGTACTTTGAAGAACTCAGAGAAGGAACCCGCCTTGCAATGCCGAAGACAATCTGTGCGCCGGACACATCGTCATTGAAGCCTGGTTCAGGGGCTACTAAGGGAGTCCTGGATTATGGGGTCCTCAGACAACCGGACTATATGCATATGCCAGACTGTTGTACTATGAAGATACAAGATAGAAGACTTCGTCCCATGTCCGGATGGGACTCTCCTTTGCATGGAAGGCAAGCTTGGTGGTTAGGGTATGAAGATTCCTTTCTCTGTAACCGACTCTGGGTAACCCTAGCCCCCTCCAGTGTCTATAGAAACCGGAGGGTTTAGTCCATAGGACGACAACAATCATAATCATAGGCTAGCTTCTAGGGTTTAGCCTCTACGATCTCGTGGTAGATCAACTCTTGTAATACCCATATCATCAAGATCAATCAAGTAGGAAGTAGGGTATTACCTCCATCGAGATGGCCCGAACCTGGGTAAACATCGTGTCCCCTGCCTCCTGTTACCATTAGCCTTAGACGCACAGTTCGGGACCCCCTACGCGAGATCCGCCGGTTTTGACACCGACAGGCACCCGATAGACACACAAGTTGATCAATGATCTTTAGCCGTGTGCCGTCCCCCCTCCACCATAATCCACCTCGATCATTTCATTGTGTTGCTTAGGTGAAGCCCTGCGCCGGTAGCTTCATCAACACCATCATCACACCGTCGTGCTGACGAAAGTATCCCTCGAAGCTCTACTGGATCGTGAGTTCGTGGGATGTCACCGAGCTGAACGTGTGCCGATCGCGGAGGTGCCATACGTTGGGTACTATGATTGGTCGATCGTGAAGACGTACGACTACATCAACCGTGTTGTCATAACGCTTCCACTTACGGTCTATGAGGGTACGTGGACGACACTCTCCCCTCTCATTGTTATGCATCACCACGATCTTGCGTGTGTGTATGATTTTTTTTTGAAATTACTACGTTCCCCAACAGTGGTATCAGAGCCAGGTTTATGCGTAGATGTTATATGCACGAGTAGAACATAAGTGAGTTGTGGGCGATGCTAGTCATACTGCTTACCAGCATGTCATACTTTGATTCGGCGGTACTGTTGGATGAAGCGGCTTGGACCGACATTACGCGAGACTGGTTCTACCGACGTGCTTCACACACATGTGGCTGGCGGGTGTCAGTTTCTCCAACTTTAGTTGAATCGAGTGTGGCTATGCCCAGTCCTTATGAAGGTTAAAATAGCACATACTTGACAAAATATCCTTGTGGTTTTGACGCGTAGGTAAGAACGGTTCTTGTTTAGCCCATAGCAGCCACGTAAAACTTGCAACAACAAAGTAGAGGAAGTCTAACTTGTTTTTGCAGGCATGTTGTGTTGTGATATGGTCAAGACATGATACTATATTTTATTGTATGAGATGATCATGTTTTGTAATGGAGTTAGCAGAGCTGGCAGGAGCCATATTTTGTCGCTCTATTGTATGATATGCAATTTCCATGTAATTGCTTTACTTTATCACTAAGCGGTAGCGATAGTTGTGGAAGCAATAGTTGGCAAGACGACAACGATGCTATGATGGAGATCAAGGTGTCGTGCCGATGACGATGGTGATCATGACGGTGCTTTGGAGATGGAGACCAAAGGCACAAGATGATGATGGCCATATCATATCACTTATAATGATTGCATGTGATGTTTGTCTTTTATGCATCTTATTTTTCTTTCATTGACGGTAGCATTATAAGATGATCTCTCACTAAATTTCAAGGTATAAGTGTTCTCCCTAAGTATGCACCGTTGCGAAAGTTCGTCATGCTGAGACACCATGTGATGACCGGGTGTGATAAGCTCTACGTTGACATACAACGGGTGTAAGCTAGTTTTGCACACACAGAAATACTCAGGTTAAACTTGACGAGCCTAGCATATGCAGATATGTCCTCGGAACACTGAGACCGAAAGGTTGAGCGTGAATCATATTTTAGATATGATCAACATAGTGATGTTCACCATTGAAAACTACTCCATTTCACGTGATGATTGGACATGGTTTAGTTGATTTGGATCACGTGATCACTTAGATGCTTAGAGGGATATCTATCTAAGTGGGACTTCTTAAGTAATTTGATTAATTGAACTTTAATTTATCATGAACTTAGTACCTGATAGTATTTTGCTTGTCTATGTTGTTGTAGATAGGTGGCATGTGTTGTTGTTCCGTTGAATTTTAATGCATTCCTTGAGAAAGCTAAGTCGAAAGATGATGGTAGCAATTACACGGACTGGGACGGTAACTTGAGGATTATCCTCATTGCTGCACAGAAGTGTTATGTCCTGGAAGCACCGCTGGGTGCCAGGCCTGCTGCAGATGCTGCTGATGACATTAAAAACGTCTGGCAGAGTAAAGCTAATGACTACTCGATCCTTCAGTGTGCCATGCTTTACGGCTTAGAACCGGGACTTCAATGATGTTTTGAATGTCATGGACCATATGAGATGTTCCAGGAGTTGAAGCTAATATTTCAAGCAAATTCTCGGATTGAGAGATATGAAGTCTCCAATAAGTTCTATGATACGTCCATTTTGCATCATGCTTTTCTATCAATATTTATTGCATTATGGGCTGTTATTACACATTATGTCACAATAATTATGCCTATTCTCTCTTATTTTACAAGTATCATGAAGAGGGAGAATGCCGACAGCTGGGATTCTGGCTTGAAAAGGAGCAAATATTGGAAACCTATTCTGCACAGCTCCAAAAGTCCTGAAACTCCACGAAAGTCTTTTTTGGAATTAATAAGAATTATTGAGCAAAGAAAGTACCAGAGGGGGCCCACAGCCTGGCCACGAGGTTGGGGGTGCGCCTACCCCTATTGGGCATGCTCCCCTGTCTTGTGGGCCCCCTGGTGGCTCTCCGGTGGCCATCTTATGCTATATGAAGGTTTTTAAAAAATCATAAGCAAGCTTACGAGACGAAACTCCGCCGCCATGAGGCGAAACCTTGGCGTAACCAATCTAGGGCTCCGATGGAGCTGTTCTATCGGGGAAACTTCCCTCCAGGAGGGGGAAATCATCACCATCGTCATCACCAATGATCCTCTCATCGGGAGGGGGTCAGTATGCATCAACATCTTCACCAGCACCATCTCCTATCAAAACCCTAGTTCATCTCTTGTATCCAATCTTGTATGAAAACCACAAATTGGTACATGTGGGTTGCTAGTAGTGTTGATTACTCCTTGTAGTTTATGCTAATTGGTTTATTTGGTGGAAGATCATATGTTCAGATCCTTAATGCATATTAATACTCCTCTGATTATGAACATGAATATGCTTTGTGAGTAGTTACGTTTGTTCCTGAGGACATGGGTGAGGTCTTGCTATTAGTAGTCATGTGAATTTGGTATTCGTTTGATATTTTGATGAGATGCATGATGTTTCTCCTCTCGTGGTGTTATGTGAATGTCGACTACATGACACTTCACCATTATTTGGGCCTAGAGGAAGGCATTGGGAAGTAATAAGTAAATGATGGGTTGCTAGAGTGACAGAAGCTTAAACCCTAGTTTATAAGTTGCTTCGTAAGGGGCTGATTTGGATCCACTAGTTTCATGCTATGGTTAGGTTTACCTTAATACTTCTTTTGTAGTTGCGGATGCTTGCAATAAGGGTTAATCATAAGTGGGATGCTTGTCCAAGAAAGGGCATTACCCAAGCACTGGTCCACCCACATATCAAATTATCAAAGTTACGAATGCGAATCATATGAGCGTGATGAAACTAGCTTGATGATAATTCCCGTGTGTCCTCGAGAGCGCTTTTCTCGTTATAAGAAATTGTCCAGGCTTGTCCATTGCTACAAAAAGGATTGGTCCACCTTGCTGCACCTTATTTACTTTCATTGCTTGTTACCCATTACAAATTATCTTATCACAAAACTATCTATTACCTACAATTTCAGTGCTTGCAGAGAATACCTTACTGAAAACCGCTTGTCATTTCGTTCTGCTCCTCGTTGTGTTTGACACTCTTACTTATCGAAAGGACTACGATAGATCCCCTATACTTGTTGGTCATCAAGTCTCTTTTCTGGCGCCGTTGCCGGGGAGTGAAGCGCCTTTGGTGAGTTGAACTTGGTAAGGAAACATTTATATAGTGTGCTGAAATTTTCTGTCACTTGTTACTATGGAAACTAATCCTTGGAGGGGCTTGTTCGGGGCATCTTTGCCCCGTCCAGTAGAGAAAATAGTTGTTTATCAACCTACTGAACCTACTGAAAATGTTAACTTTGAGATTCCTTCGGGTATGATAGAGAAACTGCTAGCTAATCCTTTTGCACGAGATGGAACATTGCATCCCGATTTACACCTTATCTATGTGGATGCAGTTTGTGGATTATTTAAGCTTGCAGGTATGCCCGATGATGTTATTGAGAGGAAGGTCTTTCCTTTATATTTGAAGGGAGATGCATTGACATGGTATATGCTATGTGATGATATGGGATCTTGGAACTATAAATGATTGAAGTTAGAATTTCACCAAAAGTTCTATCCTATGCATCTTGTTCATCATGATCGTAATTACATATATTATTTCTGGCCTCGCGAAGGAGAAAGCATCGCTCAAGCTTGGGGGAGGCTTAAGTCAATGTTATATTCATGCCCCAATCATGATCTCTCAAGAGATATGATTATTCAAAAAAAAATGCTCGGCTTTCTCTCAATGATCGCACCATGCTCGATACTTCTTGTGCTGGTTCTTATATGTTGAAGACTACTGAATTCAAGTGGGATTTACTGGAAAGAATTAAAAGCAACTCCGAAGATTGGGGTTCCGATGATGGTAAGGAGTCAGGTATGACACCTAAGTTCGATTGTGTTAAATCTTTTATGGATACCGATGCTTTTCGTGGATTTAGCGCTAAATATGGACTTGACTCTGAGATAGTAACTTCTTTCTGTGAATCTTTTGCTACCCACGTTGACCTCCCTAAGGAGAAGTGGTTTAAATATAATCCTCCCATTGAAGTAAAAGTAGTTGCACCTGTTACAGTTGAAGAAAAGACTATCACTTATAATGATCCTATTGTTCCTACTACTTATGTTGAGAAACCACCTTTTCCTGTTAGAATAAAGGATCATGCTAAAGCTTCAACTGTGGTTTGTAAGAGTAATACTAGAACTTGTACACCTCGTGAGCAAATTAAAGTTGAACCTAGTATTGCTATGGTTAAAGATATCTTGGATGATAATATAGATGGGCATGTTATTTACTTCTATGAACAGGCTGCTAATATTGCTAAACCCGATGCTAAGATACATAGACCTGTTGTAGGCATGCCTATTATTTCTGTTAAAATAGGAGATCATTGTTATCATGGCTTATGTGATATGGGTGATAGTGCAAGGCAATACCTCATTCCTTATATTAAGAAATTATGCATGATATCGCACCTGCTGAGTTAGAAGATATTGATGTCACTATTAAGCTTGCCAATAGAGATACTATTTCACCGGTTGGGATTGTTAGAGATGTTAAAGTCTTGTGTGGGAAAATTAAATATCCTGCTGATTTTCTTGTTCTTGGTTCCCCACAAGACAACTTTTGTCACATTATATTTGGTAGACCCTTCTTGAATACCGTTAATGCTAGGATAGATTGCAAAAAGGATGTTGTTACGATTGGCTTAGGAGATATGTCTCATGAGTTTAATTTTGCTTAATTTCGTAGACAACCCCATGATAAAGAATGGCCTAGTAAGGATGAATTATTGGTCTTGCTTCTATTGCCATACCTCCTACTAATCCGTTAGAACAATATTTGCCAGACCATAAAAATGATATGTTTATGAATGAAATAAGGGAAATAGATGAAGTATTCCTTCAACAGGGCCCTATTCTGAAACACAACTTGCCGGTTGAAATCCTAGGGGATCCCCCTCCACCCAAGGGTGATCCCGTGTTTGAGCTTAAACCATTACCTTATAATCTTAAATATGCTTATCTTGATGAGAAGAAGATATATCCTATTATTATTAGTGCTAACCTTTCAGAGCAAGAAGCGGAAAGATTATTGAAAACTCTAAAGAAGCACCATGCTTCCATTGGATATACTTTGGATGATCTTAAGGGCATTAGTCCAACTCTATGCCAACATAAAATTAAATTGGACGAAGGCTCCAAACCAGTTAGAGATCATCAACGACGGTTAAATCGTAAGATGAAAGAAGTGGTAAGAAAGGTGATACTAAAGCTCCTCGAGGTAGGTATAATTTATCCCCTTGCTGATAGTGATTGGGTAAGTCCTATTCATTGCGTCCCTAAGAAGGGAGGTATTACTGTTGTTCCTAATGATAAAGAAGAATTGATTCTGCAAAGAATTATTGCAGGTTATAGGATGGTAATTGATTTCCGTAAATTAAATAAAGCTACTAAGAAAGATCATTACCCTTTACCTTTTATTGATCAAATGCTAGAAAGACTATCCAAACATACACATTTCTTCTTTCTAGATGGTTATTCTGGTTTCTCTCAAATACCTGTGTCAGCGGACGATCTATCAAAAACCACTTTTACTTTCCGTTTCGGTACTTTTGCTTATAGACGTATGCCTTTTGGTTTATGTAATGCACCTGCTACCTTTCAAAGATGCATGATGGCTATATTCTCTGACTTTTGTGAAAATATTTGTGAGGTATTCATGGATGACTTCTCCGTTTATGGATCCTCTTTTGATGATTGCTTGAGCAACCTTGATCGAGTTTTGCAGAGATGCGAAGACACTAGTCTCGTCTTGAATTGGGAAAAAGTGTCACTTTATGGTTAATGAAGGCATTGTCTTGGGGCATAAAATTTCTGAAAAAGGTATTGAAGTTGATAAAGCTCAAGTAGATGCTATCGAAAATATGCCATGTCCGAAGGACATTAAAGGTATAATAAGTTTCCTTGGTCATGTCGGTTTTATAGGAGGTTCATTAAGGACTTTTCTGAAATCTCTAGGCCTCTGAGTAATTTATTGCAAAAATATATTCCTTTTGTCTTTAATGATGATTGTGTAGAAGCATTTGAAATACTTTAGAAAACTTTGATCGCTGCACCTATTGTTCAGCCACCTGATTGAAATTTACCCCTTGAAATTATGTGTGATGCTAGCGATTATGCTATAGGTGTTGTTCTAGGGCAAAGAGTTGATAAGAAATTAAATGTTATCCAATATGCTAGTAAAACTCTTGACACTACCCAGAGAAATTATGCTACTACTGAAAAAGAATTCTTAGTAGTTGTATTTGCATGTGATAAGTTCAGACCTTATATTGTTGATTCTAAAGTAACTATTCACACTGATCATGTTGCTATTAAATATCTTATGGAAAAGAAAGATGCTAAACCTAGACTTATTAGATGGGTCCTCTTGCTCTAAGAATTTGATTTGCATATTATTGATAGAAAGGGAGCTGAGGACCTCATTGCAGACAACTTGTCTAGGTTAGAGAATGTTCTTGATGACCCACTACCTATTGATGATAGCTTTCGTGATGAACAATTAGCGGTCATTAATGCTTCTCGTACTACTCCATGGTATGCTGATTATGCTAATTACATTGTTGCTAAATTTATACCACCTAGTTTCACATACTAGCAAAAGACAAAGTTCTTTTATGATTTAAGACATTACTTCTAGGATGACCCACACCTTTATAAAGAAGGAGTAGATGGTGTTATTAGACGTTGCGTACCTAAGCATGAACAGGAACAGATCCTACGCAAGTGTCACTCTGAACCATACGGAGGACACCACACTGGAGATAGACCCACACATAGGGAATTGCAATCTGGTTTTTATTGTCCTACTCTCTTCAAAGATGCTCGTAAGTTTGTCTTGTCTTGTGATGAATGTCAAAGAATTGGTAATATTAGTAGACGTCAAGAAATTCCTATGAATTACTCTCTTGTTATTGAACCATTTGATGTTTGGGGCTTTGATTATATGGGACCTTTTCATGCCTCTAATGGATATACACATATTTTAGTTGCTGTTGATTATGTTACTAAGTGGGTAGAAGCTATTCCAACTAGTAGTGTTGATCATAACACCTCTATTAAGATGCTTAAAGAAGTTATTTTTTGAGGTTTGGAGTCCCTAGATATCTCATGACTGATGGTGGTTCACATTTTAGTCATGGTGCTTTCCGTAAAATGCTTGCTAAGTATGATGTTAATCATAGAACTGCATCTCCTTATCACCCACAGTCTAGTGGTCAAGTAGAATTGAGCAATAGAGAGCTCAAATTAATTTTGCAGAAGACTGTTAATAGATCTAGAAAGAATTGGTCCAAGAAACTTGATGATGCATTATGGGCCTATAGAACTGCATATAAAAATCCTATGGGTATGTCTCTGTATAAGATGGTTTATGGAAAAGCATGTCACTTACCTCTTGAACTTGAACATAAGGCATATTGGGACATTAAAGAGCTCAATTATGATTTCAAACTTGCTCACTTGATGAATGGAGAACCCAAGCCTATGAGAATGCCAAGCTGTTTAAAGAAAAAGTTAAAAGATGGCATGACAAAAGGATACAAAAGCGTGAGTTTAACATAGGTGATTATGTGTTGCTATTCAACTCTCGTTTAAGATTTTTTTGCAGGAAAACTTCTCTCTAAATGGGAAGGTCCTTACATTATCGAGGAGGTCTACCGTTCCGGTGCCATAAAAATCAACAACTTCGAAGGCACAAATCCGAAGGTGGTGAATGGTCAAAGAATCAAACATTATATCTCAGGTAACCCTATAAATGGTGAAACTAATATTATTGAAACCGTAACCTCGGAGGAATACATAAGGGACACTTTCTAGAATGTTTCAGACTCCGAAAAGGAATAGGTATGTGGTACGGTAAGTAAACCGACTCCAAAATAGTTCTAATGGTATTTTTTCTCCGTTTTGGAATATTTAAGAATTTAGGTAAGCAAGGAGTAATCGGGGAAGGACACGAGGCCTCCACGGGGGTGGAGGGTGCGCCCACCCTTACTGGCGCGCCCCCTGCCTCATGGGCACCTCATGGGCCTCCCTGAAAGTGCAACTATCCCTAGGTGGTTTTGGTAATTCATAACAACATATAGCTCATTGAGCTAATGCTATTCCAAGACTATTTTTTCAGGAAAGCTCAATGAATGGCATGGCATGGATGATGAAAGTGGATCCCTCGAAATACTAAGGACAAAGGATTGGCTCAAGCTCAAAAGCTCAAGACTCTTCATTTTATATTTTTAGTGATCCAAGATCACATTGAGTCTATAGGAAAAGCCAATACTATCAAGAAGGGATGAGGTGTTGCTTAATGAGCCTCTTGCTTCATGTGCTTAGTGATATGCTCCAAAACCCTCCACTACTTTCCCACATCCACAAATGACCTAAACCTAAAGCCAAAATCAGTCACACCGATTCTTTCTATCCGGCGCCATGGATTCCAAAAGTCATAGCCACTGCCAAAAACCCTAGGCAAATCGGTCTTACCGATAAGGATCTCGGTCTCACCGAGATGGGGTTGCAATCTCTCTGTTTCCCTTCATAACGTTTCGGTCTAACAGAAGTGAGCGATCGGTCCCACCGACATTGCAATGTAAACTCTCTGTTTCCTTTTTGTAACATTTTGGTCTCACCAAAAAGAGCAAATCGATCCCACCGAGTTTACCTGACCAACTCTCTGGAAAGCTTATTACCAAATCGGTCTCACCGAGTTTCTGTAATCGGTCTCACCGAGATTACGTTATGCCCTAACCCTAACCGAATCGGTCTCGCCGAGATGCATGTCAGTCCCACCAAAAATCACTAACGGTCACTAGGTTTACTAAATCGGTCCGACCGAGTTTAACCATTCGGTCCCACCGAGTTTGGTAAATTGTGTGTAACGGTTAGATTTTGTGTGGAGGCTATATATACCCCTCCACCTCCTCTTCATTCATGGAGAGAGCCATCAGACTAAACCTACACTTCCAACTTACCATTTCTGAGAGAGAACCAGCTACTCATGTGTTGAGGCCAAGATATTCCATTCCTACCATATGAATCTTGATCTCTAGCCTTCCCCAAGTTTCTTTCCACTCAAACCCTCTTTCCACCAGATCCAAATCCTATGAGAGAGAGTTGAGTGTTGGGGAGACTATCATTTGAAGCACAAGAGCAAGGAGTTCATCATCAACGCACCATTGGTTACTTCTTGGAGAGCGGTGTCTCCTAGATTGGCTAGGTGTCACTTGGGAGCCTCCGACAAGATTGTGGAGTTGAACCAAGGAGTTTGTAAGGGCAAGGAGATCGCCTACTTCGTGAAGATCTACCGCTAGTGAGGCAAGTCCTTCGTGGGCGACGGCCATGGTGGGATAGACAAGGTTGCCACTTCGTGGACCCTTTGTGGGTGGAGCCCTCCGTGGACTCGCGCAACCGTTACCCTTCGTGGGTTGAAGTCTCCATCAACCTGGATGTACGATAGCACCACCTATCGGAACAACACCAAAAACATCCGTGTCTCCAATTGCATTTGAATCCTCCAAACCCTTCCCTTTACTTTCATGCAAGTTGCATGCTTTAATTTCCGCTGCCTATATACTCTTTGCATGCTTGCTTGAATTGTGTGATGATTGCTTGACTTGTCCTAAAATAGCTAAAATCTGCCAAACTCTAAAATTGGGAAAAGGTTAAGGTTTTATTGGTCAAGTAGTCTAATCACCCCCCTCTAGACATACTTCAAGGTCCTACAAGTGATGTCAGAGCATTGGTCTCCATTTGCTTTGATTTCCATAGCTTTTGGTGGTCATAGCCTTGGTTTCACAACCTAGGAGAGTATGGCATCTAGCGAGGGAAATTATCACCGTAGAGGTCCTTACTTTGATGGTACTAACTTTGCTAGTTGGAGCATAAGATGAAAATGCATATTCTCGGACATAACCCCGCCGTTTGGGCAATTATTTGTATTGGCTTGCAAGGTGAATTCTTTGATGGGAGAGAACAGAACCGTGAAGCAAATGCGGAAGAATTGAAGATGCTGCAATACAACGCTCAAGCTTGTGATATCATCTTCAACGGGTTGTGCCCCGAAGAGTTCAATAAAATCAGTCATCTTGAGAATGCAAAGGAAATTTGGGATACTTTGATTGATATGCACGAAGGTACCGAATCCGTCAAGGAATCCAAGTTGGATGTGCGCCAAAGTCAGCTTGACAAGTTCAAAATGAAGGATGGTGAAGGTGTCGCTGAAATGTACTCTAGGCTTGCACTTATCACAAATGAGATTGCCGGCTTAGGGAGTGAAGAGATGACCGACAAATTCATCATAAAGAAAATCCTAAGAGAATTGGATGGAAAGTATGATACCGTGTGCACATTGATACAAATGATGCCAAACTACAAAAATCTCAAGCCAATGGAAGTCATTGGAAGGATTGTTGCAAATGAGATGTCACTCAAGGATAAGGTGGAAATTCACAACAAGTCAAGTGGTGCTTACAAAGCCTCAAATGAAGCCCCCACATCATCAAGTGAGAAACAAACCTTCAATGAAGAATTGAGCTTAATGGTGAAGAACTTCAACAAATTCTACAAGAGTAGAAGCAAAGAAAGAAGCTTCAGGTCAAGGTCTTATCATGACAAGGGATCTTCTAGTTGAGAGCACAATTTCTACAATTGTGGGAAGCCTGGACACTATTCCAATGAGTGTACAACACCCTACAAAAGAAGAGAAGATTCTCCAAAAAGAAGAAGCAAAAGAGAAGAATCACCACCAAGAGAGAGGAGGAGTAGAGATGATCATTACGAACGAAGACCCTCACGGAGAAGTAAGGGTTCGGAAAGGAAGGACAAGTCATCAAGCTCATGTTGGTGAATGGGTTTTCGGCTCCGACTCCGACAATCACTCCGAGAGAAGCTATCACTTCGACTCCGAACATACTCAAGATGAAGGTGTTTCCGGTCTAACACTTGTGTCAACCAACTCCTACGACATATTTGATTCACCAAATGAAGGAATTGGAAGATGCTTCATGGCCAAAGGTCCAAAGGTAACACATCCCGAGTATGTTGATTTCAATAGTGATGAAGATGACTTGCTTGTGGATGATGATTTACTTGTCGACAACTCTAGTGATGAATACTATGATGAAACGTCAATTGATCATGCTAATCAAACGAATGAAAATGATAAGGATAAAATTGAGCTTCTAACTAAAGAACTAAACACTCTTAAGTTGGATCATGAAACTATCTTCGAAGATCATCGAGAACTTTTAAGGGCTCATGAGAAGTTACGCTTTGAAAAGCTCAATCTTGAGCAAGAGCATGAGTTCTTAAAGGCAATCAACGATGATCTCCACAAGAAAAGTTCTTCTTACATTGCCAAGCATTTACTCTTATCTACTTACATGCCTCAAGTCAAGTCTAGTAACAAGTACAAGAAAGATACTTCCTCTAGTAGTAACAATAATAATGTCAAATCCAATGTTGTCACTTCTAGTAGTTCTCTTGATTCCACTAATGATTCTCTTAGCCAAGTTACACTTGAGCAAGAAAATAGTTTATTGAAGGGAATTATAGAGAAAGGTGTGTACAAGAGCCTTGCCGGGAGTAAGCAATTCGAGGAAATTGTACGCAAGCAAGGAAGGCACCGGAAGAATCAAGGTGTTGGTTTTGAACGAAAGTTCAATGCCAGTGGAGTTGAATGGGAAGAAGATCAATACCCCAATATGAAGTTTGTTCCTCAACAAGAGAAGTATGATCCTACTTCCTTCAAGGGAACACAAGCTCAAGATGATCTTCCTCCACAAGACCACAAGAACAAAGACAAGGAGAAGCTTCAAGAAGAGATTGATGCATTTGAAGAAGCACCTAAGGTCTCAGTCAAGTGGATCCCCAAGAATACGTCAAGTTCTACTTCATCAAGTACAACTACAACTCTAAGGATTCCCATCAAGATGATGTGGATCCCGAAGAAGAAGAACTAGAGAGTTCTTGAGGGTGACTCTGCCAACATTCTTCACTCATATCATTTTGGCAAGAACAAGTGCAATCAACTTCCACATCTTGCACTAGTTCAAGGAGTCACAAACCCTCATGTTGGTAAGACAAGGGACAAGGTAACCTAATGTTTTCATGGACATCATCTTGTGTGTGCATCACTCTATGTCTATGGATATTCTTGTTTGTTCCTTGTGGGACTAACCCATGTAGGCAAGTTGAAAGTGCAACTCACTCCAAAGGATTGCTCCAAATGATCTACATCAACATTGAGCATCTACATCTTCAGCACCTACATGAAGTCATCATCGACAAAACCCAAGGTTAGTTCATCCCTCTAAGGGGGGATCTCACATCTAGGGGGAGCTTAACTCTAAGAATTGAGTCAAAGCAACTGTAATGGTGTGAACACATTAATGCATTATGTAAAAGTGGTAACCCCACTTGAGCTTAAACGATGAGTATGACCTATGATCAAATGTTCTCATTTGACTCCTAAGTCAATATACTCATATATAGATGACCTAGTCATCGCCAATTGCTTGATAGATGCTAAAATTGGTTGTGCATGCTTTGCCACATATTTCAATTGCCATCTTATTGTGTGAGCATGTTGGTGCATATTTTACTCATTCAAGGACATCCACTTGTTGTTTTGTTTGTTTGGATTCTTTTTCTTTGTGCCAAGTGGATGGACAAGAATGCCTAAGAACCTTCTTTAGCTATCTATGCTTTTCTCGTCTCAAACTCTATTCATGCTACATCACAAAATTTGATCAAGTCAGATTCGAACCACTCTGTGTGAGGAGCACTCGGAGTCCCCGATTCGTCATAGACTTAAACTTCCAAAACCTCTTTGTGATTCTCGGTCTGACCGATTCCTCCATTTCCGTCCTACCGAGATCATCAAGTTGATCTGATTTTTCAATCTCGGTGCAACTGATTTGAACTTTTCGGTCTCACTGATTTGCTGTAACTGGACACAGTTATGCATCTCGGTGCCACCGAGTTGTTCCACTCGGTCACACCGACAGGGTCGGGCTATATATAGACACGGGCAAAATTTTGGAAATTTCTCCGAACCCCTTCGCCGCGCAATAGCTGGCTCTGCGATCGTGGTCTCCGGATCGTCTCCTCATCGCCAGCAGCCTCCTGTCGCTGGTCTCCGCCGCCGTCAACGGATTTCGTCCCCGCTGTTGCCGCCGTAGCAAGTCCACCGCCAAGTTAGGGTATGGACTTAATCTTTGTGCTATCCACATCTGATTCCTAGCACATTGTTTTCATATTGATTCTTGCCATGATTGAAACTCTTCTATCCAGCCAAAGTAGTTCATAGATTAGATGTGATTCAAATTTTTAGGGTTAGGTTTCCGCCGAAACCATCTCGGACCCACCGAGTTGAAAAACTCGGTCTCACTGATTTGGCATATGCCATTGCACTAGTGACTCTCGGTCTGACCGAGAATTACTAATCGGTGCAACCAATTTTAGGATTCAGTGAAACCCTAGCAGTCTCAGTGCCACCAAACTGTGACTCGGTCCAACCGAGATCATCAGTTGAGGTTCCAAAACTGCTTCGGTATCACCGAGTTTGAAAATCGGTGGATCCGAAATGCTTTCTGCAGAAAACTAAGACTGAACTTTTGAATCATTCTTTTGCAAAAATCTCTGCATTTTGTGATGCTCATCTTTTCTATCTCATCTATAACTCTCCACAGGGTCAGCAGTCAGCTTTTGCAGTATGTCAGATCAAAGTGACAGCCAGAATAGGTCAGAAGAGCAGATGGACTTGAGTGGGGGCACTAGTCCCTCAACTTCAGATGAAGGGAGCAGAAGTACTCCTAGCAATTTGCCTAAGGCTGCAACTAGGCAAAGGAGGAAAAGAACTTCAGATTCAGAGGATGAAGATTACAGGGCTGAGGAAGATGAGGCTACTTCCAAGAAAGTGGTGCTCAAGAAGGAATATGGCTCAGCAAAAGATATAAAGCCAGGCATGAAGATTAAAAGGCCTGCAAGAAGGCAACCTATGCCCAAGGCCAGAGCATCAACTCAACTGCCTGAAAATCCTGACCCCAAAGAGCCAGCTGATGAAAGCAAGAAGAGGAAGGAAAGGGTCAAGAAGACCATGGCCAGAGTTGTAGGGCAACCTTCCATGATGGAAGAGGAAGAGCTGGCTGCACCAGCTCCAAAGGCAGCTAAGCTTATGGGAGATGCTATTAACTCTGGGGCTGCAACATCTAAGCCCAAGGAAGCACCCAAAGCTGCCCCCAAGGCCAAGTCTGCACCAAAGAGGAATACCAGGAGTATTATAACTGCTGAGAAGAACAAGGCCCCAGTGCCCAATGTTGCTGAGGAGGAAGATGAAGAAGTACATGTTCTAAGGAAGCTCAAGCCAAAGATACCAGATCACAATGATGCCCATCCTGTGCCTGAGGACATGAACATCATAAAAGACTCGGGATTGAGGATATGGAGGATGGCAGATCCATATGCCACAAGGAGAAGGACTATTGTTGATTACAGGTTCCATACAAAGGAACAACAGGACTTCTATGAAACAATTCTGTTGGACAAGAAGCCCATAGTTTGTGACATGAGGTGGGTTGATGGGAAATTCATCAAGGAAAATGAACAGCACTATCCTGGAGTGCAAGATAGCTTTGTTGCTTGTGGAGTTGCATATTTTGTTGGGCAAAAGCTCACAAATTGGAATGATGAACTTATCATGCAATTCTACTCCACAGCACATTTTTACCAAGATGGAAGAATTGTTTGGATGTCTGAAGGTACAAGGTACCAATCCACTGTAGAAGAATGGGCAAAGCTGATAAATTCCCCAAAGGAAAATGATGATGATCTGGATGTATATGCCAAGAAGAAAATGGGACACAATACCATGGCACACATGTACAAGGAGATCCCAGACAAAGCCCTAGAGACTTTCACTTTTGGATCAGTCCATTTTCTGTTGTCAGGGCTGCCTACTATCAATTGGATTCTGAGGCACACTCTGTTGCCCAAGTCTGGTGACCACAACATGATTAGAGGGCATGCCATCAAATCTTGCATTTATTTGATGTGCCACAAAAATTCAAAGTCATGAGCCTTATAGTTGAAACCATAAAGAGGACTGCAGCTGATCATAAGAGGAGCTATGGATATGCACCTCAGATTCAAGAATTGATAAACTCAAAGATGGGCACAGGAAAATATCAGTTGGATAAGGAACACTTTCCACTTTATCCAGACTTTGAGGACAATGAGGTTGTCATGAATGAAGATGATCCACAATCAGTTGAAGCTCAGGAGAAGAAGGAGAAGTCAAAGAGGGAGAAGGCTGCCAAGATGCCAACTCAAGAGGAGGCATCTGAATATTTCTTGAAAACCAAACAGGAGCAGCTTGGTTACTTGATAGCATCATCTCTGAGGATTGAGAAGGGGTTGGCCACCCTAACTCAAAACCAGGAGAGCCTGGAAAGAATCATGGAACAAAAATTCTATGATCTAGATGTCAAGGTAACTGAGATTCAGTCAGTTGTGGAGCAGCTGCAGGATGACATGCAGGAGAGGAATGGAAAAACTACCACCAATGTGTTTGCCAGAGTGCCCAGAGCCCAGAGGTCAGTTGCAGTGCCAGTGACAGACACTAGAGCAACATCTTCAGCACCAGCTACTGCCCCTTCAGCTCCAGTGCAACCAGCTTCAGCATCAACTCCAGCACCCTCTACATCAACTGAAGCCTTCGTCCTTGGAGTTATCGGGACACCACCACCAGAAGATCAAGCCTGAGAGTCGATCTAGCACTATGCATTTTCTATGAACTTTTTGGTAACTTGTTGCCAAAGGGGGAGAAAAATGTATAGATCATAGGCTTCGAGAGAGAGAGTGTTGCTTTTTTTCTCTCTTGCTTTATTTGGTGTGTTTTTCTACCTTTGTTTGCTTTTGGTTGAGATACTATGCTTGTGAGACATTGATGATCATGTGTTTGATCATAAGCTACACTTATGCATGCTTGATATTATCCTATCTATCTTATGTGATCACTCACTATGCTTGGTGATGAGTGCATGTATTCATTGTTTATTATTTTGAGCGCTCCACCAAGATGTATGTGACATGGAACAGTAACCCATGAGCCGAATTCATTGTGCATTTGCAGTCCAAAGCAAATCTAAAACTATGCACAAATTTAGGGGGGGCTCTTGCTTATCACATACTTCTCAAAGCGACGATGTTATTTAAATTTTATTATCATTTGTCAAAGCTTTGATCTATATGTTGTCATCAATTACCAAAAAGGGGGAGATTGAAAGTGCAACTATCCCTAGGTGGTTTTGGTAATTCATAACAAAATATAGCTCATTGAGCTAATGCTATTCCAAGACTATTATTTCAGGAAAGCTCAATGAATGGCATGGCATGGATGATGAAAGTGGATCCCTCAAAATACTAAGGAAAAAGGATTGGCTCAAGCTCAAAAGCTCAAGACTCTTCATTTTATATTTCAGTGATCCAAGATCACATTGAGTCTATAGGAAAAGCCAATACTATCAAGAAGGGATGAGGTGTTGCTTAATGAGCCTCTTGCTTCATGTGCTTAGTGATATGCTCCAACACCCTCAACTACTTTCCCACATCCAAAAATGACCTAAACCTAAAGCAAAAATCGGTCACACCGATTCTTTCTATCCAGCGCCACCGATTCCAAAAGTCATAGCCACTGCCACAAACCCTAGGCAAATCGGTCTTACCGATAAGGATCTCGGTCTCACCGAGATGGGGTTGCAATCTCTCTGTTTCCCTTCGTAACGTTTCGGTCTAACCGAAGTGAGCGATCGGTCCCATCGAGATTGCAATGTAAACTCTCTGTTTCCTTTTTGTAACATTTCGGTCTCACCGAAAAGAGCAAATCGGTCCCACCGAGTTTACCTGACCAACTCTCTGGAAAGCTTATTACCAAATCGGTCTCACCGAGTTTGTGTAATCGGTCTCACCGAGATTACGTTATGCCCTAACCCTAACCGAATCGGTCTCACCGAGATGCATGTCAGTCCCACCGAAAATCACTATCGGTCACTAGGTTTATTAAATCGGTCCGACCGAGTTTAACGATTCGGTCCCACCGAGTTTAACCATTCGGTCCCACCGAGTTTGGTAAATTGTGTGTAACGGTTAGATTTTGTGTGGAGGCTATATATACCCCTCCACCTCCTCTTCATTCGTGGAGAGAGCCATCAGACTAAACCTACACTTCCAACTTACCATTTCTGAGAGGGAACCACCTACTCATGTGTTGAGGCCAAGATATTCCGTTCCTACCATATGAATCTTGATCTCTAGCCTTCCCCAAGTTTCTTTCCACTCAAACCCTCTTTCCACCAGATCCAAATCCTATGAGAGAGAGTTGAGTGTTGGGGAGACTATCATTTGAAGCACAAGAGCAAGGAGTTCATCATCAACGCACAATTTGTTACTTCTTGGAGAGTGGTGTCTCCTAGATTACCTAGGTATCACTTGGGAGCCTCCGACAAGATTGTGGAGTTGAACCAAGGAGTTTGTAAGGGCAAGGAGATCGCCTACTTCGTGAAGATCTACCGCTAGTGAGGCAAGTCCTTCGTGGGCGACGGCCATGGTGGGATAGACAAGGTTGCTACTTCGTGGACACTTCATGGGTGGAGCCCTCCGTGGACTCGCACAGCCGTTACCCTTCGTGGGTTGAAGTCTCCATCAATGTGGATGTACGATAGCACCACCTATCGGAACCACGCCAAAAACATCCGTGTCTCCAATTGCGTTTGAATCCTCCAAACCCTTCCCTTTACTTTCTTGCAAGTTGCATGCTTTAATTTCCGCTGCCTATATACTCTTTGCATGCTTGCTTGAATTGTGTGATGATTGCTTGACTTGTCCTAAAATAGCTAAAATCTGCCAAACTCTAAAATTGGGCAAAGGTTAAGTTTTTATTGGTCAAGTAGTCTAATCACCCCCCCTCTAGACATACTTCAAGGTCCTACACTCCCGCACTCCGTTTTCTTGCATGTTACTTCTTTTGGTCGGTAAAAATTCATTATATAATCTCCCGAACGTTTTGACCACTATATCACGCAAAAATCTTCTATCTTTGTTTCGAGCTGTTTCTGTTACAGATTTAGAGCAAGATGTCTTCTCAAGAGTCAGTCGGGGAGAGTCGGGTGTCCCACCCGACGCCAGGGCCAGGAGCAAACAGTGATGCTTATCACTTTGGTCCATCAACGGAGGATGAGATGGAGGCCGACTTGAAAAGGATATATGCCATGGAGGAGGACCAAGAAGTTACCTCTCGCTTCAAAGCACAATTCATTATGGGGGAACTACAGAGCTCAGCTATTCCAAACTCGGTCATTCGTTCCAATGTTAAGTTTCATTCTTATGAAAATATGAAAAAGAGTGTCACTTTTTCTCCAGAAGCTATGCAACATCCTTGGGTGAAAGGAGCTTTAGCCGTCACGGGCAAGCACCGCAAGGAAAATATGGACCTCAAACTACAAGTCAATAAGCTCGAGGAGGAGAATCGTATCCTGAGGGGCATCATCGCCAGGAAGATCACAACCCCACCTCTTAAGAAGGAGACATAATCATATGGGTATGGGCACCCCCCTTGGCAACTGCCAAGCTTGGGGGAGGTGCCCCAGTATCGTATCACCATCACACTCCTATCTTCACCGTTTTACTTAGTTCGATCCTTTTGGTAATAGCTAGATCTAGTAGAATAAAGTTTTGGTATGAATTAGTTTTGAGTTTTGCTTTGTGATCCTTCTATGTAATCGAGTCCGTGAGCTATATAATAAAGATTAGTGTTGAGTCAAGGGATTTTCTATCTTGCCATGATCTTAAGTGCATAGAAAGAATAAAAAGAAATAAAACAGTTCATATTGATCTTGTGGATAGTAATGACTTCACATATAAAGAGTATGAGGCTTAAAAGTTGTTGAGAGTACACAAACATAGTTTTGTTCATCGTTGCAATTAACAGGAAGTAATAAATAAAGAGAGCTTTTCATATATAAATATACTATCTTGGACATCTTTTATGATTGTGAGCACTCATTAAAGTATGACATGCTAAAGAGTTGTTGTTGGATGAGGAAGACAACGTAATGGGTTATGTTTTCTCACATCTCAGTTAAAGTATATTGTCATGGATCGTCCAACATGTTGAGCTTGCCTTTCCTCCTTATGCTAGACAATTTCCTTGCACCAAGTAGAGATACTACTTGTGCTTCCAAATATCCTTAAACCCATTTTTGCCATGAGAGTCCACCATACCTACCTATGGATTGAGTAAGATCCTTCAAGTAAGTTGTAATGTTGCAAGCAATAAAAATTGCTCTCTAAATATGTATGACTTATTAGTGCGGATAAAATAAGCTTTATACGATCGTGTGATATGGAAGTAAAAAAAGCGATGAACTGCATAATAAAGGTTCATATCACAAGTGGCAATATAAAGTGATGTTCTTTTGCATTAAGATTTCATGCATCCAACCCTAAAAGCACATGACAACCTCTGCTTCCCTCTGCGAAGGGCCTATCTTTTACTTTATGTATTTTACTTTTTGCAAGAGTCAAGGTGATCTTCACCTTTCCCTTTTTCATTTTATCCTTTGGCAAGCACCTCGTGTTGGTAAGATCTTGATATATATATATCCAATTGGATGTAAGTTGGCATGAACTATTATTGTTGACATCACCCAAAGGTGAATACGTTGGGAGGCAAAATTAGAAGCCCCTATGTTTCTCAGTGTCCGATTAAAACTCCATAACCATAAGTATTGCGTGAGTGTTAGCAATTGTAGAAGACTATATGATAGTTGAGTATGTGGACTTACTGAAAAGCACTATTCTTGACTCTTTCTGATGTTATGATAAATTGCAGTGCTTCAATGACCGAGATTATAGTTTGCTAGTTCTCAATGAAGTTTCTGAACCATACTCGACATTGTGAATAGATTGTTACTTGAGCATAAGAAATCATATGACAAAATCTATATATGTTGCTGTTATAAGAATGATCATGATGCCCTCATGTCCGTATTTTTATTTTTATCGACACCTCTATCTCTAAATCTGTGGACATATTTTTCAATATCGGCTTCCCCTTGAGGACAAGCGAGGTCTAAGCTTGGGGGAGTTGATACATCCATTTTGCATCATGCTTTTATATCAATATTTATTGCATTATGGGCTGTTATTACACATTATTTCACAATACTTATGGCTATTCAATCTTATTTTACAAGGTTTATCACGAAGAGGGAGAATGTCGGCAGCTGGGATTCTGGTTGGAAAAGGAGCAAATATTGGAACCTATTCTACACAGCTCCAAAAGTCCTGAAACTCCACGAAAGTCATTTTTGGAATTAATAAGAATTATTGGACAAAGAAAGTACCAGAGGGGGCCCACACCCTGGCCACGAGGGTGGGGGGCGCAGCCACATCTACTGGGCGCGCCCCCTGTCTCATGGGCCACCAGGTGGCCCTCCGGTGCCCATCTTCTGCTATATGAAGGCTTTTACCTTGGAAAAAAATCATAAGCAAGCTTATGGGATGAAACTCCACCGCCACAAGGCGTAACCTTGGCGGAACCAATCTAGGGCTCCGGCGGAGCTTTTCTGCCGGGGAAACTTCCCTCCGGGAGGAGGAAATCATCACCATCGTCATCACCAACGATCCTCTCATCGGGAGGGGGTCAATGTCCATCAACATCTTCACTAGCACCATCTCCTCTCAAAACCCTAGTTCATATCTTGTATCCAATCTTGTATCAAAACCACAAATTGGTACCTGTGGGTTGCTAGTAGTGTTGATTACTCCTTGTAGTTTATGCTAATTGCTTTACTTGGTGGAAGATCATACGTTCAGATCCTTAATGCATATTAATACTCCTCTGATTATGAACATGAATATGCTTTGTGAGTAGTTACGTTTGTTCTTGAGGACATGGGTAAAGTCTTGCTATTAGTAGTCATGTGAATTTGGTATTCGTTCGATATTTTGATGAGATGTATGTTGTCTCTCCTCTAGTGGTGTTATTTGAACGTCGACTACATGACACTTCACCATTATTTAGGCCTAGAGGAAGGCATTGGGAAGTAATAAGTAGATGATGGGTTGCTAGAGTGACAGAAGCTTAAGCCGTAGTTTATAAGTTGCTTCGTAAGGGGCTGATTTGGATCCACTAGTTTCATGCTATGGATAGGTTTACCTTAATACTTCTTTTGTAGTTGCAGATGCTTGCAATAGGGGTTAATCATAAGTGGGATGCTTGTCCAAGAAAGGGCAGTACCCAAGCACCGGTCCACCCACATATCAAATTATCAAAGTAACGAACGCGGATCATATCAGCATGATGAAACTAGCTTGACGATAATTCCCATGTGTCCTCGGGAGCGCTTTTCTCATTATTAGAAATTTTCCAGGCTTGTCCTTTGCTACAAAAAGGATTGGGCCACCTTGCTGCACCTTATTTACTTTGATTGCTTGTTACCCATTACAAATTATCTTATCATATAACTATCTGTTACCTACAATTTCAGTGCTTGCAGAGAATACCTTACTGAAAACCGCTTGTCATTTCCTTCTGCTCCTCGTTGGATTCGACACGCTTACTTATCAAAAGGACTACGATATACCCCCTATACTTGTGGGTCATCATTCTATAGCTGTAAGATGGAGGAGAATAGTTCTGTCAGTGGACATATACTCAAAATGTCTGGGTATAATAATCACTTAATTCAACTAGGAGTTAATCTTCCGGATGATAGTGTCATTGCAAGAATTCTTCACTCACTGCCACCATGCTACAAGAGCTTTGTGATGAACTATAATATGCAAGGGGTCGATAAGACAATTCCTGAGCTCTTCTTCATGCTAAAGGCTGCAGAGGTAGAAATCAAGAAGGAGCATCAAGTGTTGATGGTCAACAAGACCACCAGTTTCAAGAAAAAGGGTAAAGGGAAGAAGAAGGGGAACTTCAAGAAGAATGTCAAACAAGTTGCTGCTCAGGAGAAGAAACCCAAGTCTAGACCTAAGCCTGAGACTGAGTGCTTCTACTACAAAGGGACTGGCCATTAGAAGCGGAACTGCCCCAAGTATTTGGCGGATAAGAAGGATGGCAAGGTGAACAAAGGTATCTATGATATACATGTTATTGATGTGTACCTTACTAAAGCTTGCAGTAGCACCTGGGTATTTGATACTGGTTTTGTTGCTAATATTTGCAACTCAAAACAAGGACTACGGATTAAGCGAAGATTGGCTAAGGACGAGGTGACGATGCGCGTGGGAAATGATTCCATAGTCGATGTGATCACCGTAGACACGCTACCTCTACATCTACCTTCGGGATTAGTTTTAGACCTAAATAATTGTTATTTGGTGCCAACGTTAAGCATGAACATTATATCTGGATCTTGTTTGATGCGAGACGGTTATTCATTTAAGTATGAGAATAATGGTTGTTCTATTTATATGAGTAATATCTTTTATGGTCATGCAACCTTTAAGAGTGGTCTATTTTTTGAATCTCGATTGTATTAATAAACATATTCATAATGTTGAAGCCAAAAGATGCAGAGTTGATAATGATAGTGCAACTTATTTCTGGCACTGCTGTTTAGGTCATATTGGTGTAAAGCGCATGAAGAAACTCCATACTGATGGACTTTTGGAATCACTTGATTATGAATCACTTGGTACTTGCAAACCATGCCTCATGGGCAAGATGACTAAAATGGTGTTCTCCGGAACAATGGAGCGAGACAGATTTGTTGGAAATCAAACATACTGATGTATGTGGTCCGATGAATATTGAGGCTCACGGCGGGTATCGTTATTTTCTCACCTTCAAAGATGATTTAAGTAGATATGGGTATATCTACTTAATGAAACATAAGACTGAAACATTTGAACAGTTTAAAGAATTTCAGAGTGAAGTGGAAAATCATCGTAACAAGAAAATAAAGTTTCTACGATCTGATCGTGGAGGAGAATATTTGAGTTACGAGTTTGGTCTTCATTTAAAACAATGCGGAATATTTTCGCAACTCACGCCACCCGGAACACCACAACGTAATGGTTTGTCCGAACATCGTAATCGCACTTTATTAGATATGATGCGATCTATGATGTCTCTTAGTGATTTACCGCTATCGTTTTGGGGTTATGCTTTTGAGACGGCTGCATTCACGTAAAATAGGGCACCATCTAAATCCGTTGAGACGACGCCTTATGAACTGTGGTTTGGCAAGAAACCAAAGTTCTCATTTCTTAAAGTTTGGGGCTGTGATGCTTATCTAAAAAAGCTTCAACCTGATAAGCTCGAACCCAAATCGGAGAAATGTGTCTTCATAGGATACCCAAAGGAAACTATTGAGTACACCTTCTATCGCAGATCCGAAGGCAAGACATTCATTGCTAAGAATGGATCCTTTCTAGAGAAGGAGTTTCTCTCGAAAGAAGTGAGTGAGAGGAAAGTAGAACTTGATGAGGTAAATGTACCTTCTCCCTTATTGGAAAGTAGTTCATCACAGAAACTGTTTCCTATGATGCCTACACCAATTAGTGAGGAAGCTAATGATATTGATCAAGAAACTTTAGATCAAGTTACTACCGAACCTCATAGGTCAACCAGAGTAAGATCCACACCAGAGTGGTATGGTAATCCTATTATGGAGGTCATGTTACTTGACCATGGCGAACCTACGAACTATGAAGAAGCAATGGTGAGCCCAGATTCCGCAAAATGGCTTGAGGCCATGAAATCTGAGATGGGATCCATGTTTGAGAACAAAGTGTGGACTTTGGTTGACTTGCCCGATGATCGGCAAGCCATTGAGAATAAATGGATCTTCAAGAAGAAGACTGACGCTGGTGGTAATGTTACTGTCTACAAAGCTCGACTTGGTGCAAATGGTTTTCGACAAGTTCAAGGGGTTAACTATGATGATACTTTCTCACCCGTAGCGATGCTTAAGTCTGTCCGAATCATGTTAGCAATTGCCGCATTTTATGATTATGAAATTTGGCAAATGGATGTCAAAACTGCATTCCCGAATGGATTTCTAGAACAAGAGTTGTACATGATGCAACCAGAAGGTTTTGTCAATCGAAAAGGTGATAATAAAATGTGCAAGCTCCAGCGATCCATTTATGGACTGGTGCAAGCATCTCGGAGTTGGAATAAACATTTGGATAGTGTGATCAAAGCATATTGTTTTATATAGACTTTTGGAGAAGCCTGTATTACAAGAAAGTGAGTGGGAGCTCTGTAGTATTTCTAATACTATATGTGGACGACATATTGTTGATTGGAAATGATATAGAATTTCTGGATAGCATAAAAGGATACTTGATTAAAAGTTTTTCAATGAAAGACCTCGGTGAAGCTTCTTATATATTGGGCATCAAGATCTATAGTGATAGATCAAGGCGCTTAATTGGACTTTCACAAAGCACATACCTTGATAAAGATTTGAAAAAGTGCAAAATGGATCAAGCAAAGAAAGGGTTCTTGCCTGTGTTACAAGGTGTGAAGTTGAGTCAGACTCAATGCCCGACCACTGCAGAAGATAGCGAGAAAATGAAAAGTGTTCCCTATGCTTCAGCCATAGGCTCTATCATAATGTATGCAATGTTGTGTACCAGACCTGATATGTGCCATGCTATTAGTTTAGAAGGGAGGTATCAAAGTAATCCAGGAGTGGATCACTGGACAGTGGTCAAGAACATCCTGAAATAGCTAAAAAGAAATAAGGATATATTTTTGTTTACGGAGGTGACAAGGAGCTCGTCGTAACTGGTTACGTCGATGCAAGCTTTGACACTAATCCAGACGATTCTAAATCGCAAACCGGATACGTGCTTATATTGAACGGTGGAGCTATTAGTTGGTGCAGTTCTAAACAAAGTGTCGTGGCGGGATCTACATGTGAAGCGGAGCACATAGCTTCTTCGGAAGCAGCAAATGAAGGAGTGTGAATGAAGGAGTTCATATCTGATCTAGGTGTCATACCTAGTGCATCGGGTCCAATGAAAATATTTTGTGACAATACTGGTGCAATTGCCTTGGCAAAGGAATCCAGATTTCACAAGAGAACCAAGCACATCAAGAGACGCTTCAATTCCATCCGTTATCAAGTCCAGGTGGGAGACATAGAGATTTGCAAGATACATACGGATCTAAATGTTGCAGACCCATTGACTAAGCCTCTCTCATGAGCAAAACATGATCAACACCAAGAGTCCATGGGTTTTAGAATCATTACTGTGTAATCTAGATTATTGACTCTAGTGCAAGTGGTAGACTGAAGGAAATATGCCCTAGAGGCAATAATAAAGTTATTATTTCTTTCCTTATTTCATGATAAATGTTTATTATTCATGCTAGAATTATATTAACCGGAAACATAATACATGTGTGAATACATAGACAAACAAAGTGTCACTAGTATGCCTCTACTTGACTAGCTCATTGATCAAAGATGGTTAAAGTTTCCTAACCATAGACATGAGTTGTCATTTGATAAACGGGATCACATCATTAGGAGAATGATGTGATTGACTTGAACCATTCCGGTATCTTAGCACTTGATTGTTTTAGTTTACTGTTATTGCTTTCCTCATGACTTATACATGTTCCCATGACTATGAGATTATGCAACTCCCGATTACCAAAGGAACACTTTGTGTGCTACCAAACGTCACAACGTAACTGGGTGATTATAAAGTTGCTCTACAGGTGTCTCCAATGGTACTTGTTGAGTTGGCATAGATCGGGATTAGGATTTGTCACTCCGATTGTCGGAGAGGTATCTCTGGGCCCTCTCGATAATGCACATCACTATAAGCCTGGCAAGCAATGTGACTAATGAGTTAGTTGTGGGATGATGCATTATGAAATGAGTAAAGAGACTTGCCGGTAACGAGATTGAGCTAGGTATTGAGATACCGACGATCGAATCTCGGGCAAGTAACATACCGATGACAAAGGGAACAACCTATGTTGTTATGCGGTTTGACCGATAAAGATCTTCGTAGAATATGTAGGAGCCAATATGAACATCTAGGTTCCGCTATTGGTTATTGACCGGAGACGTGTCTCGGTCATGTCTACATAGTTCTCGAACCCATAGGGTCCACACGCTTAACGTTCGGTGACGATTAATAATATGAGTTTATGTGTTTTGATGTACCGAAGGTAGTTCCGAGTCCCGGATATGATCACGGGCATGACGAGGAGTCTCGAAATGGTCGGGACACAAAGATCGATATATTGGATGACTATGTTTGGACTTCGGAAGGGTTTCGGGCAAGTTCGGACAAATACCGGAGTACCGAGGGGGGGGGTTACTGAAACCCCCCGGTAGTGTAATGGGCCTATTGGGACTTAGTGGAGAAGAGGAGGCGCGGCCAGGGCAAGCCGCGCGCACCCTCCCCATCTAGTCCGAATGGACAGGGAGGGGGCGGTTGTAACGCCCTGAATCCAATGCGCCAGGTGTCTTCTAGTTATTCGCCGTCGTTGCCATGTCGTTTGCTTGCGTGTTACTTTTTACCATGTCATCATCTGCATTTCATCTACATGTTTTTCAAAACTTGCATCCGTTCGGGTCCTCCCGGTTCTCTGTGTTGTTCGTACTGAGCCCAACCACACTCGCACGCGCCCGTCGCCCCTCTCAGACCTTGTTTCGTGAGCGGGAGAAAACGTTCCCGGAATGGGCCGAGATTTGCCGAGTGGCCTTGATATATCACCGGTAGACTGGCCGTCAAATTTCGATCCATTTGGAGGTCCATTTGATGCCCCAACGGTTAACCGAGTTAACCAAAACCCCTTTCTCTTTGCAGCCCAACACCTCTTCCCATAGCCCACCTAGCCCATCTAACTCCCCTTCATCCTCTCCCCCGTTCGATCGCGATCGTGTGGGCAAAAACCGCACCTCATTTGGACTCTCCTAGCTCCCTCTACCTATATACACACACCCTCCCCCGAAATTCGCGGATGAATCCTAACCTAACCCTAGCCTCCTTCTTCCTCCGCGACCCGGACACAACCAGACGGTGCCGGACGTGTCCGCCACCGCGCCCGCAGCCAACGGGGGCCTGCCACTAGGCGCGTCGACCTCCCTGCGCC
>NC_041381.1:599251172-599320976 GCF_002162155.2 Triticum dicoccoides
GTCGCCGCCTGCACGTCCCTCCACCGCCGCCGCTGACGGCCTTCGCCACTGCCTCGCCGCCACCCTTTGCCCCGCCGTTCGGAGACCCTCGCCGCCGCCCGTGGGACCGCGCCGCCCCGCCGCCTTCCGCGGCCTGGCCGCGGATCTGGTCGGGCCGGACAGGATCTGGCGACCCCAAGCCCGGCGGCCGACTCCTGCGTGCTCTGGCCATCTCCCCCCTCCACTCCGGCCACTTCTTCGGCGGGGATCCAGTGAGATCCGCCGCCGCCTCAGAATCCGTGCCGCGGTCAAACCCTAGTTCACCAGGTGAATTCTCCCGAATTCCCGGATATTCTAGTGCTTTGTTCATCATGCCATAACTTCTTGCATGTAGCTCCATTTTTGCGTGTAATATATCAAAATGTTCAATGTGAGATGCTCTTCACTTCATTCCATGGTGGCATGCTTGTTTGAGTTCATCTTGATGCCCTAATCATTGTTGCAAGAGTGCTATATGATGTTAACCTGTTGAGGCTATTATAACTTGTTGTTCTGTCATTTTCGTTGCATTTTGTGTGTGCATCTTTTGGGCATGATTTCTACATGTTTTAGGAGCATATTCATGCCATCATTACAGTGGATCAATCCATGTATTTTTATATGAACTTTAGTGAGTGCATCAAGCTTGCGTAGTGGGCTACTTGCTGTTACTGTTTTGCTAGGCTGAATCCGTTATATCATGTTGCTATGTAATCCTGCTGCTACAAGTCATTCTATGCATAATCTGGAGATGTTATCTAAAGATTTTTTGTTATACATGTGATGCTCTATCCATCCATGTCCTTTTTTCCATTTATAGCCTGTCGTATCATGTTGATATCATGCTCCAAAATTGCTAAGTAATGTTGCTGTCAGCCTGTTAGCATTAAGTTCAGTTTTTCCATGTGTTTTGCTAGTGATACGTGCACCGTATGAACTTGCTCTTGCCATGTGTAGCTTCATAATTATGTCATCTTACTGTTGGTTGACTTCACATGCCATGTGTTGCTCTTTGGTGAGTTGTACAAGCTCACAAGCATGCCAACTTATTGTTGTTTCTGCCATGTACTGTTATTTTCACTAGGTCTGAATCTGTCATATCATTTGCCATGTTTGTATGGATGCTACCATGTTTTCTGTTGATATTTGGAATAAGTTAAGTAAGTAAGTGTTGTTAAGCGCTTTAAGTACTAGCATGAGATGCCTTTGTTTGCCATGATAAGTTTTTGTAGAATGTTGTTTGATAGCTCTAAACATTGCAACCTGATTTTATTTCTGCCATGACCAGTGAATTTCTGCTAAGTCTGTGAACTGTTATCATTTGCAATCTTTCCATGTCCTTTTGAGCATGTTCTAGTGATTTCTGGCGATAGCTCAGTGTTCATGTTTTGTCATGCTTCATCTGTACATCTCTCCCATTCCTTTTGTTTTCATGTTGAGATGTTGTAGAATATTTGTATGATGCTTGCAAGATGCCTAGTTGCTGTTTTGGACAGATTGTTGTTATATCTTGTTTGGAGTGTATGTGTTGAACCGTTGCTCCGTTTGGAGTGTTCTCTATATGAAACTTGCTTAGATTTGCATGTAGTTTCATATTATCATGTTGCATACATGTTTTGAGTGTGTTTGCTTGAAGTTTGTATGCATTTTGCATCAATGACATGTTTAACTTGCCTTGCTCATATCTTCTAGGTCGTAGCTCCGAATTAAACGAACTTTATATGAAATTTGACTATAATTTCATGTAGATCATCTTGGTGCATCTTAACTTGCTGTTTAACAACTTGAACTTAAGGTTTATCTAGATCTAGACCAATTTCGAAATTTTCATATGAGGACTTACCGGAACTGTTACATGTTGTTTCCGGCCTCATTTAAACTTGCTTTGATATGTTCCTCTTGTATGCATCATCTCTTGCCATGAGTAGCTGCATATAGCCTTTGTCATGCATCATACTTGGTTGAGCATCTTGTCATGTTTATGTGTTGTGTGTTTACCTTGTTGTTTGCTTCTTTCCGGTTGTGCTTCTTCTCGTTAGTTCCTGTTTCATTGCGATCGTGAGTATTCGTTCGTATACGCTTGGTTTATCTTCGTGGCTTCATATTCTTCATGGACTCGTTCTTCTTCCTTGCGGGATTTCAAGCAAGATGACCGTTTCCCTGGACCTCACTACTATCATTGCTACGCTAGTTGCCTCTTTCTATGGCTATGCTGCGCTACCATCACTTGCTCTTCAAGCCTCCCAAATTGCCATGTCAGCCTCTAACCTTTTCACCCTTGCAAGCAAAGCGTAGCTTGGCTATGTTACCGCTTTTGCTCAGCCCCTCTTATAGCGTTGTTAGTTGAAGGTGAAGTTGAAAATTGCTCCATGATGGACATGATTATGTTGGGATATCACAATATCTCTTATTTAATTAATCCACCTATATACTTGGTAAATGGTGAAAGGCTCGGCCTTATGCCTGGTGTTTTGTTCCACTCTTGCTGCCCTAGTTTCCGTCATACCGGTGTTATGTTCCTTGATTTTGCGTTCTGTACGCGGTTGGGTGATTTATGGGACCCCCTTGATAGTTCGCTTTGAATAAAACTCCTCCAAGAAGGACCAACCTTGGTTTTACCATTTTCCTACCTAAGCCTTTTTCCCTTGGGTTTCCGGAGCCCGAGGGTCATCTTTATTTTAACCCCCCCACCCCGAGCCAGTGCTCCTTCGAGTGTTGGTCCGAGCCGAGCAGCCTGCGGGGCCACCTCAGGGAAACTTGAGGGTTGGTTTTACTCGTAGCTTGTCTCATCCATTGTGCCCTGAGAACGAGATATGTGCATCTCCTATCGGGATTTGTCGGCACATTGGGCGGCTTTGCTGGTTTTGTTTTACCATTGTCGAAATTTCTTGTAACTGGGATTCCGAGACTGATCGGGTCTTCCTGGGAGAAGGAACATCCTTCGTTGACCATGAGATCTTGTGATGGGCTAAGTTGGGACACCCCTGCAGGGTATAAACTTTCGAGAGCCCTGCCCGCGGTTATGTGGCAGATGGGAATTTTTTAATACCCAGTTGTTGAGAACTTGACACTTGACTTAATTAAAATGCGTCAACCGCGTGTGTAGCTGCGATGGTCTCTTTTCGGCGGAGTCCAGGAAGTGAACACGGTTTTTTGGGTTATGTTTGAAAGTAAGTAGTTTCAGGATCACTTCTTAATCATTGCTAGCTTCACGATCGTTCCATTGCTTCTATTCTCGCTCTCATTTGCGTATGTTAGCCACCATATATGCTTAGACGTTGCTGCAACCTCACCACTTATCCATTCCTTTACCCATTAAGCTTTGCTAGTCTTGATACCCATGGTAATGGGATTGCTGAGTCCTCGTGGCTCACAGATTACTTCAACAATAGTTGCAGGTACAGGTTATGCGATGATCATGACACGAGAGCGATGTTTTCTTGTTTTGGAGTTCTTCTTCTACTTCTTCTTCGATCAGGGGATAGGTTCCAGGTCGGCAGCCTGGGCTAGCAGGGTGGATGTCGTTTGAGTTTCTGTTTGTGTTTCATCCGTAGTCGGGTGTTGCTCTTATGTATGATGTTGTTGTATTCATGTGGCATTGTTATCCTCTTGTATGTATCCCCAACTATTATGTAAGGGTACAATGTAATGATATCAACCTTGCAAAAGCGTCTCCAATATGTGATTCTATCCTTGGTGGGACCTTCGAGTTCCTTTATGATAGGGTCACATATTGGGCGTGACAGCGGCGCCCCCCTTTCCTTTCCCCCCTCTCCTACTCCTACTCTTGGAAGGGTGGGAGTAGGACTCCCCTTGGGGCGCGCCTAGGAGGGCCGGCCCCTCCCCCTCCTCCACTCCTTTATACACGGAGGAGGGGGGCAACCCATAGACACACAAGTTGATCATTGTTCTTTAGCCGTGTGCAGTGCCCCCCTCCACATAATCCACCTCGGTCATATCGTTGTGGTGCTTAGGCCAAGCCTTGCGTTGGTAGCTTCATCCACACCGTCATCATGCCGTCATGCTGACGGTACTCGCCCTCGAAGCTCTACTAGATCGTAAGTTCATGGGACGTCACCGAGTTGAATGTGTGCAGATCGCAGAGGTGCCGTATGTTCAGTACTAGGATCGGTCGATCGTGAAGACGTACGACTACACCAACCGCTTTGTCTTAATGCTTCCGCTTACGGTCTACGAGGGTACATGGACGACACTCTCCCCTCTCGTTGCTATGCATCACCATGATCTTGCCTGTGTGTAGGATTTTTTTTTGAAATTACTACGGTCCCCAAAAAAGGGATGCCCGAGATTGGAATAACTAAGCTCTGTAGTTGCCCCATCGCGAATCCGGCTCGGAAACGAGAAGTAACTTCTTGATCCTATTCAATGGCATCTATCCTTTTCAAGTCGACCTCCATCTCCTCCTCAGTTGATGGCCCAAAGTGATAGGCATCATGGTTTGCTCCTGGACCCGGTGTCGGATGAGACACCTGACTCCCCCCGACTTACTCTTGAGAAGACATCTTGCTCTAAATCTGCTACAGAAACAGCTCAAAACAAAAACAGTGGATATTTGCATGATACGGTGGTCAAAACCTTCGGGAGATTATATAATGAATTTTTACCGACCAAAAGAAGTATCGTGCAAGAAAATGGAGCCCGGAGGGCACATGAGGTGCCCACAATGCAGGGGCGCGCCTAGGGGGGTAGGGCACGACCTCCACCCTCGTGGATGCCTCGTGTCCTTCCCGGACTACTTCTTATATTCCAATTTTCCTAAATATTCCAAAAGGGAGAAAAATTGCAATTAGAACTGTTTTGGAGTCGGTTTAGTTACCGTACCACATACCTATTCCTTTTCAAAGTCTGAAACATTCTGGAAAGTGTCCCTTATGTATTCCTCCAGGGTTACGGTTTCAATAACATTACTTTCAACATTTATGGGATTACTTGAGATATAATGTTTGATCCTTTGACCGTTAACCACCTTCGGACTTGTGCCTTCGAAGTTATTGATTTTTATGGCACCGGAATGATAGAACTCCTCGATAACGTAAGGGCCTTCCCATTTAGAGAGGAGTTTTCCTGCAAAAAATCTTAAACGAGAGTTGAAGAGCAACACATAGTCACCTACATTAAACTCACGCTTTTGTATCCTTTTGTCATGCCATCTTTTAACCTTTTCTTTAAACAGTTTGGCATTCTCATAGGCTTGAGTTCTCCATTCATCAAGTGAGCTAATGACAAATAACCTCTTCTCACCGGCAAGTTTGAAATCATAATTGAGCTCTTTAATGGCCCAATATGCCTTATGTTCTAGTTCGAGAGGTAGGTGACATGCTTTTCCATAAACCATTTTATATGGAAACATACCCATAGTATTTTTATATGCATTTCTATAAGACCATAATGCATCATCAAGTTTCTTGGACCAATTCTTTCTAGATATATTAACAGTCTTTTGCAAAATCAATTTAAGCTCTCTATTACTCAGTTCTACATGGCCACTAGACTGTGGGTGATATGGAGATGCAATTCTATGATTAACATCATACTTAGCAAGCGTTTTACAAAAAGCACCATGAATAAAATGTGAACCACCATAAGTCATTAAATATCTAGGGACTCCAAACCATGATAAAATAACTTATTTAAGCATCTTAATAGAGGTGTTATGATCATCACTACTATTTGTAATAGCTTCTACCCACTTAGTAACGTAATCAACAACAACTAAAATATGTGTATACCCATTAGAGGAAGGAAACAGTCCCATATAATCAAAACTCCAAACATCAAATGGTTCAATAACAAGAGAATAATTCATAGGCATTTCTTGACGTCTACTAATATTACCAATTCTTTGACATTCATCGCAAGACAAGACAAACTTATGGCATCCTTGAAGAGAGTAGGCCAATAAAAACTAGATTGCAATACCTTATGCGCAGTTCTATCTCCAGCGTGGTGTCCTCCATAAGATTCGGAGTGACACTTGTGTAGGATCTATTCCTGTTAATGCTCAGGTACACGATGTCTAATAACACCATCTACTCCTTCTTTATAAAGGTGTGGGTCATCCTAGAAGTAATGTCTTAAATCATAGAAAAACTTTTTCTTTTATTGGTATGTGAAACTAGGTGGTATAAATTTAGCAACAATGCAATTAGCATAATCAACATAACATGGAGCAGTACGAGAAGCATTTATGACAGCTAATTGTTCATCAAGAAAGCTATCATCAATAGGTAGTGGGTCATCAAGAACATTCTCTAACCTAGACAAGTTGTCTGCAACGGGGTTCTCAGCTCCCTTTCTATCAATAATATGCAAATCAAATTCTTGTAGCAAGAGAACCCATCTAATAAGTCTAGGTTTAGCATCTTTCTTTTCCATAAGATATTTAATATCAGCATGATCAGTGTGAACAGTTACTTTAGAATCAATAATATAAGGTCTAAACTTATCACAAGCAAATACAACTGCTAAAAATTCTTTTTCAGTAGTAGCATAATTTCTCTGTGCACTGTCTAGAGTTTTACTAGCATATTGGATAACATTTAGTTTCTTACCAACTCTTTGTCCTAGAATAGCACCTACGGCATAATCACTAGCATCGCACATAATTTCAAAGGGTAAATTCCAATTAGGTGGCTGAACAATAGGTGCAAAAATCAAAGCTTTCTTAAGTATTTCAAATGCTTCTACACAATCATCATTAACCATAAAGTGGCACTTTTCCCAAGACAAAAGGAATATCTTTTTGTAAGAGATTAGTCAGGGGCCCCAAGACAATGCCTTCATTAACCATAAAGTGGCACTTTTCCCAATTCAAGACAAGATTACTTTCTCCACATCTCTGCAAAACTTGACCAAGGTTGCTCAAGCAATCATCAAAAGAGGATCCATAAACGGAGAAATCATCCATGAAAACCTCAACAATCTTTTCACAAAAGTCAGAGAATATAGCCATCATGCATCTTTGAAAGGTAGTAGGTGCATTACATAAACCAAAAGGCATACGTCTATAAGTAAAAGTACCGAAAGGGCAAGTAAAAGTGGTCTTTTTTTGATCTTCTTTTGACACAGGTATTTGAGAGAAACCAGAGTAACCATCTAGAAAGCAAAAATGTTTATGTTTGGATAATCTTTCTAGCATTTGAACAATAAAAGGCAAAGGGTAATGATCCTTTTTAGTAGCTTTATTTAATTTGTAGAAATCAATTACCATCCTATAACCTGTAACAATTCTTTGTGGGATCAAGTCATATTTATCATTAGGAACGACAGTAATACCTCCCTTTCTTAGGGACACAATGGAAATGACTTACCCACTGGCTATCAGCAAGGGGATAAATTATATGTGCCTCCAGGAGCTTTAGTATTTCTTTTCTTACCACTTCTTTCATCTTAGGATTTAATCCTCGTTGGTGATCAACAACTGGTTTGGCGTCTTTCTCCAATTTTCTTTTGTGTTGGCATATAGTGGGACTAATGACTTTAAGATCATCAAGAGTATATCCAATAGGAGCATGGTGCTTCTTCATAGTTTTCAATAATTTCTCCTCTTCCTACTCTGAAAGGTTAGCACTAATAATAACAGGATATATCTTCTTTTCATCAAGATAAGCATATTTAAGAGTATCAGGTAGTGGTTTAAGCTCAAACACGGGATCACCATTGGGTGGAGCAGGATCTCCTAGGATTTCAACAGGCAAGTTGTGTTTCAAAATAGGTCCCTGTTTAAAGAATACTTCATCTATCTCCCTTCTTTCATTCATAAACATATCATTTTCATGGTCTAGCAAATATTGTTCTAAAGGATCATTAGGAGGCACGACAATAGAAGCAAGACCAATAATTTCATCCTTACTAGGAAATTATTTATCATGGGGTTGTCTACGAAATTTAACAAAATTAAACTCATGAGACATATCCCCCAAACCAATCGTAACAATATCCTTTTCGCAATCTATCTTAGCATCAACAGTATTCAAGAAGGGTCTACCAAATATGATGGGACAAAAGCTATCTTATGGGGAACCAAGAACAAGAAAATCAGCAGGATATTTAACTTTCCCACACAAGACTCCAACATCTCTAACAATCCCAACTGGTGAAATAGTATCTCTATTGGCAAGCTTAATTGTAACATCTATTTCTTCTATCTCAGCAGGTGCAATATCATGCATAATTTCTTTGTATGAGGAATGAGATATCGCACTTGCACTAGCACCCATATAACATAAGCCATGATAACAATGATCTCCTATTTTAACAAAAATAACAGGCATACCTACAACAGGTCCATGTTTATTTTTAATATCGGGGCTAGCAATTCTAGCAGATTCATCACAGAAGTAAATAACATGCCCATCAATATTATCAGCCAAGAGATCTTTAACGATAGCAATACTAGCTTCAACTTTAATTTGCTCAGGTGGTCTAGGTGTTCTAGTATTACTCTTACGAACCATAGTTGAAGCTTTAGCATGATCCTTTATCCCAATAGGAAAAGGTGGTTTCTCAATATAGGTAGTAGGAACGATAGGATCATTATAAGTGATAGTCTTTTCTTCAACATTAATAGGTGCAACTACCTTTACTTCAATGGGAGGATTATATTTAAACCACTTCTCCTTAGGGAGGTCAACATGAGTAGCAAATGATTCACAGAAAGAAGCTACTATCTCAGAGTCAAGTCCATATTTAGTGCTAAATTCACGGAAAAGATCGATATCCATAAAAGATTTAACACAATCAAACTTAGGTGTCATACCTGATTCCTTACCTTCGTCGAGATCATAATCTTCAGAATTGCGTTTAATTCTTTCCAATAAATCCCATCTGAATTCAAGTCTTCATCACAAAAGAACCAGTACAAGAAGTATCGAGCATGGAGAGATTGTTGAGAGAAAGCCGAGCATAAATTTTTTGAATAATCATTTCTCTTGAGAGCTCATGATTGGGGCATGAATATAACATTGACTTAAGCCTCCCCCAAGCTAGAGCAATGATTTCTCCTTCATGAGGCCAAAAATTATATATGTAATTATGATCACGATGAACAAGACGCATAGGATAAAACTTCTGATGAAATTCCAATTTCAATCGGTTGTAGTTCCATTATCCCATATCATCACATAGCCTAAACCATGTCAATGCCTCTCCCTTCAAAGATAAAGGGAAGACCATCTTCTTGATAACATCCTCGGGCATACCTGCAAGCTTAAATAATCCATAAACTTCAGCCACATAGATTAGGTGCAAATCGAGATGCAATGTTCCATCTCCTGTAAAAGGATGAGCTAGAAGTTTCTCTATAATACCCAAAGCAATTTCAAAGTAAACATTTTCAGTAGGTTCAGTAGGTTGAGGAGCAACTCTTTGCTCTACTGGTCGGGGTAAAGATACCCCGAACAAGCCCCTCAAAGGATTATGTTCCATAGTAACAAGTGACAGTAAATTTCAGCACACTATATAAATTTTTCCTTACCAAGTACCACTTACCAAAGGCGCTTCACTCCCCGACAACGGTGCCAAAAAAGAGTCTTGATGACCCAAAAGTGTAGGGGATGTATTGTAGTCCTTTTGATAAGTAAGAGTGTCGAACTCAACGAGGAGCGGAAGGAAATGACAAGCGGTTTTCAGTAAGGTATTCTCTGCAAGCACTGAAATTATCGGTAACAGATAGTTTTGTGATAAGGTAATTCGTAACGTGTAACAAGTAACAAAAGTAAATAAGGAGCAGCAAGGTGGCCCAATCCTTTTTGTAGAAAAGGACAAGCCTGGAAAAATTATTATCTGAAATAAAACGCTCCCAAGGACACATGGGAATTATCGTCAAGCTAGTTTTCATCACGCTCATATCATTCACGTTCGTTACTTTGATAATTTGATATGTGGGTGGACCGTTGCTTGGGTACTGACCTTTCTTGGACAAGCATCCCATTTATGATTAACCCCTATTGCAAGCATCTGCAACTACAAAAGAAGTATTAAGGTAAACCTAACCATACATGAAACATATGGATCCAAATCAGCCCCTTACGAAGCAACTCATAAACTAGGGTTTAAGCTTCTATCACTCTAGCAACCCATCATCTACTTATTACTTCCCAGTGCCTTCCTCTAGGCCCAAACAATGGTGAAGTGTCATGTAGTCAATGTTCACATAACACCACTAGAGGAGAGACAACATACATCCCATCAAAATATCAAACGAATACCAAATTCACATGACTACTTATAGCAAGACTTCTCCCATGTCCTCGCGAACAAACGTAACTTCTCACAAATCATATTCATGTTCATAATCAGAGGGGTATTAATATTCATAAAGGATCTGAACATATGATCTTCCACCGAATAAGCCAACTAGCATCAACTACAAGGAGTAATCAAGACTACTAGCAACCCACAGGTACCAATCTGAGGTTTTCTGACAAAGATTGGATACAAGAGATGAACTAGGGTTTGAGAGGAGATGGTGCTGGTGAAGATGTTGATGGAGATTTACCCCCTCCCGATGAGAGGATCGATGGTGATGATGATTGTCACGATTTTCCCCTTCCGGAGGGATGTTTCCCCGGCAGAACAGCTCCGCCGGAGCCCTAGATTGGTTCCGCCAAGGTTCCGCCTCGTGGCGGCGGTGTTTCATCCTAAGAGCTTGCTTATTATTTTTTCCAGGGTAAAAGACTTCATATAGCAGAAGATGGCCACCCGAGGACTGCTAGGGGGCCCACGAGGTAGGGGGGCATGCCCAGGGGGGTAGGGTGCGCCCCCACCCTTGTGGACGGTGGGTGGCCCCCCTCTGGTATTTTCTTTGCTTAGTATTTTTTATTAATTCCAAAAATAACTTCCGTGGAGTTTCAAGACTTTTGGAGTTGTGCAGAATAGGTCTCTAATATTTGCTCCTTTTCCAGCCCAGAATTCCAGCTGCCGGCATTCTCCCTCTTCATGTAAACCTTGTAAAATAAGAGAGAATAGGCATAAGTATTGTGACATAACGTGTAATAACAGCCCATAATGCAATAAATATCGATATAAAAGCATGATGCAAAATGGATGTATCACTCCCACTCACTTTCTTGTAAATACATGCTTCACCGCAAGTCTGTATAGAACTATATGCTTTGATCAACTCATCAAAGTGTATATTGCAACTCCGAGATATTTACACCAGTCGATAGATGGATCGCTGGAGCTCCCACAATCTGTTAGCAACTTTTGGATCGACAAAACTTGCTCGTTGCATCATATACAACTCTTCTTTAAGAAATCCATTAAGGAATGAAGTTTTGACATCCATTTGCCAGATTTCATAAAATGCGGCAATTGCTAACATGATTTGGACAGACTTAAGCATCGCTACGGGTGAGAAAGTCTCATCATAGTCAACTCCTTGAACTTGTCGAAAATCTTTTGCGACAAGTCGACCTTTATAGATAGTAACATTACCATCAGCGTCCGTCTTCCTCTTGAAGATCCATTTATTCTCAATGGCTTGCCGATCGTCGGGCAAGTCCACCAAAGTCCACACTTTGTTCTCATACATGGATCCTATCTCAATTTTCATGGCCTTAAGTCATCTGTCGGAATCTGGGCTCATCATAGCTTCTTCATAGTTCGTAGGTTCGCCATGGTCTAATAACATGACTTCCAGAATAGGATTACCATACCACTCTGGTGCGGATCATGCTCTGGTTGACCTACGAGGTTCTGTAGCAACTTGATATGAAGTTTCATGATCATTATCATTAACTTCCTCTCCAGTTGGTTTAAGCATCACGGGAACGGATTTCATGGTTGAGCTAATTTCGAGAGAAGGTATAATTACCTCGTCAAGTTCTACTTTCCTCCCACTCACTTCTTTCGAGAGAAACTCCTTCTTTGGAAAGGTTCCGTTCTTGGGAACAAAGATCTTGCTTTCAGATCTATGGTAGAAGGTGTACCCAATTGTTTCCTTAGGGTGTCCATGAAGACACACTTCTCTGATTTGGGTTTGAGCTTATCAGGCTGAAGCCTTTTGTCATAAGCATCGCATCCCCAAACTTTAAGAAACGAGAGCTTAGGTTGTTGCCAAACCACAGTTCAGACGGTGTCGTCTCAACGGATTTTGACGTTGCCCTGTTTAATGTGAATGCAGCTGTCTCTGATGCATAACCCCAAAATGATAGTGGTAAATCGGTAAGAGACATCATAGATCACACCATATCTAATAAAGTGCGGTTACGATGTTCAGACACACCTTTATGTAGTGGTTTCTAGGTGGCATGAGCTGTTAAACTATTCCACATTGTTTCAAATAAAGTCCAAACTCGTAACTCAAATATTCATCTCCACGGTCAGATTTTAGAAACTTCTCCAACAAGCGTTCCACCACGCGGCGATTGATTACCGCTTTCCGTCTCAATCCGTTCCAGACCAAGCCCCTTCTCTAATCGGGTTGAACCGCGTCCAGTAGATGACCTCTTACGCTCATCCCCTTCGACTTGAATACTCCGCCTGTGTCTAATCATCCACTCGGAGTAGCCCATACCAGAAACAACTCTCCTGAACCTATCCACGCCCGTGGCAGTGCAGGCACAACTACTACTCTGTCTTTTCTTGTTATGCATCCGGTCCTAGAAATCTTTTTTTTCTGACCGGAGGCGAGACTCCATCCAAATCCACCACTTACTTGGTGGTTGGTGTTCCATTCTGTTATCTTAGACTATGCTTCCTTCTTCAATTCCATTATTCGTCTCCCTAATCGACTTTATTTTCTTGTTACGATTATTCTCCACTTCACTCTAAAAATCTTTGAACTTTTTCAAATTTTTCAGACTTGTGTTTCATTAAGTAGATATACCAATATCTGCTCAAATCATCTCTGGAGGTTAGAAAATAACGATACTCGTTGCGTGCCGCAACATTCAATGCACTGCATACATCAGTATGTATTATTTCCAATAAGTCATTGGCTCGCTCCATTGTTCCAGAGAACGGAGTTTTAGTCATCTTGCCTATGAGGCATGGTTCACAATTATCAAATGATTCATAATCAAGTGATTCCAAAAGCCCATCAGCATGGAGTTTCTTCATGCGCTTTACACCAATATGACATAAACGGTAGTGCCACAAGTAGGTTGCACTATCATTAGCAACTTTGCATCTTTTGGCATTAATATTATGAATATGTGTATCACTATGATCGAGATTCAATAAACCATTAACATTGGGTGCATGACCATAGAAGGTTTTATTCATGTAAACAGAATAACAAGTAGTCTCCGTCTTAAATGAATAACCATATTGCAATAAACATGATCTAATCATATTCATGCTCAACACAAACACACCAAGTAACATTTATTTAGGGTCAACACTAATCCCGAAATTATAGGGAGTGTGCAATGATGATCATATCATTCTTGGAACCACTTCCAACACACATCGTCACTTCACCCTCAACTAGTCTCTATTTATTCTACAACTCCTGTTTCGAGTTACTAATCTTCGCAACCGGACAGATATCAAATATCCAGGGGCTACTACGAGCACTAGTAAGGTACACATCAATAACATGTATATCAAATATATGTTTGTTCACTTTGCCATCCTTCTTATCCGCCAAATATTTGGGGTAGTTCCGCTCCTAGTGACCATTTCCTTTGTAGTAGAAGCACTCAGTTTCAGGCTTAGGTCTAGCTTTGGGCTTCTTCACGGGAGTGACAACTTGCTTGCCATTCTTCTTGAAGTTCCCATTATTTTCCTTTGCCCTTTTCTTGAAACTAGTGGTCTTGTTTAATAATTAACACTTTATGCTTTTTCTTGATTTCTACCTTCGTCGATTTCAGCATCACAAAGAGCTCGGGAATCGCTTTTGTCATCCCTTGCATATTTAGTTCATCACGAAGTTCCAATAACTTGGTGATGGTCACTAGAGAACTCTGTCAATCACTATCTTATCTGCAAGATTAACTCCCACTTGATTCAAGCGATTGTAGTACCCAGTCATTCTGAGCACATGCTCACTAGTTGAGCTAGTCTCCTCCATCTTTTTAGGCGAAGTACTTGTCAGAGGTCCCATACCTCTCGACACGGGCATGCGTCTAAAATACCAATTTCAGCTCTTGGAACATCTCATATGCTCCATGGCTTTAAAAAGGTTTCTCTAGTCCCGGTTCTAAGCCATAAAGCATGGAGAACTAAACTATCAAGTAGTCATCATATTGAGCTAGCCAAACGTTCATAACATCTGCATCTGCTCCTGCAATAGGTCTATCACCTAGCGGTGCATAAAGGACATAATTCTTCTGTGCAGCAATGAGGATAAACCTCAGATCACATCAATAACTTGTATATCAAATATACCCTTGTTCACTTTGCCATCCTTCATATCCACCAAATATTCAGGGAATTTCCACTTCCAGTGACCATTTCCTTTGCAGTATAATCATTCAGTTTCAGGCTTTGGTCCAGCTTTGGGCTTCTTTGCGGGAGTGACAACTTGCTTGTCATTCTACTTGAAGTTTCCCTTTCTTTCCCTTTGCCCTTTTCTTGAAACTAGTGATCTTGTCAACCATCAACACTTGATGCTCTTTCTTGATTTCTACCTTCGTCGATTTCAACATCACGAAGAGCTCGGGAATCATTTTCGTCATCCCTTGCATACTGTAGTTCATCACAAAGTTCTACTAACTTGGTGATGGTGACTAGAGAACTCTGTCAATCACTATCTTATCTGGAAGATTAACTCCCACTTGATTCAAGCAATTGTAGTACCCAGACAATCTGAGCACATGCTCACTCGTTGAGCGATTCTCCTCCATATTTTAGCCATAGAACTTGTTGGAGACTTCATATCTCTCAACTCGGGTATTTGCTTGAAATATTAACTTCAACTCCTGGAACATCTCATATGGTCCATGACGTTCAAAACGTCTTTGAAGTCCCGATTCTAAGCCGTTAAGCATGGTGCACTAAACTATCAAGTAGTCATCATATTGAGCTAGCCAAACGTTCATAACCTCTGCATCTGCTCCTGCAATAGGTCTGTCACCTAGTCGTGCATCAAGGACATAATTCTTCTGTGCAGCAATGAGGATAAACCTCAGATCACAGACCCAGTCTGCATCATTTCTACTATCATCTTTCAACTTAGTTTTCTCTAGGAACATATCAAAAAACATAGGGGAGCTACAACACAAGCTATTGATCTACAACATAATTTGCAAATACTATCAGGACTAAGTTCATGATAAATTAAAGTTCAATTAATCATATTACTTAAGAACTCCCACTTAGATTGACATCCCTTAAGTCATCTAAATGATAAGTGATCCAAATCAACTAAACCATGTCTGATCATCATGTGAGATGGAGTAGTCATCAATGGTGAACATCTCTATGTTGATCATATCCAATATATGATTCACGTTCGACCTTTCGGTCTCCCGTGTTCCGAGGCCATATCTGTATATGCTAGGCTCATCAAGTTTAACCCGAGTATTCCGCATGTGCAAAACTGGCTTGCCCCGTTGTATTTGAACGTAGAGATAATCGCACCCGATCATGACATGGTGTCTCAGCACGAAGACCTTTCACAACGGTGCATACTTGGGGAGAATAGTTATACCTTGAAATTTTAGTAAGGGATCATCTCATAATGCTACCATCGTACTAAGCAAAATAAGATGCATAAAGATAAACATCAAATGCAATCAAAAATATGTGACATGATATGGCCATCATCACCTTGTGCTTTTGATCTCCATCACCAAAGCAACGTCATGATCTCCATTGTCACCGGCTTGACACCTTGATCTCCATCGTAGCGTCGTGGTCGTCTCGCCAACTATTGCTTCTACAACTATCTCTAACGCTTAGTGATAAAGTAAAGAAATTACATGCCATTTGTATTTCATGCAATAAAGCGACAACCATAAGGCTCCTGCCAGTTGCTGATAACTTTTACAAAACATGATCATCTCATACAACAACGTATAACTCATCATGTCTTGACCATATCACATCACAACATGCCGTGCAAAAACTAGTTAGACATCCTCTACTTTGTTGTTGCAATTTTCAAGTGGCTACTACGGGCTTCTAGCATGAGCCGTACATACCTACGGCACAAAAACCACAACAACAATTTATCAACTTTTCTATTTTAACTTTCACAAGGACCGGCCGCAGTAAAATTCTATTCAACTAAAGTTTGAGAAACAGACACTCGCCAGCCACCTTTATGCAATATTAGTTGCATGTCTGTCGGTGGAACCGGTCTCATGAACGTAGTCATGTAAGGTTTGTCCGGGCCGCTTCATCCAACAATACCGCCGAATCAAAATAAGACATTGGTCGTAAGCAGTATGATGATCACCGCCCACTCTTCTTTCTGTTCGAATCATGCATATCATCTATGCATAGACCTAGCTCGGATGCCACTGTTGGGAAACGTAGCATGCAATGTCAAAAAAAATCATACGCTCACGCAAGATCTATCTAGGAGATGCATAGCAACGAGAGGGGAAGAGTGTGTCCACGTACCCTCGAAAAACCAAAAGCGGAAGCGTTAACTTAACGCGGATGATGCAGTCGAACATCTTCCCGCATCAAACGATCAAGTACCGAACATACGACAACTCCGAGTTCTGCACACGTTCCGCTCGATGATGTCCCTCGAACTCTTGATCCAGTAGAGGTACGAGGAGTTGATGAGTTCCGTCATCATGACAGCATGGTGACGGTGTTGGTGATGTGATCCGCGTAGGGCTTCGCCTAAGCACTACGACAATATGACCGAAGGAGTAAATGGTGGAGGAGGGCACCGCACACGGCTAAGAAACAATTTTTGTTCTTCGGCATGCCCCTTGCACCCATATATCAAGGAGGGAGAGGGGAGAGGGCCGACCTAGGGCGCACCCAAGTGGGGGGAGTCCAATTAGGACTCCTAGTCCTAGTCGCCCCCTTCCTTTCCCATGGATTGGGAAAGTGGGAAGTGGAGGGAGAGAGAGAGGGAGAAGGAAAGGGGGTCGCGTCCCCTCCCCCTTGTCAAATTCGGACTCTCATGTGGGGCGTGCCACCTACTGTGACCTGCCTCCTCCTCTCCCTTATGGCCCAATAATGCCCATTACTTCCCCGGGGGGTTCCGGTAACCCCTCGGTACCCTGATATTTATATGAAACACTACGGAACCATTCCGATGTCCGAATATAACCTTCCAATATATCAATATTTACCTCTCGACCATCTCGAGACTCCTCATCATGTCGGTGATCTCATCCTGGACTCTGAACAACCTTCAGTTACCAAAACACACAACTCATATAATACATATCGTCATCGAACGTTAAGCGTGCGGACCCTACGGGTTCGAGAACCATGTAGACATGACCGAGACACCTCTTCGATCAATAACCAATAGCGGAACCTGGATGCTCATATTTGTTACCACATATTCTACGAAGATCTTTATCGGTCGAACCGTAGTGTCAACATACGTTATTCCCTTTGTCATCGGTATGTTACTTGCCCGAGATTTGATCGTCGGTATCTTCATACCTATTTCAATCTCGTTACCGGTAAGTCTCTTTACTTGTTCTATAATGCATCATCCCACAAGGAACTCATTAGTTACACTGCTTGCAAGGCTTCATATGATGTCCATTATCGAGAGGGCCCAGAGATACCTCACTGATACTCGGAGTTACAAATCCTAATCTCGATCTATGCCAACCCAGCAAACACCTCTGGAAATACCTGTAGAGCGTATTTATAATCACCCAGTTACATTTGACGTTTGATAGCACACAAGGCATTCCTCCGGTGTCCGGGAGTTGCATAATCTCATAGTCAGAGGAATATATACTTGACATGAAGAAAGCAGTAGCAATAAAAATTGAACAGTCATTATGCTAAGCTAACAAATGGGTCTTGTCCATCACGTCATTCTCCTAATGATGTGATCCCGTTCATCGAATTACAACACATGTCTATGGTTAGGAAACTTAACCATCTTTGATTAACGAGCTAGTCAAGTAGAGGCATACTAGGGACACTCAGTTTTGTCTATGTATCCACACATGTATCAAGTTTCCGGTTAATACAATTCTAGCATGAATAATAGACATTTATCATGATATAAGGAAATATAAAATAACAACTTTATCATTGCCTCTAGGGCATATTTCCTTTAGTAACATTACAATCGGCGTCAGTCTTCTTCTTGAAGATCCATTTTTTTTCTATGGCTTACCGATAATCGGGCATGTGACACCTGATTTTGCCATCATGGTTTTCATTTGCCATTTGCTTTAAAACTGAGTTTTGAGTTGGTTCATTTGGACTTAGCACTTGGGCATTATTTCGACTATCACCCAAGTGGCTCCCCTTGCCTCTCACAACCTCTCGTGACCCCTCATTCTTCATCATATTCCTTTGGAATATTTTTCTTATAAGGAAAATATTCATTTTCACCCTAAAAATGGAATATTTTCACTTTCCTTCCAAAGCAAACCCTCTGTTTCTTGCCTCTAAAAATCTGAGAAAATTCCTACACCCTTTGGGCAGTGCCCCATCATCCTATGCAAAAATATCATATGGTCATTTGACCAAATTTTTCTAGGGAAATCATTTGCATTCTGCCTTGAAAATGCACTTTCCAAAGGAAGTGTATTTTTCCTTGATCCAATGAGGCTGATTTTTCTTGAGCCTCATCAACCTCCTAAGTAAATCTTAACCCCAAGAGATCATCCCTAAACTCCTTCTAGAACCCCTCCAAACACAGTGCACAAGTTTCTATCCAGAAACTTGCTGATGATCTCTTGGTCAATCTAGTCGGCCTGGCAGTGTGCCATATCCTTTCCTAGACTAAGCACTACATGGTCGACAGCCTAGACACGGTTTGGCATCGCCTGGGCACCGCGTCGGCACAGTGCATGCAATGATAACGTGTGGCCACGGGCTCTGGTGCGCGTTCGACGCGCTCTGCGCTGCGCCCCGGGCATCTGTTCCGTGCGTGTCCGTCTCAGCGCTCGCCTCCGACTGCCGCACCGCGCCACCAGCTTTGCCTCATCACCCTTGACCTCTCCCTGCCGCTCGCTAACGCCGGAGCTACCACAGCGATCACGCGCACCCCGCTCCAGAGGAGCACCATGCCCCCATGCTTGAGTCAGGGCCCTACCATGTGCCCTGTGCTCATCCCCGTCCTCCAACAGTTGCTGTGTGAGCCCTGGCGCCTTCTTCCCCTCTCACTATCAACCCTCATCAGCATGCGCCGCTTCTAGAGCTCTCTGGTGGAGCCCGAGATCCCCATCCACTCCGCCCATATATAGAGCCCCTCCCTTGCCTTTCCAAGCATTCCACCGCGCTCACTCAACCCCCACAACACAGTAGGATTGCTGCTGCCTAGCAGGGCAGGCCTCTGGCCGCTGTTCCCCTTCTGAGCTCGCCGGTGATCCCCTCCTGCCGATCCCCACCTCTCCAATGCCCCTCGAGATCAATCCACTCTTCCAGAGCCTCTATAGAAATCCTCTGGTGAGAGAGAGGCCCTCTGGAGCCCTTGGTATCGCCCATCCTCGTCGTCTTCTTCATCTCCAGCGAACCTCACCTGCAACCACCGCTGGAGATGTCATTTCTGAGCGACTCCGTCCACCTCCTACCTTGCTATGGGTATGAGCAGGTGCGCCTGAGTCTCCTCTTTCCATCTCTCCCTCTCAGATCGACCGCCGAGCCTCCTCTGTTTCTCTCACCCTTTCTTCAAAACCCGACGGGTGGGCCCCGCTGTCGGCCTCTCCGCTCGCGGCCGAAGCGATACGAGTGGAGGCATATTCTTAGAATACGCTTTCGACGTCACCCCCTAGTTTTATTTTTATTCAAATTTTATTTAATTTGACCAGCAACTTTGACCAGCTCTAACTCCTAATCTACAAGTCAAAATGAGTTGATTCTTTTTGCATTGGTTTTGTATTGAAATACTCTAGCAGCACACCAAATTTGAGATTTTTCTTTGCTGCCTAGGATTTCTAGGAATTTCATAATGGTTCTTGACATTTTCTTTGGTTGTTTTAATTATTTTCATAGGAAGAATCTTGCCTAGACGAGAACTAGTAGGAGGGTGACCCTCCTCTGTGCTAAGGCAAGCCACCACAAATATTTGCATGGTGTCATTTCCATAACTACGATTTTTCCATCTTGAATATGATTTATTCCATGCATTAAATCATTCAAATAATATTGCTTAAGTTATTTCATTTGTTATGCTTGAAGTGCTTAGCTTGATGTAGTACTTGAGTGCATGGACTAGTTTAATGCAGTAGTGTTATTTTGATAGCATAACTATGCTTTGATAATGATCGATATTATTTTCATATGATGGTTTATAATTCATATTCACGCCATGCTAATGTTATAAATAAAAATGATTGAGTTAAAACCAGTGCCTCTAAATGATTAGTAGTGCATGCATAGTGATTCTATTATGTTAATCTGTTTCATTTCAGTGATATGTGGGTATAGTTGCATGTTCATGGCATACTATGGCTCGGGTTCTTTTATTTCAAGTTAAACCTGATGATAATCCAACTTGACATAATGTTGATTGAGTCATGGTGCCACCGAATCAAGCTTCCCAGTGGAACCACATTTACCTTTATGGGAAGGCCCTTATTCGGTCCATCGTCATGCCTCTGGTCGGTGCCTCCACCGAGGGAAGGTTATGGGCGTGCGGTACCCTGGCCGGTAAGCATACATAACCTTGCGTGCATGCTGTTGTTTTGGTACCATGTCCCCGTTTGGGACCGTTTAAGTTTTGCCATGATGGTGGCCGTTGGATGTCACGAGTTGGCATCGGGGCCACCCAGGACTTAGCCCAAAGGGGAGTTGGTCGGAGTGGCCGGGACAGTGTCATGGCAATGGGTTGGTTCTGTCGGAATGAAGTTGGTCGACCCGAATGGGAGTTCGAGGCCATCGATTCCGTTATGTGGGTATAGTATGCTAACCTCTGCAGAGTGTGTGTTAAATCTATCGATAGCCACGTCCTCGGTTATGAACGCAGTTCGTAGTAGGTCACACCATGGATCCACATAAATAAGTTAATCTTGCACACTAAAGTTATGTCGTTGGCATTGATTATGTGATGAGATTGTTGAAACCATGAAGATGGTTGTTGTTGGAACCAAAGAGTTGGTTTCCTTTGTGATCCGGGAGTGATCACTGTATTGATGATGTTGGTTACGAGGTAACCCGTATGGTAAGAGTGTCCGAGAGACTCTGTGCACGGGCATGTTCAGTTCGTGAGTAGTATGTTATAGCCTTTGCATTTAACCTGCTTAATGTCATGTTATTGTTTGCCATTATGCTTTTACTTGTTATGAGCTTGCAAGTACATTCAATGTACTGGCCTGGCCTGTCACGCCAGCTTTCAGGAAAGTCTTAACGGATCGGAGTGCTTCCCGTGTCTAGGCCGTGTCCACATCAGTGTCCCTGTCCTATGGAGCTCCACTTCCTCGTTGTTCCGCTGCCGCGTAGTTGTCGTGATTGAGGCCCCTTCATGTTCATTAAATAATGTACATACTATTCAGCTACACCGTGTGTGCCACTTGGCCTCGCTGCCTGATGTAATATGTAACCTATGTTTCCGCTAACATCAATAAAGCGGTTATTTTCTGTACCAAGTTGTTGCGTGTTGCCAGAAGACTAGATTTCTAGGCTGGCAATGCAAGGTAAACGGGTTGCTTTGAGGCGGGGTGCCACAACGCTTGGTATCAGAACCACGCAGACTGTAGGGCATGCTAGACCGCCGACGCACTAGTGAAACGGTAGCTAGTTTAGTCTTGAGTGCCAGTAGTGTTTGCATCTGGTTGCTGCATTGCATGCATTTGATTTATTGTTTTTGCTAACCGACCAATAGTTGTGAGTGTAGATGGCTCCAGTTCTGTACCCATACCAGTCTGAGCCAGCACCCTACACCTCGCCACATCTACTTCAGAATGTGTGGCGTCGACTCTACCCCAATGGTGCTGATCCAGTGTACCAGGTGTATCGGGAGCATCTGGTAGACTCGGTGTACGAGTACTACACGGAGGTCACTCTGCATCACAATTCCTCTTCCGGCGCTTACACTCGTTCCTCTAAAGGTGGTTTTTCTTCCACACCATCTTAGGCCATCCAGTTTGCCTCATTCGAGGCTCTTGTAGACTTGCGCTACAACGAGGTTCGCATGCAGACCCACCCAGGTTTCTACTTCTACCCGTCTCTACATGAGAATGGGCGTATCCACTTCCTTTTTATTGATCCGGTGTGCGATTGTTCTTCCAGCCACCTTTCTCGCTATATCATCGCCAGTTATCTAATGATCTTTGAGTTGGCCCGAGAATTGACTCGAGCCCGTATAGCTCTTGCTGCCACTCGAAATAGATCCTCCCCACCTACTATCATATTTACCCCATTTGTTCCCCTAGCCTCTGTTCCTCCCAGTACTCCAGTTACCCCTCAGATTACCTTGACCACCTCGACAATGACCCCTCGTGAGTCTCCTGCCGAGTGGGCTTTGCTTCTGTCTACTTTCGCAGCTCCTATGCTTTGCCCTAGACAAGCCCCTGAGGGAGACCTCGAGGCAGCGTCGCGGTGTGTCCTTTAACCTGGAGGTCTCTGTTAACATCGTTAGTTTGGGATCCCACCCTAAGGAGGACTCTTCTGCAGCATTTGCGCCTTAGTTCCTTAGCTTGTAGACGAGGTTGTCTCGATGTTGGGTGTAGTCGTACTTGTCATGATGTTTCCATGCATGTATGAGTTTATGTATAATTGCGTTGGAACTTTCTTTATTTGCCCTGGTTTTTATCGCTTTTTCTTCGGATTTGTCGTTCATTTTTCTTTGGATTTGTCATTCATTTTTATCGCCCATCTCGGTTGCTTCATATTGGGAAAAATAAATAAATAAGATGACGAGAGGAGGCAGCGGCAGTCACGCTGGTGAGGATGTCCCTGTTCATCGCTCAGCAAGATAGGCGGGGCATTCCCCCGAACCATATCCACAACCACCGCCACCACCGCCATATCCACCAACCACTGAACAGATCATGCTCATGTTCGAAGAAAGAAGAAACAACAATCTGCTTGAACTATTGAAAAGTGTGAAGGCAATGGTGGCAAATAATGACAATTCACACAGCAATCACTCCAAGCTCTCAGATTTCAAAGGACTAAGCCACCCAGTTTTAATAAAGTTGCTGACCCTATGTAAGATCACGACTATCTAAGGACCATTGAAAAGAAATTGGACATTGCTCGCACTGAAGAAGGTGATAAGGTTCCATTTGCGACCCACTATCTGGAAGGAGCCGCATCTGTTTGGTGGGACAAAACTAAAGCTATGTGGCCAGCGGATGAAGAAATTACATGGGATAAGTTCCGCAAGTACCACATCCCTACTGTTTTCATGAAATTCAAGAAGCTTGAGTTCCTAGCCCTCACGCAAGGTAACTTATCCATCACCGAGTATTTGAACAAGTTTAACCATTTGGCTCGCTATTCCCTGTATGATGTGGCCACCGAAGAGAGAAAGATCGACAAATTCCTTGGAGGACTGAATCAACACCTCAGATGCACTCTCAGTATGCTTGATTTTCCGGATTTCCAGACTCTGGTAAACAAAGCATTGATTGCAGAAAGGGACACAAGCTAATTCAGGATAATAGACCCGCTCTTGATGACCGCAAGAGGAAGTTCGAGCCTAAGATGGAAGGACCCATAATCCAGAAAGCTCATACCTGGAAACAGACACATGTTGAGTATAAGCCCAATTGGCAGCAGAATGTTAACAAGACCACTACCCAAGTCAAAAATATTGTGACCAGCCCGGTATGCGAGGGTTGTCAGCGTAGCAATGCATGTTTTTCTTGTGCTCAAACTGGACACTACGCCAGACAGTGCCCCAACAACGGCAAGTTAAATGCTCCATTCAAGCCACAAGTTAACCACATGGGGGCATACCCAGGCCAAAAGACCATCCGAGGGCAGGTGCATCACATCTCTGTAGAAGAAGCCCAAGAGAACCCAGAAGTCGGCATTAGTATGTTTCATGTTAATCACATACCTGCAATAATTTTGTTTGACTCTAGGGGTTCCCACTCTTTTATTTCGCAGAGTTTTGTTGCCCAAAACAAGTTTTCTTGCTCGATTTTGGAAAAGAGTATGATGGTACAATCCCCGAGACATGTGCTCAAAAGCAATCTGGCCTACCACAATTTGGAGATTGACATCCAGTGAGTCATATTCCCAGCCTATTTGATAGTCATCGAGTCTGCCAAGTTGGATATTATTTTGGGAATGAACTAGTTAACCAAACATCAAGTATGCATCAACTATGAGACCAGAGAAGTCACATTGACAAGCGAGGAAGGCCAAACTACACAATTCTTTGCTCGAAGAAGCATACCCAAGAAGGAAATGATATTCACAACTCTAGCTCAAGAATTGGATTTAATTCCTGTGGTCAGTGAGTTTCTAGATGTATTTCCCGAGGAACTACCAGGGATGCCGCCAGATCGCGAGCTTGAGTTTGCAATTGATCTTGTGCCTGCAACCGCACCTATATACAAGAAGTATTAATGGATGCCTTCATCCGAGTTAGTGGAGTTAAAGAAACAACTTGATGAGAAGCTTAAGAAAGGATACATTCATCCAAGCTCTTCACCATGGGGATCACCCGCAATCTTCATGGACAAGAAAGACGGCAGTCTTCGGATGTGTGTGGATTACCGTCAGTTGAATGATGTCACTATCAAGAATAATACGCGCTTTTGAGGATTGATGATTTGTTCGACCAACTCAGTGGGGCACAGGTGTTCTCTAAGATTGATTTGAGAACCGGGTATCACCAGCTAAAAATCAAGAAGGAATATATTCCTAAGACCGTATTCACCACTTGATACGGTCTTTATGAATATACAATCATGTCTTTTGATCTCATCAATGCCCCTGCTTTCTTCATGAACATCCTCATATACTCGAAAGATGAAGAAGAGCCCAAGGGACATCTCAGAGCAGTCTTGCAAAGAGTCCGTGATCATCAGTTATATGCGAAATTCAGCAAATGTGAATTTTGGCTCAAGCAAGTTGGATTTTTGGGGCATGTTCTTTCAACTGAAGATATAGCCGTGGATCCCAGCAAAGTGAAGGACGTGCTTAAGTGGCCAGCACCGACGACAATGACTGAGATCCGAAGTTTTCTTAGATTAGCTGGGTATTACCGTCGATTCATTGAAGGCTTCTCTAAGATTACCAAGCCCATGACAGAACTCCTCAAGAAGGATCAGAAGCTTGTATGGTCTGAGGACTGTGAGAAGAGTTTCAATGAGTTGAAGACTAGATTCACGTTAGCACCTGTGTTGACCCTCCCAGACATCTATTGCAGCTTTGATGTATATGTGATGCATCTAGGAGAGGTATTGTATGTGTGCTCATGCAAGATGGCAAGGTTGTAGCCTACTGAAAGGATCAAGAAGAGGTGAATAGAGGGGGGTGATTAGACACTAAGTGAGAAAATTTGCAGTTTTTTAATTTCTTTATGTTTAAGTGGAGTTTTGGCACAAGTTTATCATTCACAATACATAACAAGCAAGCATGCAAGGAGTATATGAGCAGCGGAAAGTAAAGCATGCAAATTGCAAGAATGTAAAGGGATGGGGTTGGAGAGTGCAAATGCAATTTGGAGACACGGAGATTTTTGAGATGTGGTTCCGATAGGTGGTGCTAGCGTACATCCACGTTGATGGAGACTTCAACCCAGGAAGGGTAACGGTTGTGCGACTCCATGGAGGGCTCCACCCACGAAGGGTCCACGAAGAAGCAACCTTGTCTATCCCACCATGGCCGTCGCCCACGAAGGACTTGCCTCACTAGGGTAGATCTTCGTGAAGTAGGCGATCTCCTTGCCCTTACAAACTCCTTGGTTAAACTCCACAATCTTGTCAGAGGCTCCCAAGTGACACCTAGCCAATCTAGGAGATACCACCCTCCAAGAAGTAACAAATGGTGTGTTGATGATGAACTCCTTGTTCTTGTGCTTCAAATGATAGTCTCCCAATAGTCAACTCTCTCTCACAGGATTGGGATTTTGTGGAAAGAAGATTTGAGTGGAAAGAAACTTGGGGAAGTCTAGACATCAAGATTCATATGGTAGGAATGGAATATCTTGACCTCAACACAAGTGTAGGTGGTTCTCTCTCCGAAAATGTATGTTGAAAGTGTAGGCATGTTCTGATGGCTCTCTCCGCAAATGAAGAGGAGGGGTATATATAGCCTCCACACAAAATCTAACAATTACACACAACTTACCATTCTCGGTGGGACCAAATCGTGAAACTCGGTCAGATCGATTTAGCAAATAATGTGACCGTTAGGATTTTCGGTGGGACCGACTTGTCAACTCGGTGGGACCGATACAGTTAGGGTTAGGGCATAACGTAATCTCGGTGAGACCGATTACACACACTCGGTGGGACTGATTTTGGTAATAAGCTAACCAGAGAGTTGGTCAGGCAAACTTGGTGGGACCGATTCTCTCATCTCGGTTGGACCGAAATGTTACGAAAAGGAACAGAGAGTTTGCATTGTAATCTCGTTAGGACCGATGGCACAAACTCGGTGGGGCCAATTTTGGTAAAAGATACATACAAAGAGATTACAATCCCATCTCGGTGAGACCGAGATCCCTATCGGTGAGACCAAAAAGACTAGGGTTTCTGGCAGTGGCTATGTCAACTGAACTCGATGGCGCCGGATAGAAAGAATCGGTGTGGCCGAGTTTGACTTTTGGTTTTGGGTCATATGTGGATGTGAGAAAGTTGTTGAGGGCTTTGGAGCATATCACTAAGCACTTTGAACAAGCAAGCCATTAAGCAACACCTCATCCCCTCTTGATAGTATTGGCTTTTCCTATAAACTCAATGTGATCTTGGATCAGTAAAATAGAAAATGTAGAGTCTTGTGCTTTGAGCTTGATCCAATCTTTTATCCTTAGCATCTTGAAGGGGTTCCACATCCTGTAGTCCATGCCACTCCATTGTTGAACTTATCTGAAACATACTAGGTAAAGGTATTAGTCCAACAAGAGATATGTTGACACAAATTACCAAAATCACCCAGGGAGCACTTGTGCTTTCAATCTCCCCCTTTTTGGTAATTGATGACAACATACACCAAAGCTTTAGATAAAGATATAGAGATTAAAAAGTAATGATTTGGAAAGACGTGTAACATGCATAGGCTCCCCCTATATGTATGCAAGCATGTAAATATGGAATATAGGAGCATGTGAATGCATAAACATGATAGAGTAAGCAATGTGTTACATGTATCTTGGCTATATGCATCAGAGCAAAATATGTGAATATGAAAAAAGTACCTTCATGCTCATGAGTCCTTCTTGCAAACAATAATTACATCAGCAAGAGATCCTAATACACATGACTGTGATGCATATACTTAACTTGTGGTCTTGAGTTGGCTTAGGATGGAATGAACTTGCGTAAACAAGGTTAGAGAACACAGATGCACCTACTAGCCAGAGCAAACAAAAGAAACCACAAGAGTACCAAGACTGGGATGACATGTAGAGAGTGAGTAATGAGTACCCATTGAATATATACATGTCCCAAAAGGTAAAGATGTCCAATGAATTCAAGGATTTCCTTCCCTTAGATGTCTTCCTCCCCCTGAATCTAGCATGGGATACTAGGAGATGGTAGGGAATAGAAAATCAGAGCTCAAAGAAAAAGGAAAACACAGCTGAATGCAATAATCAAATATGAACATGTCTTTCCCCTCTTATAGACATGTGACTTCTCTCCTCTTGAACACCAAGCATCTGGGGTCCTTGAAGATTACTCTCTCCCCCCTTGAGTATTTTCTCCCCCTATAGATATGATTAAGCTTTGATGTGATTTCTCTCTCCCCCTTTGACATCAATTTCCAAGAAGGGTTCTTCTGGATTTGTGTAACAAATGGGTTTGGTCCTTGAGCCACAAAACAAAGCAGCAAGGCGAAAGTGATGCTGGTAGAGTACAAGAATCATTGAATGGAGCAGGATCAAAAAGAATACAGGAACAAGTGGCAAGATGTCTTTCTTGTGATGAAATCGGTCGCACCGAGTTGTGTGCTTCGGTTGCACCGAAATATTTCGGTCGGACCGAACACAATAGACCGGTGTAACCGAGTTCATGACAGGGAAAACACTTGTCACCTCAGCTCACTAGACAAGTAAGATCTGACAAGGATGTGGAAGGAATTAACTGAAGGATTTGCGAAGAACTGGATGCAGGGAATGCAGAACACAAAAAGAAAAGAAATCTAGATGAAGTTTTTTTTGAAAGGGGAAACAAATATGCATGAGACAAATGGAAATGCACAGAAAGGAACACGAGAGAACTTCATCTAGAATTGGTCAGCGACAAAGTCACCTATGTTAGAGTATATTGACATAGGAGTCAAGTGAGATCACTTGATCATAGGTCATACTCATTGTTTAAGCTCAAAATGGGGTTACCATTTTTCGTTTAAGAATTTTGATGTATTCACATCTTGTTGATTTGCTTTGACTCATGACTTGGAGGAAAGCTTCTCTAAGATGGAATAACATACCTTGGGTGGTAGTGTTGATCCTGATCATGTAGTTGAACTTGTGTGGATTTCTCAAAGTTGATGTAGCTCATCAAGAGTTGGGAGCACCACTTGGAATGTGAGTTCATCTACCTACATGTGTTAGTTTTGCAAGGAAGAGCACTTGTGTATCCAAAATGACAATCACAAAGTTCAAAATAGAATATTTCAAAGGATATGTTAGAAGGGTTTCGTGCTTCCTTGTCTTCTACCACCGTTGTGTAGCGACTTGGTGATGTAGATATTTTCTCAAGATGTGAGTGTGTTGCAATCTCATAGATTTAGATTCATCCAAGTACCTACAAGGGTTAGATAGAATGCAAGGGTGCAAATATATCCAAGACATTTAAATAACAACATAAGAAGAATATCAAGGATTAGTCATAGGCTCATGCCTTGCATGTATCGAAATGGAGTTCCTACTCCAAGTTTGAAGCATCAATGATGTTAAATTCACCTCTTAACCTGCAAAATAATTTCTCATCAAGTGGTTTAGTGAATATATCCGCTTATTGTTTATCGGTGAGAACATGATTAAGATTAATGTCCCCTTTGGCAACATGATCTCGAATGAAATGATGATGAACTTCAATATGCTTAGTTTGAGAATGTTGCACGGGATTGTGAGCAATCTTGATAGAACTTTCATTGTAACAAAGTAATGGAACATGTTTCACATATATCCCATAATCCTTAAGAGTTTGGGTCATCCAAAGCAATTGAGCACAACATGAACCAGCGGCAATGTATTCCGCTTCGGCGGTGGATAAGGATTCCGAGTTTTGTTTCTTGGAAGACCAAGACACAAGAGATCTACCAAGAAATTGAAAAGTACCCTAAGTGTACTTTATATCAACCTTGTCACCGACATAGTCCGAGTCGGAGTAGCCAATAAGATTGAAAGAGGCCCTCTTTGGATACCAAATGCCAAAATTTGGTGTATGAATTAAGTATCTCACTATCATTTTCAAGGCCTTAAGATGACATTCTTTAGGAGCCGCTTGATATCGTGCACACATGCACACACTTAGCATAATATCGGGACGAGAAGCACATATATATAACAATGAACCAGTCATAAAGCGATAAACCTTTTGATCAACTGGTTCACCATCTTTGGTCAAATCAAGATGTCCACTAGTAGGCATGGGTGTAGTCATACCTTTGAATTCTTGCATATTGAACTTCTTGAATATGTCCTCGGTGTACTTTGTTTGAGAGACAAAGGTACCTTCCTTAGTTTGCCTGATTTGCAAACCGAGAAAGAATTTGAGTTCACTCATCATAGACATCTCAAACTTCTTTGACATTAGCTTCCCAAACTTCTCACTAAAGTGAGGGTTAGTCGAACCAAATATAATATCATCAACATAGATTTGGCACACAAATAGTTCTCCATTAACCCTTTTAGTAAAAACAGTAGAATCAATTTTTCTAATTTCAATGCCTTTTTCTATAAGGAAGTTGGTCAATCATTTATATCATGCTCTAGGAGCTTGTTTAAGACCATAAAGAGCTTTGTGAAGTTTGTACACATGATTAGGTTACTTAGGATTGACAAAGCCGGGAGGTTGCTTAACATAAAATTCCTCCTCTATTTCACCATTTAGAAAAGCACTTTTAATGTCCATTTGGTACAAGGTGATAACATGGTGATTAGCATAGGCAAGTAAGATGCGAATGGACTCCAGTCTAGCAACGGGGGCGTATGTCTCACCATAGTCCGTACCTTTGACTTGAGTGTAGCCTTGGGAAACGAGACGTGCTTTGTTGCGACCTACTTGTCCATCTTCATCATGCTTGTTGTGAAACACCCATTTGGTACCAATGATGTTGTGGTTGTTGTTGGGCTTCTCAACCAATCTCCAAACTTGATTTCTCTCAAAGTTGTGTAGCTCTTCATGCATGGTGTTTATCCAATCCGGATCTTCCAATTCTTCTTCAACCTTCATAGGTTCAATGCTAGAGATGAATGAATAGTGTTCACAAAAGTTAGCTAAGGGAGTTTTAGAGCTAGTGATTCTCCCGGTTTGGATATGATTGTAGATTTTCTTGATGGGATGGTCTTTAGAAACTCTTGCTTGAACTCATGAAAGCTTTTGCTTGGATATTGGTTGAACATCTTCTTCATCTTGTTCTTCTTGTTGGCCTTCTTCGTTGTTGACATTGTCGTTCTCTTGTCGTGGTGGAGAAGGAGGTTGTTGATGTTCATCTTGGTGTACTTACTCGTTCTCTTCATCTTGGTGTGTCCCACTTGTGGATGCTTTCGTATCAACTCTTGGTTCACCTTGTCGTGAGGTAGAAGCTTCCACTTGGACGGACGAGGTACTCTCCTTCACCTCCGTTGGACGAATCTTGCCAATAGAAAAGTCTTGGATTGCTTCCGAAGGGTCTTTGTCTCCTACATCAATTGGCAATTGCTCTACTTGCGAGCCGTTAGATTCATAAAACTTCACATCTACCGTCTCTTCAACCTTTCGGGTGAAATTATTGTAGACACGGTAAGTGTGAGAGTTTGAGCCATAACCAATTAGGAAACCTTCATGAGATTTAGGAGCAAATTTAGAACGACGATGCTTATCAAGAATGTAGCACTTTGAGCCGAATACTCGAAAGTATCCAACTTGGGGTTTGTTACCGGTGAGGAGCTCGTATGCCGTCTTGCCGAGTAGCTTGTGAAGATACAAGCGATTTGTTGCATGACAAGCTGTCTCAACTGCTTCTGCCCAAAAGTGCTTCAGCGTCTTGTACTCATCAAGCATCATTCTCGCCAATTCGATGAGCGTTCGGTTCTTCCTCTCAACAACTCCATTTTGTTGAGGTCTGTACGTAGCCGAGAACTCATGTGAAATCCCTTCTTCGTCAAGAAAGGTGTCCACATTTGCATTCTTGAACTCCGTTCCGTTGTCGCTGCGAACCTTCTTGACCTTCACTTCAAATTGATTTTGGGCCTTCCTAGCAAAGTTTTTGAAGATCTTTTGGACCTGTGATTTATCATCGAGAAAGAACACCCACGTAAATCTTGAAAAATCATCAACTATAACTAGACCAAAAGAATTTCCACCGAGACTTTTGTAGGCGTTGGGACCAAAAAGATCCATGTGAAGTAGCCTCCTTGTGGTTATGATGTTCTTCACGGGATGCCTTCCTCCAACCTGTTTACCTGCTTGACAAGCGCTGCAAAGTCTATCCTTATCAAATATGACATCATTAACGCCAAGGATATGATTTCCTTTAATAAGCTTGTCAAGGTTTCGCATGCCCGCATGACCTAATCATTTATGCCATAACCTACCTTTAGAGGATTTAGCAATAAAGCAAGTTCTAGGTTGAGCCTTTTTAGTGATATCAACAATGTAAAGATCACCTCTATGAATGCAGGTAAAAACCATTTTATGATTATCTCTACGAAACACTTGGCAATCTACTTCACTAACTAGGACATTGAAACCGAAATCAGCAAGTCTAGATACTATCCAAGATATTCAACGAGCACGACATTTTTTATGGAGCTATCATGTGAGATGGCCACCTTACCGAGGCCAACCACCTTACCCCCTGAGTTATCACCGAAAGTGACATACTTTCGAGGGTCGTCGTTTTCAGCAAGCTCATGAAACATATCTTTATCTCTGGTCATGTGATTGGTACATCCACTATCAAGAACCCATTCCTTTCCTCCTGCCATATATCCCCGAAGATTTGCCATAAGACCAAAGTGTCTCATTGCATCATCAAGATCAAAGTCACTATCATCATTCTCATCATAGTATCCATGTTCAACATCATCATGTGGTGGATCAATTCCTAGAGAGGGTTATTCGTTAGAGTGAGTTTGACAATGATCTTCTTTATGAATTCTAGTAGCTTTGGTAATAATATAGCTAATAATTCCAACATCTCCTTTGGCACGCATAAGATTTGTAAGCTCAAATAGACAATCACCAAACATAGGATCATTGGAATTCATCTTACTCAAGGCAATAGACTTATGGAGAATTTCATCTAGATTTTTCAAGGAGTAATTTGGAAATCATTCCTCAAGAAATTTCCATATGGTGTAGGCACACTTGAGAGTAGGCAAGCAACCTATAAAGTTTCTAGGAAAACCTCTGGTGATAAGATCAATAGTTCTAAGATTTCGAATCATGCCAATTCACTCATCAAGAGTAGGATGCATAGGATCAACATGAGGTGCACAAGCGCTAGAAATGTACTTGTTCAAATGATATTCATTGAAAATCACAAGCATCTCATTTTTACACTCGTAAAAGTACTCTCCATCAAGTATAGGAACTCTATGTCTAAGACTCCCCAAAGTAGACTCATCCATCTTCCTCCAATGGTGTTTAAACCAAAGCAATGGAGACCAAAGCTCTGATACCAATTGAAAGGATTGAGAAGAAGTGTCTAGAGGGGGGTGATTAGACACTAAGTGAGAAAAGTTGCAATTTTTTAATTTATTTATGTTTAAGTGGAGTTTTGGCACAAGTTTATCATTCAAAATACATAACAAGCAGGCATGCAAGGAGTATATGAGCAGCGGAAAGTAAAGCATGCAAATTGCAAGAATGTAAAGGGATGGGATCGGAGAGTGCAAACGCAATTTGGAGACATGGAGATTTTTGAGACGTGGTTCCGATAGGTGGTGCTAGCGTACATCCACGTTGATGGAGACTTCAACCCACGAAGGGTAACGGCTGCGCGAGTCCACGGAGGGCTCCACCCATGAAGGGTCCATGAAGAAGCAACCTTGTCTATCCCACCATGGCCGCCGCCCATGAAGGACATGCCTCACTAGGGTAGATCTTCACGACGTAGGCGATCTCCTTGCCCTTACAAACTCCTTGGTTCAGCTCCACAATCTTGTTAGAGGCTCCCAAGTGACACCTAGCCAATCTAGGAGACACCACTATCCAAGAAGTAACAAATGGTGTGTTGATGATGAACTTCTTGCTCTTGTGCTTCAAATGATAGTCTCCCCAACACTCAACTCTCTCTCACAGAATTTGGATTTGGTGGAAAGAAGATTTGAGTGGAAAGCAACTTGGGATAGGCTAGAGATCAAGATTCATATGGTAGGAATGGAATATCTTGACCTCAACACAAGTGTAGGTGGTTCTCTCTCAGAAAATTTATGTCGGAAGTGTAGGCATGCTCTGATGGCCCTCTCCACGAATGAAGAGTGGGTGGAGGGGTATATATACCTCCATACAAAATCTAACCGTTACACACAACTTACCAATCACGGTGGGACCGAATCGTGAAACTCGGTCTGACCGATTTAGCAAATAATGTGACCGTTAGGATTTTCGGTGGGACCGACTTGTCAACTCGGTGGGACCGATACGGTTAGGGTTAGGGCATAACGTAATATCGGTGAGACCGATTACACAAACTCGGTAGGACCGATTTTGGTAATAAGCTAACCAGGGAGTTGGTCAGGCAAACTCGGTGGGACCGATTCGCTCATCTCGGTTGGACCAAAATGTTACAAAGAGGAATAGAGAGTTTGCATTGTAATCTCGGTAGGACCGATTACACTAACTCGGTGGGACCAATTTTGGTAATATATACATACAGAGAGATTACAATCCCATCTCAGTGAGACCGAGCTCCCTATCGGTGAGACCAAAAAGACTAGGGTTTCTGGCAGTGGCTATGTCAACTGAACTCGGTGGCGCTAGATAGAAAGAATTGGTGTGGCCGAGATTGACTTTTGGTTTTGGGTCATATGTGGATGTGAGAAAGTGGTTGAGGGCTTTGGAGCATATCACTAAGCAATTTGAGCAAGCAAGCCTTTAAGAAACACGTCATCCCCTCTTGATAGTATTGGCTTTTCCTATAGACTCAATGTGATCTTGGATCACTAAAACAGAAAATGTAGAGTCTTGTGCTTTGAGCTTGAGCCAGTCCTTTTGTCCTTAGAATCTTGAAGGGGTTCCACATCCTCTAGTCCATGCCACGCCATTGTTGAACTTATCTGAAACGTACTAGGTAAAGGTATTAGTCCAACAAGAGATATGTTGACATAAATTACCGAAATCAATCAGGGAGCACTTGTGCTTTCACCTACGCATCTAGACAGATACAACTCCATGAAGGGAACTATCCAATGCATGATTTGGAATTGGCCGCAGTTGTGCACACGTTGAAGATTTGGAGGCACTACCTCATTGGCAAAAGATGTCGGATATTTACCGACCACAAGAGTCTCAAGTATATATTCACTCAACTGGACTTGAATCTCCAACAGCGAAGATGGATTATGATCTTGGAATAAACTATCATCTGGGCAAGGCCAATGTGGTTGCCGATGCCCTCAGTCGCAAGCCTGCCATCCTTAACGCCTTGATGGAGTCCTTGCCTCCTGAACTCCAAGAAGAGATCGCGTAGCTTAACCTGGTTATTGTTGGGGCTAACCTCACCAATACATTGGAAGTCACCCCTATCGTCGAAGAAGAGATCCGCATGGCCCAGCTAGATGACTCAGTCCTGCAACACCATGTCGAGCGTATGCAAGAAGGCAAGACCCAGGATTTCTTGAGGGATGAGCAAGGTATTCTAAGGTTTTGAGGTCGGATTTGCGTACCAGAACAAGCAGACCTAAGAAGGAAGATCTTAGCAAAAGCACACGAATCTTTGTACTCGATTCACCTAGGAGGTACCAAGATGTACGAAGACATTCGACAGACATTTTTGTGGGAATGAAGAAGGACATCACCTATTTTGTCGCTTGTTGCGACATATGTAACAAGGTGAAGTCGGAACATCAGAAACCCGCCGGAGTTCTCCAACCTCTACCCGTTCCCCAATGGAAGTGGGACGATGTTTGCATGGATTTCATCACAGTCCTGCCAAAGACTCACCGAGGCAATGACACAGTATGGGTTGTGGTGGACATGCTGACAAAGGTAGCTCACTTCATTCGCATACGGAACAACTTACCGATCTGATCAACTCGCACAGCTATATGTGTCTAGAATCGTCAGTCTACATGGAGTGCCAAGAACTCTCACTTCCGACCGAGGCCTCTCTTTACCTTAGCATTCTAGTCACGTCTACATCAAGCATTGGGGACCGCACTAAAGTACAGCACCGCTTAACACCCTCAGACAGACGGGCAGACTAAGCAAGTAAATCAAAAACTTGAAGATATGCTCCGAGCATGTGCTTTGGCCCAAGGACACAAGTGGGAAGATTGTCTGCTTATGTTGAGTTCTCTTACAACAACAGTTTTGAGACCAACCTCAAGATGTCATCCTATGAAGCCCTGTATGGCAGTAAGTGTCGCACTCTGCTAAATTGGTCTCAAACTAGAGATAGCCACATTTTCGGAACCGACTTAATGATGGAGGCTGAAAAGCAAGTCAAAGAGATTCGAGATAGACTACAAGTGGCATAGTCCCGAAAAAGAGCTACTACGACTCCAAGCACCGACAGATCAGTTTTGAATCAAGAGAGTATGTTTACCTCTAAGTCACACCCATGAAAGGATCCAAGAGGTTCCAAACCTGAGGAAAGCTTGCACCCAAATATATTGGCTCATTTCTAGTGATGTCTAGAGTTGGTACATTGGCTTATCAGTTGGAACTACCAGCAGAATTGTCAGAAGTGCACAATGTGTACCATGTCTCACAATTGAGAAGGTGTATCTCACCACCCGAGAAAAGGACTAATATGGCAGAGATAGATCTTGCTAAGGATTTAACCTATGAGGAGAAACTGTTCCGAATATTGGAAGAAATGGAAAGAGTCACTCGTAGTAAGGTGCTTAAAGTTCATTAGGTACAGTGGGAACATCACACTGATGAACAAGCAATCTGGGAAAGAGAATACTTTTTGAGAGTGTCCTATGCAGAATTGTTTCCCTAAGAAACTGAATCTCAAGGACGATATTCATCCTAACTGGGGGAGGTTTGGGATGCCCTGGTTTTTGCCATCATGGTTTTCATTTGCCATTGGCTTTAAAACTGAGTTTTGAGTTGATTCATTTGGACTTAGCACTTGGGCATTGTTTTTTCTTTCACCCAAGTGACTCCCCTCACCTCTCACAACCTCTCTTGACCCCTCATTCATCATCATATTGCTTTGGAGTATTTTCTTCTAAGGAAAATATTCATTTTCACGCTAAAAATAGAATATTTTCCCTTTCCTTTCAAAGCAACCCATGTGTTTGTTGCCTCTTAAAATCTGAGAAAATACCCACACCTTTTGTACAGTGCCTCATCACCCTATGCAAAAATATCGTATGGTCATGTGACCTAATTTTGCTAGGGAAAATCATTTGCATTCTGCCTTGAAAATGCACTTTACAAAGGAAGTGTATTTTTCCTTCATCCAGTGAGGCTGATATTTCTTAAGCTTCATTACCCTCCTAAGTAAACCTTAATCCCCCTAGACCAACCCTAAACTCCTTATAGAACCCCTCCAAACATAGTGCACAAGTTTCTGTCCAGAAACTTGCTGATGATCTCTTGTTCAATCTAGTCGGCCTAGCAGTGTGCCATCTCCTTTCCTAGACTAAACACTTCACGGTCGGCAGCCCTGACACAATTTGGCATTGCCTGGGAACCGCGTTGGCACAATGCACGCGGTGACCGCGGGTGGACACGGGCTCTGGCGCATGTTCGACGCGCTCTGCGCTGCACTCGAGCCTCTGTTCCGTGTGTGCCCGCCTCAGCACTCCCCTACGACTGCTGCACCGCGCCACCATACTCGCCTCATCACCCTTGACCTCTCCCTGCCGCTCGCCGATGCTGGAGCCTCCGTAGTGATCATGCGCACCCCATGCCAGAGGAGCATAGTGCCCCCGTGCTTGAGTCAGGGCCCTGCCGCGTGCCCTGTGTTCGTCCCCGTCCTCCAATAGTTGCCGCATGAGCCCTGGCGCCTTCTCCCCCTCTCACTGACTCCCCTCGTCGTTGTGCGCCACTTATAGAGCTCTCTGGTGGAGATTGAGATCCCCATCCCCTCTGCCTATATATAGAGCCCCACCCGCGCCTTTCCAAGCATCCCATTGCACTCACTCAACCTCCACAACACCGTAGGATAGACGCCGCCCGGTAGGGCAAGCCTCTTGTTGCCAACCCCCTTCCGAGCACCTCGGCGATCCCCTCCTGCAGATACCAACCTCTCTAGTTCCCCTTGAGCTCAAGCCACTCTTCCAGAGCGTCTCTAGCAATTCTATGGTGCAAGAGAAGCCCTCTGGATCCCTTGGCATTACCCATCCTCTCCGTATTCTTCATCTCCGGCGAACCTCACCCACAGCCGCCGCTGGAGACGTCGTTTCCGAGTGACTCCGTCCACCGACTGCCTTGCTACGGGTATGAGAAGGTGTGCCTGAGTCTCCTCTTTCCATACCTCGCTCTCCTGGCCAGAGAGAGCCCCGGCGATGCGCCACCATCCTCTGTTTCTCTCCCCCCTCTCTTCAATACCTGACGGGCGGGGCCAGCTATCAGCCTCTCCACTTGCGCTCGAAGCGGTACGGATGGAGGCGTATTCGCTGAATAGGCTTTCGACTTCACTCCCCTGGTTTCTTTTTATTCAAATTTCATTTAATTTGACCAGCAACTTTGACCAGCTCTAACTCCCAATCACAAGTCCAAATGAGTTGATTCTTTTTGCATTGATTTTGTATTGAAATACTCTAGCAACACACCAAATATGAGATTTTTCTTTGCTGTCTAGAATTTCTGATGAATTTCAGAATGGTCCTCGATATTTTGTTTTGTTGTTTTTAATTATTTTCAGAGGAAGAATCTTGCAGGAGGAGTGTGACCCTCCTCTGTGCTAAGGCAAGCCACCACAAATTTTTGCACTGTGTCATTTCAATAACTATGATTTTTCCAACTTGAATATGATTTATTTCATGCATTAAATCATTTAAATAATATTGGTTAAGTTATTTCATTTGTTATGCTTGAAGTGCTTAGCTTGCTGTAGTACTTGAGTGCATGGACTAGTTTAATGCAGTAGTGTTGTTTTGATAGCATGACTATGGTCTGATAATGATCGGTATTATTTTCATATGATGGTTTATAATTCATATTCTCACCATGCTAATGTTATAACTAAAAATTATTAAGTTAAAACCAGTGCCTCTAAATGATTAGTAGTGCATGCATAGTGATTATATGATGTTGATCCATTTCATTTCAGTGATATGTGGGTATAGTTGCATGTCATATAGTTGCATGTTCATGGCATACTATGGCTCGAGTTCTTTTATTTCAAGTTAAAGCTGATGATAATCCAACTTGAACATTATGTTGAACGACTCATGGTGCCATAGAATTGAGCTTCCCACTGCAACCACATTTGCCTTTATGGGAAGGCCCTTATTCGGTCCATTGTCATGCCTTTGGTCGGTGCCTCCAATGACGGAAGGTTATGGGCGTGCGATACCCTGGCCCGGTAAACAGACATAACCTTGTGTGCCCGTTTTTATTTTGGTACCATGTCCTCCTTTCAGACCGTTTATGTTTTGCCACGACTATGGCCGTTGGATGTCACAAGTTGTCATCGGAGCCACCCAGGACTTTGCCCAAAGGGGAGTTGGTCGGAGTGGTCGGGAGAGTGTCATGGCAATGGGTTGGTTCTGTTGGAATGCCGTTGGTCCACCCGAATGGGAGTTCGAGGCCATGGATTCCATGGTGTGGGTAGAGTGTGCTAACCTCCACAGAGTGTGTGTTAAATCTATTGATAGCTGCGTCCTTGGTTACGGACATTGTCGGGGATATACCCCGCGGCGTAAACTGGCCGGAAGTATAACCCGGCCGGACTTGGCGGTTTACATGAAGAACCCGCTGACACTTGGCGGTTCACAGGCGACCCGGCAGTTTATGGTTCATTGGTAATCCGGCAGGCGGGTTAGAGGAGCGACAAGACCCGGTGGCCCGACTGGCGGTTCATGAAGGCCGATTCAACTACGGTGGGCCGGTTTATAAGGAAAGGCATAAGGAATATTTGTCTTACAAGGAGTTAAGACCTGGACTTGTATCCGGTTTGTATTAGAGATAGACTAGTCCTAATCCTAATAGGACTCCATATGTAACCTGCCCCTTCAACATATATAAGGAGGGGCAGGGCTCCCCAAAGAGGGACAAGCTACAAGCAAACAACAATCTCTAGGGCTAGACACAATTAGAGGAGAGCCGATTTACGGCGACTCCCTCGTGATGATAATGAGATCTAGTCTCAAACAGCATGTAGGGTTTTTACCGGATGATGTTTCCCGGGGCCCGAAGCTGTCTAAACCCTTGTCTTGTGTTGCGTCTCTCGATTCCGCTCAACCCCTCTCAAGCTACCACGTAGATGCGTTGGCCTCGCGACTAAGTCCTCACACTAAGGACATCTGCCGTGATAATTCCACGACAGTTGGTGTAGTTGCCGGAGTGGCGAGTTAGATCGCTGGAGAGAGAAGAACGAGCGAGGACGAATGGGAGACAGTAGTATATTTGCCTCGCGTGAACCTACGCGAGTCTTTCAGTTATTCCTTTGAAAGTGTAGCTCGATTACAATGGATCTCAGCTAACAAACCTCCGGTCAGACTGCCCACGATTTGCGTGATGCCATGCCATCCCACGACTGCATCCGTGTGCCTTACTAACCGGAGGACTAAAACAAAGAAATGAGCAAATAAAAACAACTTGGACTTGCTACAAGCACTCCCGGTATACTAGCTACGTGCATGGAGATGTCACATCGGCCATGCACCATATTATTCTGAACAAGGAAACAGCGATGAATTTATCCAACATTTCACCCCCATAGACTCAGCGCTCCAGCTCCACCTTGATCATCCGGATCTTCTGCCGCATCTCGACGAAGATCACCCGCCCCAACGCCTTTGTCAGCACGTCGGCGAGTTGCTCCTGTGTACGGACATGACTAACCTCCACTTTGCCGGTGTCTACACAATCCCGTATGAAATGGAACTTGATGTCAATATGCTTGCTCCGGTCATGATGAATAGGATTCTTGCTCAGTGCAATGGCGGCTTGATTGTCGATCAGCAGTTTGAACTTGGCCGCTGGCTTGCCTAGCATATCTCCTATGAGCCGTGATAGCCACACCCCTTGGCATGCTGATGCTGCTCCTTTGACGTACTCGGCCTCACAAGAAGAGAGAGCCATGATCTTTTGCTTTTGTGAGCACCAAGTCATTGGATTCTCACCGAGGAAGAAGATCTGCCCAGAAGTACTCTTGCGATCCCCGGTGTCACTTCCATGGTCGCTATCACTGTAACCAACAAGTGTTACTTCTCCATGGCCAGCCTTATAACAGCACCCATAGTCCATTGTTCCCTTTATGTATCTGAGAATTTGCTTGACAGCCACCCAATGGTGTGAGCTAGGCTTTTCCATGAACCGGCTGGTGATCCCAACAGCGAATGCGATGTCGGGTCTAGTGTTCACAAGATAACGTAGGCTCCCAATCACACTCCGGTACAAAGTGGCATCGGCCGGTTCGCCACCATCTTCTTTTTTCAACTTCAGACGGTTCTCCATAGGTGTAGCACAAGCATTACACTCACTCATGCCAGCAGCCTCCAGAATCTTGGCGGCATAGCTTCGCTGTTGCAACTTGATTTGGCCTTCTGATTGCGACACCTCGATCCCTAGATAGTAGCTTAGGAGTCCGAGGTCGCTCATGTTAAACAGCTGCTGCATTTGTTGCTTGAACATCACAATGGCAGAAACGTCCGTCCCGGTGATGATGAGGTCATCTACATAGACTCCAACCAAAAGGAATGAGGTTGCATCACCACGCCTATACACTGCATGCTCCAACGGGCTACGTGTGAAGCCCAGTTCTGTCAGAGATCGGTCCAGCTTCGCATACCATGCCTGGGGGCCCTGATGAAGGCCATACAGTGCCTTGTGCAGCTTGAGCACTCGGTCCTCCTTGCCGACGGCCAAGTACCCAGGTGGCTGGGCAACATAAACCTCTTCCACAAGCTCGCCATTTAGGAACGTGGACTTGACGTCCATGTGATGAACTTCCCAACCGGAATGTGCCGCGAGAGCTAGCAACACATGCACTGTTTCCATCCGGGCAACTGGTGCAAAAACCTCATCAAAGTCCACCCCCTCTTGCTGAGCATTACCCTTGGCAACCAGGAGTGCTTTGTGCTTAACAATGTTTCCTGCTGGATCACGTTTCACCTTAAGCACCCATTTCAAACCAATGGCTTTGTGCCCAGCCGGAAGTGTGCTTAGCTTCCAGGTCTGGTTCTCATTGATGCAACGCATTTCTTCATCCGTGGCGGCCTTCCAGGACGTGTCGCCGAGAGCTGCGTCAACATTGCACGGCTCCTTGGCACTGAGAAGACATCGCTCGTCAAACTCCCGAACAGCGGCATCCTCGGTCTCGTCGAGTATATACTCGAGACGCCGATAACGAATGGGCCCGGAGTCGACATCCCGTGCGTCGTCATGTGTTGGTGGCGTGGCCCAGCCCATGCTGTGGGCCGGCGTAGGCGTAGCAGACACGCCCTCGGTTGTGGACAAAGCTGGCGGCGTGGGTGACCGCGGACTCCCAGGGCTCGGCGACACGGGTGACCGCGGTGACCCAAGAGCTGGTGTAGAGGGTGACACCGTGCTACCGCTCGCCTGCGGATTCGAGGCGCTGCCGGAGTCCAGCTCGTGCTCACCGGGGCCGGTGGTATAAATCACCGTGAACGTTGCTGCCGCGGATGCCGCCGCGGACACGTCCGGCTCATCCCAGTTCCATGGCCTGTTCTCTTCAAATAAAATGTCATGAGTTACCTGAAGTTTCTTCGCCACTGGATCGTAGACGAGATAACATTTGGCACCCTCCTCATAGCCAATAAACACCATGGGATTTGAGCGATCAGTGAGCTTGGTCACCCCTGGTCCGAGCTTCTTCACATGTACTGTGCAGCCGAATGTACGCAGGTGTTGCACATTCGGCTTCCGGCCGTGCCATGCTTCATACAGCGTGACACCATCAAGGCTGCGAGTCGGCGATCTGTTGAGAATGTACACAGCCGTCCTCACTGCCTCACCCCAGAACACAGCGGGCATGCCCATGCTCTTCAGTAAACACCGCGCCATCTCGACGATAGTCTGATTACGCCACTCGACCACGCCATTTTGTTGTGGCGAATACGGTGCGGTCGTGTAGTGTTTGATGCCTTGCTCGCTGCAGTAATCCATGAAGTCGCCAGAGTTAAACTCGCCGCCCCGGTCAGACCGAAACGCACGCAGCCTACATCTCCCTTAAGTTTCAGCCATATTCTGAATTTTCTTGAAAGAACTGAAGGCCTCGTCTTTGGATTTCAGCACAGCTAACCACATGTATCGACTGTAGTCATCAACAACAAGTAAAAAATACTGGTTACCTCCGAGCGTTGGTGGGTTTATAGGACCACACAAATCTGTATGGACTAACTCCAGCCCCTGATCAGCTCGGTATGCAGCAACTTGAGGGAAAGGGGTGCGATGCTGTTTGCCCAAAGCACAACAGTCACGGAACTCGTCAACTCTGTCAATGAACGGCATTCCCTTCACCATGCCCTTGGATGACATAGCTCGCAGAGCTCTGAAGTGTAGGTGCCCCATCCGAGCGTGCCAGCGCCAGGTTTCATCATCAGTTTTGGTCAGTAAACAGGTTGGTGCAGCGATGGGCAGAACTGCAGTGTAGAGGCGGCTCACTGACTGTCGAGTACGAGCCATCAAGTGCCCTGTTGTGTAATGAATGGTCATCAGTCCCTCATGTATCTGAATCCTGCACCCCCCCCCCTCATCTAGCTGGCCAAGAGAGATTATATTGCTGCGAAGGCTCGGGATGTAGTAAACTTCAGACATTGCACGTTGGTTGCCACTCTGACCCTTGAAGATGACTGAACCCCTCCCTTGGATTGTGACGTGTGACCCATCTCCAAACTTAACAGTGCCCTGCACTGATTCGTCAAGAGTACTGAACATAGCTCTGTCACCAGTCATGTGGCTAGTAGCCCCTGTATCGAAATACCACAGCCCCGGAGGTGAGATCTCTGGATGCACCTTCTCTTCATTCAGATGGACCACCTGGGGCACGACTATGCTGGTGGTGACACAGGTGGTGACCGCGGCCATCATAAGCCCCTCATGGTGCTCGTCGCCTTCACGAACTAGATGTGCTTGACCTTGTTTCGCATGTTCCTCTTCTGCCTTGATCCTGGTATAGCACTCTTTCTTCCAATGACCTGGCTTATTGCAGTAGTGGTACTTGCCCTTTTTCTTGCCTCCTGAGCCGCCGGATGCGCCCGTGCTGCCACTGCCCGGCGCAGGTCTGCCACCACCTCCGTGAGGTTTGGGCTTGCCCGGCGACTTGTTCTTGCCGCTGCCTCCACCGGACGATGAGCCGCCCCCACCTAGCTGTCGCTCGTGGGCGAGCCACTCCTCACTTGTGAAGAGCAGGCGGCCGCCGGACTGCCCCGCATCGTCGAGATCCTAATGATCTTCACATGCCGAGAAACGCCCGACGAGCTCCTTGATGGTCATCGTCTTCAGATCGACGAGGCTCTCGATTGCCATCGCCATCTGACGATACTTCCGCGGCACCACGCGGAGGAACTTCTGGACCGCCTTGTGCTCCGTCACGGGATCGCCATACAGCTCCAGGTCGGAGATGAGGCTGGCGAGTCGCAGCCCGAAGTCCTCGACGGACTCACTGTCTTTGAAGCGCAGATCCTCGAACTCGCGGCGACGCACCTGCGCCTTGGCCTCGTGAGCCCGCTCGCTCCCCATGCGGAGCGTCTTGATTGTATCCCACGCCTTCTTTGCCGAGTCCTTCGCGGCCAGCACCCACAGCATCTCCGGCAGCACGCCGGAGAGTATAATCTGCAGCGCGCGCCGGTCGTCGTTCTCGTCGGCACCATCTTCGATCACCGCAGTCTAGACGCGGGCGACTTGCAACTTGACCTGCATCACAAGTGCCCACTCCTGGTAATTGGTGCGGGTGAGCATCATCGACGCCCCTGACTCTTCTCGCACGATGCGCTCCACCACGCGGTACTCGCCGCTGCCGTCGCCGGTGAGGCGAGCGAGCGGCGCCTTGGATGAAGGCGTCCTCGGCGACGACTTGCCGCCGCCCTTGTTCTTCTTCTCCTCCTCGCTATCCGACATGGTACGCCGCGGATCGGACACCGCCGGCCACCGGAGAGTGGATCGAACACCATGGCTCTGATGCCAATTGTAGTTGCCGGAGTGGCGAGTTAGATCGCCGGAGAGAGAGAAGAACGAGCAAGGACGAACGGGAGACAGTAGTATATTTGCCTCGCCTGAACCTATGTGAGTCTTTCAGTTATTCCTTTGAAAGTGTAGCTGGATTACAATGGATCTCAGCTAACAAACCTCCAGTCAGACTGCCCACGATTTGCGTGATGCCATGCCATCCCACGACTGCATCCGTGTGCCTTACTAACCGGAGGACTAAAACAAAGAAATGAGCAAATAAAAACAACCTGGACTTGCTACAAGCACTCCGGGTATACTAGCTACGTGCATGCAGATGTCACATCGTCCATGCACCATATTATTCTGAACAAGGAAACAGCGATGAGTTTATCCAACAGTTGGCGCCCACCGTGGGGCTCGCGCACGGTGGTGTTGAGTTCTTGAAGGGATTTCAGTCAGGGATCGTGAAGCTTGCGTTATGTCAAAAGGAAAAAGCGCCTGCACGGAAAGCACGTAGGATAACCCGGCATGCAAGTCGGAAGATTGAGAGATTAGGGTTCAGTACACCGCCGACGCGTCGTTTCAATCCACCAAGTCCGAGACGAGATCTTTTGTGCAAAGGTGATTTATCTGCCAGGTTTTTACTCCTTGGCCGACAGGAGTTTTTCTATAGCTGTCGTACACCGGGTCGGATCAATCAACACATGCGTGAGGAGACAAGAGTCAAAATACGAGGCATTCTCATAAATTGATCTACCAAGGACTGCTGCTACTGTTGCTCGGAGTAGTACTACTTCCAGTAAAAAATTATGGTACTGTTGCTTGAAGGCAAGGCTATGATCCATCAAGTACGCGGGTACCGCTCATGTTAAAACTCAGATTTTGGGAAGGTGTAATCTGTACGGAAAGCTCCAGATTCGTTTTTTAATCATTCCTTTGATCAGGCCAGCCATGAGTACTAGTACGTGGATCTACTAGTAGTATTTGTTCAGTTTTTCAAAGGGAAGAGACTATGACCCGGATTCTACTCCGTTGCCGAGTCTCCCATAGCGAGTAAGGCCGCCGTCGAGGGTTTGGAGTTCTGCTGTGCGCCACCGACGCAAAGTGATCCAACGAATCTGAAGGTGAATCGATATCTGCTACAGTGGCTATTAAAGCGAGCGTGTCAGATCAAACTGCTATTGAATAGTACTACTATTAGAAGTCCGAGTCAAAATCAAAGCCATCCGAAGGAAGCATCCTGGAATAGTAAATTGCAGGATACCATGTGGACTTGTCAACACACCCGAGACAGTACGAGCCACCCTGGCCGGATCTCCACCGCCGTCGCCCCGGGAGCCACTGCTACCTGGCCGCGGCCCGTCTTGTTGATGCCCCTCTGGAGTCACCGGGTTACACCTCTGCTGCTGCTACTTTTTCTGGTATCAGGACCAAGTCAAATCTAAACTCAAACTTTGAGAAGGCAATCTGTACAAGGAAGAAATAATGCTTGTAGGAACTGCTTGCTTCACGTGAGTATGCATGTCTGGGCAAAGGACTACCACACCGGATCAGATTGGCGGATCAACATTGCCTGCCAGATATCTTTTCCGCGTACACCGCTGGACCTAGTTGACCCGCCCCAGTTGCAACCAACACGCTTATGCTGGTGTCTGCTTCTGTCTGCTTCTCGGAAGATGCGACAAGACGCCTGAAGAAAATTAGGTGATATCCATCCAGCTTACTTTTTATCAGTACTTGATAATTTTTTGTGAAAACAACTACTCTGCCCTATAGTGTTGTTATATACAGGTAAATTATTCATTACAAACATGGTGTTATGCCGCGGATGCACGTTCGGCTGTGCCGCGTGGCTCCACGGGCACGCATGTCGCGGTCCAGTTTACATCAAACGTGCCAACTGACTCGCCCGTCCGCACCACCTTACAAAGTCACGGATGACTCGCCTGTCCGCCCTCACGGCCGGTTCACGTGTCTGCGCCAGCTTACAACATGGAAGACAACTCGCTCGTCCGTGACGGTTTACAACACTATGGGCGATTTATCCGTCCAACCCCGTGGCTGACTCGCCCGTCCGCACCGGCTTACAATGCCACGGGCAACTCACCCGTCCGCCCTTGCAGCCGGTTCACGCGTTCGCGCTGGCTTACAAACATCGCGGTCGACTCACCCGTCTGCACCGGTTTACCACACCGCACCTGTCTGCATGAGCAAGTCACAGCTTGGATAGCCCGGTTTTCTTTCAACAAAATGGAGGCAAAATTATCCTATACTATCAACTGCCGCCCACACTGGATGGCTCAATGGGCAGGCGCACAAGTCGCCGCCACTACAGCTTGGTTAAATTCAAATTGCCAGTTGGAAGGAACCATTGGCCAAGTTGCTGACACGGCTCATACGGGATCATTTATAACCCACCGCAGTCACCTCAATCTTCTGTGGATTCACATCGTGCTATCAACACCAATGACATACAAGTTATGCCGGTTTACATCACAGTCAAATATGGAGAGTTTGAAGACAACTCCTCAAGTCACCTTGAGACTCCTGGGCTACAATGACATGACTCAGCAAATCTTGCCAGTTTCAGCAAATTTAAGAACCCCAGGACGATGGAGGGAAAGATAACCCGGTCCCGGAGGCTACTGTTATTTGAAGGCCGTTAGAAAATTTCCGGATTAGAAAGTATATGACAGTTACAAAATCCCGGATCAATGAAGAAGTTTCGGGTCATCAGAAAAGGATTCCGGTTTACAATCCAGTACAAGGGAAATTTGTTCTCCAATAAAGCTCTGAAGCTCTCAAGTCCGGTTTAAGAATTTCCGGTTCAAAAAGGAATTAACTTCTCGCAAATTCGAGTTTAAAGGCCGTCAGAAAATTTCCGGCTAAAAAGGAAGATTCCGGTTAAAAATCCGGGTCAAGGGAAAGATGTTTCCCACAAAGCTTTGAAGGTCTCCATATCCGGTTCAAGATCCCGGTTCAAGAAGAATTTATTTCTTGCAAAAAGTTAAAAATTGCCAAAGAGGACCTGCTGCCATGATGCGCGGTTCAAACATGGGTATCCTCCCTTACTAACCTGACATATTATTGTTCACATGGGGGCTTCTGCTTCATAAAGCGGGATATCTGTTCTTTTACATCATGTGTGGTTACACGGAGTTGTTCTAAAGTGGCCTCCGGTTTACCCCTTGAGTTCGCTTTTCTAAAAGCATCATGTTATATCACTTGGAAGTTTGGTCGTGTCCGAACCAATACCATACCTCTTGATAGGCGAGAGCCACCAGATCACTTGGGGACATGGTCAAGTCTGAACCAGTCACGCCTCTTGATTGGCCTAAGGCCATAGAGTCACTTGGGGGCTTGGTCAAACCTGAACCATTGCCACGCCACTTGATCGGCATAATGCCACGGTTTCAGTTGGGGACCTGGCTGACTTGAACCATGGCTACACCTTATAGGGAGCTTGGTCGTGTCCGACCATGGTAACACCATCTGATCGGCTCAGTAAAGCCTTCTTTTTTGCAGACGGTTTATCATTGCCTTTGCTTCCATGTTTTTTTCATAACTATTATTTGATTTTTGTTGCGTTTCTTAAACCGACAACATTTTTTTTAAACCGGTTCAAACTGTCAATTAATGAAATTCGGTCCATTTTTTAATCTGGAGATAATTTCACCGGTTTGATCCTTGTTGTTAACATCCTCTTATGGAGTAACACGGTGTTTATCACAACCTGGCACGGTTTTATCATAAACCGGCACAATATGGAAGGAGTTATCAGTACTCAAGATTTGGGTTATCACCCTTACTACAAAAAGTTGGTAAAACCAACAATGTGATTCAATGTCACAGGTATGATATATTTCATATTTGATTATTCTAAATGCAGCCTTGGTTATACACCCAGGTTATATGTATGGCATTATGACCCGTCCGGCGGTAAACCGCCAGGACACTTTAAACTTGTTGTATGCAGAAACAGGTGGAATAAAGCATGATTATAAATCACCGGTGTTTATTAAACCGGTAGTATGATCCGATGTTTATTAAACCGGTCTGGCTTTGGACAATAAGTCGCCAGTATATATTTGGATTGCGCCATTGGAATCATGCGCTTATAAATCATTGAGTTATATTATTCAAATAGCCAAACTTGGCTGAAATTTCATTATGATATTGAATGAATAAGTTTTTCATACCGGATTATATTATCTTGAATAGCCAACATGGCTGGATTTTTATTATGGTTATCAATAATCAGTATTATGATTAAGGTTTTCAAAGTCGCTTTAGCGCAATGGCTATCATCTTGTCAATGGGTATGATTTATTCTACAATGGAGGGAATAGTCCCGAGTTGCTGCAGGCTTACGACCCGGCACTTGGGGGGTACATTATTTAAGTTGAGATTATATCAAATATGCAAGTCTCATGTCACTGCAAGCATGCACCATGACACTTGGGGGCTAATGCAAAGTAATTTTTTGCTCATATTATTGAAGACCCGACTCATCATATTATAATGAGTCGGCCCTTGGGGGCTACCAATTGCTCCTGTCAACAGTTGAAGGTACAAAGCTTTTTATTCATTATATTGAAGGGTCCACTGCTCAGTTGGTAAAGCACAAGGCTCTTAACCTTGTGGACGTGGATTCAAGCCCCATGATGGGAGTTACATAATGTTTGAAATATATATAAAGTCCTAGCTCAATATTATCTTACTGAGCCGGCCCTTGGGGGCTACACGTTGCTGTTAAAGTCTACATGATCATCTTTTCGAAGTCCCTTCTTATTATTGGCATAATGACCCGGCCCTTGGGAGGATATACTGGTTGAAGTTTTTATGAGCATCAGGCAATTACAAGTTCTAGGTTGCTGCAAGCATGACAACCCGGCACTTGGGGGCTACATATGTGGAATACTCAATTCTGACTAGTGATTGAGATGAACAACCTAGATTTATTCAAGATTGTGATATTTATATTGAAGCGAGTCTAAAGTTGTTGCTATGCTACCTTCTTAAGACTTGGGGGCTACAAGTGATAGGTATATAAGAGGTATATTTTCAAGCTGGATGTTAACTACAAGTATGACCCGGTACCATTAATATTTATAAACTGGTGATCTTGGCAAATGATAAACCAGCAAGTTCTACGTCCTTAAACCGGCTGAAGATTGGATGAGTATTTCAAGGACCGATATTGTTTTTAAGCATTGGGAGCTGAATCAAAGGAGCTATTCTTCACAATATATTTTCTATGAGAAACCAATATTAGCAAGTTGATTATGAAGCTGGCCTATTAAACCGGATTTTCTAGAAGGAGGAAATGACAAGGACTTAAGGATGATCAGATGCCGGTTTACAAGAATTCTTAACCCAGAGCATAATCTATCAAGTTTGTTCTTGTGGTTATTTCACAGGATCAGTTTAACATGGATAAATCCAAATTAAACTGGGGGCTAATGTCGGGGATATACCCCGCGGCGTAAACCGGCCGGAAGTATAACCCGGCCAGACTTGGCAGTTTACCTGAAGAACCCGCTGACACTTGGCGGTTCACAGGCAACCCGACGGTTTACGGTTCATTGGTAATCCGGCAGGCGGGTCAGAGGAGCGACAAGACCCGGTGGGCCAACTGGCGGTTCATGAAGGCCGGTTCAACTACGGTGGGCCGGTTTATAAGGAAAGGCATAAGGAATATTTGTCTTACAAGGAGTTAAGACCTGGACTTGTATCCGGTTTGTATTAGAGATAGACTAGTCCTAATCCTAATAGGACTCCATATGTAACCCGCCCCTTCAACATATATAAGGAGGGGCAGGGCTCCCCAAAGAGGGACAAGCTACAAGCAAACAACAATCTCTAGGGCTAGACACAATTAGAGGAGAGCTGGTTTACGGCGACTCCCTCGTGATGATAATGAGATCTAGTCTCAAACAGCATGTAGGGTTTTTACCGGATGATGTTTCCCGGGGCCCGAAGCTGTCTAAACCCTTGTCTTGTGTTGCGTCTCTCGATTCCGCTCAACCCCTCTCAAGCTACCACGTAGATGCGTTGGCCTCGCGACTAAGTCCTCACACTAAGGACATCTGCCGTGATAATTCCACGACAGACATAGTTCGTAGTAGGTCACACCATGGATCAACATAAATAAGTTAATCCTGCATACTAAAGTTATATCATTGGCAGTGACTATGTGATGAGATTATTGAAACCATGAAGATGGTTGTTGTTGGAACCAAAGAGTTGGTTTCCCTTGTGATCCAGGAGTGATCACCGTATTGATGATGTTGATTACGAGGTAGCTCGCATGGGAAGAGAGTTAGAGAGATTCGGTGTACGAGCATGTTCACTGCATGAGTAGTATGGTATATCCTTGCATATAACCTGCTTATTGTCATGTTATTGTTTGTTATTATGCTTTTACTTGTTGTGAGCTTGGAAGTACATTCAATGTACTAACCTGGTTTGTAATGCTAGCTTTCAAGAAAGTCTTACCGGACCGGAGTGCTTCTATTCTCTAGGCTGTGTCCACATCGGTGTCCCTACACTATGGAGTTCCGCTTCGTTGTCATTCCGCTGTCGCGTAGTTGTCGTGATCTAGGCCCCTTCATGTTCATTAAATAATGTACATACTGTTCAGCCACACCGTGTGTGCCACTTGGCCTCGCTACCTGATGTAATATCAAATCTATGATTCCGCTGGCATCAATAAAGCAGTTGTTTTCTGTACCAAGTTTTTGTGTGTTGCCAGAAGACTAGATCTCTGGGCTGGCAATGCAAGGTAAACAAGTTGCTCTGAGCCGGGGTGCCACAGGGCAAGTCCACAAAAGTCCACACTTTGTTCTCATACATGGATCCTATCTCAGGTTTCATGGCCTCAAGCCATTTATCGAAATCTGGGCTCATCATAGCTTCTTCATAGTTTGTAGGTTTGCCATGGTCTAATAACATAACTTCCAGGCCAGGATTGCCGTACCACTCTTGTGCGGATCGTGCTCAAGATGACCTAGAAAGTTTAGTAGTAACTTGATCCGAAACTTCATGATCATTATCATTTGCTTCCTCTCTAGTAGGTGTTGGCATCACGGGAATGGTTTTCTGTGATTTGTTAATTTCCATTTCGAGAGAAGGTACAATTACCTCATCAAGTTCTACTTTCCTCACACTCACTTGTTTCGAGAGAAACACCTTCTCTAGAAAGGAACCATTCTTAGCAACAAATGTCTTGCCTTTGGATCTGTGGTAGAAGGTTTACCCAACAGTCCCTTTAGGGTATCCTATGAATACACACTTCTCCGATTTAGATTCGAGCTTATCAGGCCGAAGCCTTTTGACATAAGCGTCGCATCCCTAAACTTTAAGAAACGATAGCTTAGGTTTCTTGCCGAACCACAGTTCATACGGTGTCATCTCAACGGATTTAGACGGTGCTCTATCTAACGTGCATGCAGCTGTCTCTAATGCATAACCCCAAAAAGATAGTGGTAAATCGGTAAGAGACATCATAGAACGTACGATTACGCTGTGGTGTTCTAGGTGGCGTGACTTGTGAAACAATTCCACATTGTTTTAAAAGAAGGCCAAACTCGTAACTCAAATATTCACCTCCGTGATCAGATCGTAGAAACTTTATTTTCTTGTTACGGTGATTCTCCACTTCACTCTAAAATTCTTTTAACTTTTCAAATGTTTCAGACTTGTGTTTCATTAAGTAGATATATCCATACCTACTTAAATCATCTGTGAAGTTTAGAAAATAATGATACACGCTGTGTGCTTCAACACTCATCGGAACGCATACATCGGTATGTATTATTTCCAATAAGTCATTAGCTCGCTCCATTGTTCTGGAGAATGGAGTTTTAGTCATTTTGCCCATGAGACATGGTTCGCATGAAGTAAATATGCCTAAGAGGCAATAATAAAGTTGTTATTTTATATTTCCTTATCCATGATAAAGGTTTATTATTCATGCTAGAATTGTATTGATCGGAAACCTAAATACATGTGTGAATACATAAACAAATACCGTGTCCCTAGTGAGCCTTTACTAGACTAGCTCGTTGATCAAAGATGGTTAAGGTTTACTAACTATAGACATGTGTTGTCATTTGATAACGGGATCACATCATTAGTAGAATTATGTGATGGACAAGACCCATCCATTAGCTTAGCATATTGATCATTCAGTTTATTGCTATTGCTTTCTTCATGTCAAATACATATCCCCTCAACTGTGAGATTAGGCAACTCCCGGATACCGGAGGAATACCTTGTGTGCTATCAAACATCACAACATAACTGGGTGATCATAAATATGCTCTATAGGTATCTCCGAAGGTGTTTGTTGAGTTGGCATAGATCAAGATTAGGATTTGTCACTCCAAGTATCGGAGAGGTATCTCTTGGCCTCCTCAGTAATACACATCATAAGAAACCTTGCAAGAAAATGACTAATAAGTTAGTTATGAGATGATGTATTATGGAACGAGTAAAGATACTTGTTGATAACGAGATTGAACTAGGTATGGAGATACCGACGATCGAATCTCGGGCAAGTAACATACCCATGGACAAAGGGAATTGTGTATGTTGTCATAACGCTTCGACCGATGAAGATCTTCGTAGAATATTTAGGACCCAATATGGGCATCTAGGTTCCTCTATTGATTATTGACCACACAGGTGTCTCGGTCATGTCTACATAGTTCACGAACCCGTAGGGTCCGCACGCTTAACATTCATTGTCGATATAGTGTTATGTGAGTTATATGCTTTGGTGATCGAATGTTGTTCAGAGTCCCAGATGATATCATGAACATGACAAGGAGTCTCGAAATGGTCAAGAGGTAAAGACTGATATATAATACGATGGTATTTGGACACCAGAAGAGTTTCGGGATGCACCGGTTAGTCATCGGGTCGCCGGAAGGGGTTCCGGACACCCCCCCCCCCCGGCCCGGTAGGTGTATGGGCTTAATGGGCCAAGAGGAAATAGACCAGCCGACAGGTGACTGGTGCACCCCTCTCCCTAGCCGGCCAGCCCTAGGGAAGGAAAAGGGGGAGGGCTAGCCCCTCCTGCCTTTCCCTTCTCATGGGAGAAGGAAAAGTGGGGGCGCCTCCCTCCCCTGCCTTTCCCCCGCACCTATACATGGAAGGGGGGGCACTTGGGAGAGGACCCCAAGTAGGATTTGGCCTACTTGGGGCGCCCTCCTGGCTGCTCCCTCCTCCCCCACCTATATATATGAGGAAGGGGGGCCTAGCACACTAGAACATTGTCTTAGCCGTGTGCGGCGGCCCCCTCCATCGTTAACACCCCGGTCATATTTTCATAGTGCTTCGGTGAAGCCCTGCAAAGATCACTTCACCATCACCGCCACCACACCATCATGCTGCCAGAACTCATCCACTACCTAGCCGTGTTGCTGGATCAAGCAGGAGGAGGATGTCATCAAGCTGAATGTGTGCTGAACACGGAGGTGTCGTACATTTGGTGCTCGATCATTTGGAACGCAAATAAGTTTGACTATGTCAACCGCGTTGTCAAACGCTTCCGCTCACGGTCTACAAGGGTACATAGACACACTCTCCCCTCTCGTTGCTATGCATATCCTTAATAGATCTTCTGTGTGCGTAGATTTTTTTGTTTTCCATGCAACATTTCCCAACAGTGGCATCTGAGCCAGGTCTATGCGTAGATGATATGCACGAGTAGAACACAAAGAGTTGTGGGCAGTGATGGTCATACTGCTTACCACCAACGTATTATTTTGATTCAGCGGTATTGTGGGATGAAGCGTCCCGAACCAACCTTACATGTCCACGTACATGAGATTGGTTCCACCGACAGACATGCAACTAGTTTTGAATAAAGGTGGTTGGCGGGTGTATGTTTCTCCTACTTTACTTGAATCGAATTTGGCTGCGTCCGGTCCTTGAAGAAGGTTAAAACAGCAAACTTGACAAATCACTGTTGTGGTTTTTGCCGTCGGTAAGAACGGTTCTTGCTAGAAGCCCGTAGCAACCATGTAAAACTTGCAACAACAAAGTAGAGGATGTTTAACTTGTTTTTGCAGGACATGTTGTGATGTGATATGGTGAAGACATGATGCAATATACGCTGTTGTATGAGATGATCATGTTTTGTAAATTTATTGGCAACCGGCAGGAGCCTTATGGTTGTCTCTTTATTGTATGAAATGCAATTGCCATGTAATTGCTTTACTTTATCACTATGCATTAGCAGTAGTTGTAGAAGCAATAGTTGGCGAGACGACAACGACGCAATGATGGAGATCAAGTTGTCGAGCCGTTGACGATGGAGATCATGACGATGCTTTGAAGATGGAGATCAAAAGCACAAGGTGATGATATCGGCATATCATATCACATATTTTGATTGCACGTGATGTTTATCATTTATGCATCGTATGTTTCTTAGAACGGCGGTCATTATAAGATGATACCTTCACTACATTTCAAGATAAAAGTTTTCTCCCCGAGTATGCACCATTGCTAAAGTTCGTCGTTTCGAAGCACCTCGTGATGATCAGGTGTGATAGACTCTACGTTCACATATAACGGGTGGATGGCAGTTTTGCACATGCAGAATACTTGGGTTAAACTTGACGAACCTAGCATGTACATACATGGTCTCGGAACACTGGAGACCGAAAGGTTGAACATGAGTCATATACTAGATATGATCAAATGAAGATTTTCACCATTGAAGACTACTCCATCTCACGTGATGATCAGACTTGGTTTAGTTGATTTGGATGAAGTATCACTTATACAACTTGAGGGATGTTGATTTAAGTGGGAGTTCATTAGTAATTTGATTAATTGAACTTAATTTATCATGAACTTAGTCTTAGTAATTTTTCATATCTATGTTGTAGATCAATAGCTCGCGATATAGCTCCCCTATTTTTTGATATGTTCCTAGAGAAAAATAAGTTGAAAGATGATAGTAGCAATGATGTGGACTCGGTCCATGATCTGAATAAAACCTTCTATGGTCATACACCCAATGTAAATGGTTTATTGAATCTCGATCATAGTGATACTTGATACGTCTCCAAAGTATGTATAACTTTCAATTGTTCCATGCTGTTATATTATTATTCTTGGATGTTTTACAATTATTTTATAGCAACTTTATATCATTTTTGGGACTAACCTATTGACAGTGCCCAGTGCCAGTTGCTATTTTTTGATTATTTTTTACTTCGCAGGAAATCAATACCAAACGAAGTCCAAATGTAGCGAAAAATTTTGGTGATTTTTTCTGGATGAGAAGTCACCTATAGGGCCAAAGAAGTACCAAAGGGGGGATCTGAGGGGAGCACAACTCACCTAGGCGCGCTTGGGGGCCCAGGCGCTCCCTGGTGGGTTGTGCCCACCTCGTCCACCTCGCGCATCGCCTCTTTGCTCTACAAATACCCCAATATTCCAGAAACCCTAGGGGAGGCGACAAAGAACAATTCCAGCCACCGCAAGTTCTAGAAACCACAGATCCAATCTAGACACCATCACGGAGGGGTTCATCATCCTCATTGGTCCCTCTCCGATGATGCGTGAGTAGTTCATTGTAGTTCTACGGATCTGTAGTTAGTATCTAAATGTCTTGCTCTCTCTCTTTTGATTTTCAATACAATGGTCTCTTGGAGATCTATTTGATGTAACTCTTTTTGCGGTGTGTTTGTTGAGATCCGATGAACTTTGAGTTTATGATCATATCTATGTTTTTATCCATGAAAGTTATTTTAGTCTTTTGATCTCTTATATGCATGATTACTTATAGCTTCATATTTATTCTTCGAATCTTTAGTTTAGTTAGGCTGACTAGATCGATTTTTCATTCCATCGGAAGTGGTGCTCTGTGATGCGTTCAATCTTACGATGCTCAATTCCAGTGATAGAAAGGGAAATGACACGTATCTTTTGTTGCTATTAAGGATAACAAGATGGGGTCTATTCCTACATTAATAGATCTTGTCTACATCATGTCATCGTTCTTTTTGCATTACTCCGTTTTCCCATGAACTTAATACACTACATGCTTGCTGGATAGCGGTCGATGTGTGGAGTAATAGCAGTAGATTAAGGAAGGAGTCGGTCTACTAACCTTGGATGTCATGCCTATATAAGATCATTTCTTGGATATTGTCATAATTATTTGAAGTTCTATCAATTGCCCAACAGTAATTTGTTTACCCACCGTATACTAATTTTCTCGAGAGAAGCCACTACTAAAATCTACGGCCCCCGGGTCTATTTTCTAATCATATATTTTCAGATCTATTTATCTATTTGCCTTTTTGTTTATTTGCCACTTTTATTTTCATATATATATTATCAAAAAACCCAAAAATACCTCGCTGAATTTTATTTTCTTTTATTTGCATCTATCAATCTATTACTGATACCATCCACGTGCTATTTTCTAGCACTAATACCCGAAAGGGATTGACAACCCCTTTTACACGTTGGGTTGCATGTATTTGTTCTTTGCGTGTAGGTACCGTTTACATAGTGTTGCTTGCTTCTCCTACTGGTTCGATAACTTTGGTTTCATCACTAAGGGAAATACCTACCGTAGTTGTGTTGCATCCCTTCCTCTTTGCGAAAATGCCGACATAGTTCAAGCCGCATCAAAAGGAATTTCTGTTGCTGTTACCGAGGAGGATCAAATCAAGATAGTCTCCCAGCCACGTGCCAATTTCGGGCGTCATTGCCGGGGAGACATCATCAACATATACCATGTTCGTAATGACAAATCTCATCTCCTTGTAATTTACATTATTTGAAATTTTCCTCATGTTTTCCTCTCCCCCACTTCACAAAAGTTTGCCATTTTATTTGCCCTCTTTTTTGTTCGTCGTTTTCCCACCATATCTGTTTTTAAGTGCAATCTTGTTGCATAGTCATGATGACTCAAGAGAACACCAAGTTGTGTGATTTCTCCAATACCAACAACAATGATTTTATTAGCACTCTGATTGCTCCTCCCGCCACTAGTGCGGAATCTTGTGATATTAATGCCGCTTTGTTGAATCTTGTTATGAAAGATCAATTTTCCGGTACTCTTAGTGAGGATGCCACGTCCCATCTTAACACATTCGTGGAATTACCCGATATACAAAAGAAAAAAGATGTGCACAATGATATTGTGAAGTTGAAGTTATTCCCGTTTTCTTTGCAAGATCATGCAAAAATTTGATTTTCTTCTTTCACTCACAATAGTATCGATTCTTGGGATAAGTGCAAGGATGCTTTTATTACTAAGTATTTTCCTCCCATGAAAATTATTTCCCTTAGGACATGAATCATGAATTTTAAGCAACTTGAGCATGAACATGTTGCGCAATCTTCGGAAAGAATGAAATTGATGCTACGAAATTGCCCTACTCATGGTTTAAATCTTTGGATGATCATAAAAAAATGTATACGAGATTGAATTTTGTTTCGAGAAATCATTTAGATTCCGCCGCGGGTGGTACTTTTATGGAAATTAATTTGAGTGAAGCTACTAAATTGCTAGACAATATTACGACAAATTATTCACAGTGGCATACCGAAAGAGCTCCTACTAGTAAAAAAGTTAATTCGGTTGAAGAAATTTCTTCTTTGAGTGAAAAAGTTGATGCTCTTGTGAAATTGGTTGCTAATAAAAGTGCTCCCATTTATTTTAATGATGTGCCTTTGTCTACACTGATTGAGCAAAATAATTATGTCGTAGATGTGAATTTTAACCTCTGATCTTGAGAATAATATTAACGAATTTATCAATACTCAAAAAGTTTTCAATGCTACGATGGAAGAAAAGTTGAATAAGATTGATGATATGTCTAGAAGAATTAATATAATTTCTAATGATATAGAAAATGCCAAGATGAAAAATTTTGTGCCCAAGGTTGAGGAATCCATTAAAGCTTTTTATGTTTCTATGGATGAAAGTAAGAAAAGAGCCACTATGCTTAGAGCTAAAAGAGAATTTTTAGAAAAAGCGTTTTCTAGCGACTGCTTTCATAAAAATGATGAAGATCTTAAGATGATCGGTGTTACTTCTATTGACTCCTTGTTTAGTAAAATTAAATTTGATAATAAAGGGTCTGGAGAAGATTCAACTTTAGCTAGAAGGTGTCTCGATAATTTGGAGAGTGAAAATCTTGTTGAGAAAATCGATAGAAGTGGGTTTGGAGAGGTCAAAACTTTAACTAGTGATGTGCCCACTCTTTTGGATTACAAAGACTTTAACTATTATTGCTCTTTGATTGATTGTATTTATTTGCTGCAATCCATGATAAATTCACCCCATGCTTATGAACAAAATAAAGCTTTTACTAAACATATTGTTGAATGATGAAGGCTTTAGAAGAAAAGTTGGAATTAGAGATTTAAATTCCTAGAAAATTACATGATGAATGGGAACCTACTATCAAAGTCAAGATTAAAAATTATGAGTATTTTTATTTATGTGACTTGGATGCTAGTGTTTCTAAAATTTCGAAATCTTTATGTGATGTGTTTGGTCTTACCGATATTGAAGAATGTTCTCTAAATTTGCACTTAGCAGATTCTACTAGTAAAAAGCGTATGGGAAGAGTTAATGATGTTCTTATTCTTGAAAATAGGAAATATGTGCCCATATATTTTATTGTTCTTGGTATTGATTGCAATCTATCTTGTCCAATTATTCTTGGTAGACCGTTTTTATGTACTATCGGTGCCGTGATTGATATGAAAGAAGGCAATATTAAATTTCAATTTCTACTAAGGAAGGGTATGGAACACTTCCCTAGAACTAGAATTAAGCCACCATGTGAATCAATCATGAGGGCATCTTATGGATCTAGAAATAAAGATGACAACACTTAGATCTTTGCTTTATGCCTAGCTAGGGGCATAAAACGATAGCGCTTGTTGGGAGGCAACCCAATAACTAAAATTTATTTTTGTCTTTTTCTTTCTGTTCATGAGTGTTTGAAAAATTATGCCTCTGTTATTATTGTGTTTTAATTAGTGTTTGTGCCAAGAGAAGCCTTTGGGATCATGTTGGGTGATAGTTGATTTGATCTTGTTGAAAACAGAAACTTTTGCGCCTAGTAAAATAATTTTCATAAATCACAGAAACGTGGTTTTGCTCTGAATGTTTTACAAAATATTGATATATAAATTGCCTTGTTGTCCAAATTTTTAAGAATTTTTGGAGTTACAGAAGTATACGAAGTTCCCTGATCACTATGGACTATTTTGTTTTTGATAGATTCTGTTTTCTTTGTGTTGTGTGCTTATTTCGATGAATATCTTTGTATTGGAGGGAATATAGTAAATTTGGAATATAGTAGATATAATGCAAGAATAAAATATGAGTTGGTTTTCAATAGTACTTAGAGTAGTGATTTGCTTTTTTATACTAACGAATCTCACGAAGGTTTTGTTTAGTTTTGTGTGATTGAAGTTTTCAAGTTTTGGGTGAGATCACAATGGATGAAGGAATAAGGAGTAAGAAGAGCCTAAGCTTGGGGATGCCCCATGGCATCCCAAGCTATTATCTAAAAGAGAAGCAAGCAACTAAGCTTGGGAATGCCTGAGTGGCATCCCCTCTTTCTTCTAACGACCATCAATATTTTACTTGGAACTATATTTCTATTCGTCACATATTAGGAGTTTTACTTGGAGCGTCCTGTATTATATGAGTCTTTGCTAGTTTTGCTTTTTAATTTGTGTCATCTATCCTTGCCGGACATACCTATTTGGGGGAGCCAAAATTATGCTATGACTTGTTAGAATTGCTCTCTATGCTTCACTTAAATCTTTATGAGCTATGGAACTCCTCCAGTGCTTCACTTATATCTTTTTGAGCACGGTGCTTTATTATTTTTGAAGAAATGCTCTCATGCTTCACTTAGATTTATTTGAGAGTTAGTAATTTTTTTAAGAAATACTCTCTTTGCTAGGCATGATGATAACAATGATGCTCACATAAAAGATAAGAATTGAAACATAATGGGAGCATCATGAAGCATATGGCTAGCACATTTAAGTATAACCCACTTCCTATGCATAGGGATTTTGTGGGCAAACAACTTATGAGAACAATAATCAACTAGCATAGGGAGGTAAAACAAGCATAGCTTCAAGAATTTAAGCACATAGAGAGGAAACTTGACATTATTGCAATTCCTACAAGAATATGTTCCTCCCTCATAATAATTTTCAGTAGCATCATGAATGAATTCAATAATATAACTAGCACCTAAAGCATTCTTTTCATGATCTACAAGCATAGAAAATTTTCTACTCTCCACATAAGCAAACTTCTTCTTTATAGCATACGTATCATCACAATAATCATCATAAATAGGAGGCATGCTTTCATCATAGTAAATTTGCTCATCAAAGCTTGGGGGACAAAAAATATCATCTCCATCAAACATAGCTTCCCCAAGCTTGTGGCTTTGCATATCATTAGCATCATGGATATTCAAGGAATTCTGTCAGTCTACTAGAATAGGGGTACCCTAGTACCCCGAACTTGTGCACGGGCAGTTGCAGCGCCCCGCGGCAAGGGCTTGCCGGGTGACCGCCAAGATACTCCGTGGCTCCGTTGGGGCCATTCAAGAACAAAGTATTCAAGTCAAGAGGAAAAGGCCCCGGCAAGAGGAGCTTGCCGGGAAGGCCAACCGAGGCATCTCAAGGAACTTGCCGCGACGCACCACGCGTCCCGGCAAGGCCCGGCGAGCGACAAGCTTCCGGGCGCGACAAGACCACGACCGCAGCAAGGCGCTTGCCGCGGCAAGCGGCCACTCTGTGCCCACGCTCCAGCGCATCCACCAACGTGTCGCCCTGGGGGCCTCTCCAGGCGCGCGTGGAGGAGGGCTGTGCAGCCAGCGGTGCGCGGAGGCATGCAACGTTGACAAGATCGCCATCGTGGCGAACGGTGGCGCCCCTAACGGTCCTTTTCTGCACTGTTTGGGCGACACATACGGGCATTTAATGCCCTTGTCCCCTGCCGTCAGGGTTAGGTAGAGGGCACTGTACAAGTAACTGTACCAACTACCTCTCTTTTTACGTTCTTACCCTTCTCTGCGTTGCCACCTGTCGGTGACCCCTTTGTGCATATAAAAGGAGGCCCATGCGCAACATAGAGAGGGTTCGGTTGGACTAGGTCGCAAATTCGGCTGGTTCGTACCGTTCGAAACTAGGAAAACACTTAGCTCTCTTGAGCAAGAACACAATATAATCAGACAAGCAGCAGTAGGAGTATTATCTCTCCGGAGAGCTCCGAAGCTGGGTAAACTGCTCGTGTGCTTCGCCTCGATCTACTCTTCGTGCGACCTCCGCCCCCCGCCGAACCGAAAGGGGCTCGGTCCACCGGTCCCATAGGTGTTCGTGGATCAGTTTCCCCGACAAATTCATACTAACAACATTGCAATCATGCTCATCATTCAAAGATTTAGTGCCAAACATTTTAGAGATTTCTTCTTCTAGCACTTGAGAACAATTATCCTTTCCATAATACTCACGAAAGATATTAAAAAGGTGAAACGTATGAGACAAACTCAACTCCATTTTTTTTGTAGTTTTCTTTTATAAACTAAACTAGTGCTAAAACAAGAAACAAAAAGATTCAATTGCAAGATCTAAAGATATACCTTCACTTACCTAGCCTCCCCGGCAACAGCGCCAGAAAAGAGCTTGATGTCTACTACACAACCTTTGTTGGGCCTGCAAGTGCACAGGTTTGTAGGACAGTAGCAAATTTCCCTCAAGTGGATGACCTAAGGTTTATCAATCCGTGGGAGGCGTAGGATAAAGATGGTTTCTCTCAAACAACCCTGCAACCAAATAACAAAGAGTCTCTTGTGTCCCCAACACACCCAATACAATGGTAAGTTGTATAGGTGCACTAGTTTGGCGAAGAGATGGTGATACAAGTGCAATATGGATGGTAGATAAAGGTATTTGTAATCTGAAATAATAAAAACAGCAAGGTAACAAGTGATAAAAGTGAGCGTAAACGGTATTGCAATGGTAGGAAACAAGGCCTAGGGTTCATACTTTCACTAGTGCAAGTTCTCTCAACAATAATAACATAGATAGATAATATAACAAGCCCTCAACATGCAACAAAGAGTCACTCCGAAGCCACTAACAGCGGAGAACAAACGTAGAGATTATGGTAGCGTACGAAACCACCTCAAAGTTATTCTTTCGGATCAATCTGTAAAAGAGTTCGTACTAGAATAACACCTTAAGATACAAATCAACCAAAACCCTAATGTCACCTAGATACTCCATTGTCACCTCAAGTATCTGTGGGCATGATTATACGATATGGATCACACAATCTTAGATTCATCCAACCAACATAAAAGTACTTCAAAGAGTGTCCCAAAGCTACTACCGGAGAGTCAAGAACGTGTGCCAACCCCTATGCATAGGTTCCCAAGTGTCACGAAACCCGCAAGTTGATCACCAAAACATACATCAAGTGGATCAATAGAATAACCCATTGTCACCACGGTTATCCCACATAAGACATACATCAAGTGTTCATAAAAGACTCAATCCAATAAAATAACTTCAAAGGGGAAACTCAATTCATCACAAGAGAGTAGAGGGGGAGAAACATCATAAGATCCAACTACAATAGAAAAGCTCGGCATACATCAAGATCGTGCCATAGATGGAACACGAGAGAGAACACAAGAGAGAGAGAGAGAGAGAGAGAGAGAGAGATCAAACACATAGCTACTGGTACATACCCTCAGCCCCGAGGGTGAACTACTCCCTCCTCGTCATGGATTGCACTGGGATGATGAAGATGGCCTCCGGTGATCGGATCCCCCTCTGGCAGGGTGTCGGAACAGGGTCCCGATTGGTTTTTGGTGGCTACAGAGGCTTGCGGTGGCGGAACTCTCGATCTATGTTTTGTTCTGGAAGTTTTAGGGTACGTAGGTATATATGGGTGCAGGGGGTATGTCGGTGGACCTCCGGGTTGCTCACGAGGTAGGGGGCGCACCCTCCACCATCGTGGGCAGCCTGGGACTCCCCTCGTGTCAGGACCCCGACTCAATGGCACATCGATCTAGCATGTAACACCTCATATCACTTTGCGGCCTCACGCACGGTATTCCCACGGGTGTCGCTTTACCTTGCCTGGGACCATTTGCGCCTTTTGGCACACGTATATGATAGTGTCGCTAGCATCCATATGACAAGGAGCCCGGGCTGACATGGCTAGTCATGAACCCAAAGTGGCACTCACTAACAGGGACAGGCATACATGACCCAGCATTGAACGTGTCGGTCATCAGCGAGTGAATCCAGGCTGTTGCACTGGGCTAGCAGGACTCCGGTAAACCGGGCTATAACGGACTAACAGGACTCTGGTATTCATCGCGTGACATTTCCCCATAGGGACAGACACAGGAACGAAGAAGGACACATGCCGGCCAGCCTAAGTGTTCCGGAGCAGTAGCAAGCTACCATGGCTCAGTGGAAGCACTAGGAGACATTTCCCGGTAAAAGAGGCTACTAAGGATAAACAACTAGATAGTCAGATCCCACACATACCAAGCATTTCAATAACATACACACAATATGCTCGATATGTTTAAATACAACATGGCATCACAACATGACTCTACAACTCAAGTATTTTATTCAATAGGCTCCGAGGAGCGAGATATTACAAACATGGGTCTCACGACCCAACATTCAGAGCATACAAGTCAAAGCACAAGCGGAAGCTTAACATGTCTGAGTACAGACATCTACAAATGAAAAAGACTGAGAAGCTTGACGATCTACAAGATCCTGCCGAGGGCACAAGATCGTAGCTGAGGTAACAAGCTAAACGTCGAAGTCCACGTGGAACTACTAGTGAGACTGAAGTCTCTCTGCAAAACATAAAATAGGCAAACGTGAGTACAAGTTTACCCAGCAAGACTTACATCAGAACTATCTACATATGCATCATTATCAACAAAGGGGGTGGTGGAGTTTAATTGCAGCAAGCCAGCTTTGACTCGGTGGCTATCCTGAACTACGACTGCAAGCGACTCTTTGAGGTGGCGCACACGAGCCCACATACTCACCAACCAATACACCACTATGGATCCGCTCCCGTCTCCCTACGAGAACGCCATCCATAGCACTCACGCTTATCTTGCATATTTTAGAGTATCCACTTTCACTTGTCTATGAACTGTTATAGGCAACCCAGAAGTCCTTTACCGCGGACACGGCTATTCGAATAGATGATGTTAACCCTATAGGGGTGTACTTCTTCACACACGCTCTCACCACTTACTGCCGTTTACACGACATGTACTCGACAACCTTCAAGTGGAAGCCCAGCAAGGGTGTCGGCCACGCCTACCTAAACACTCAAGTCTCTAGTCCAGGTTTATCGCCTATTTGGGTTCCATCCGCGAGGAGATCCGGCCGGGGTTTTGCTCACAGCCCCTAACGATGTGTGCAGGGTTCCCGAGACACCAAACGGGCGCCCGGTACACCGTGCCACAGTGTATCTAGCGCATCATAGCACACCCCTAGGGTCAGTGCTACGCACGGCCTCCAACACATATCCTACAAACACCAGAAACTAGTTGCAACTCCTGGACAGAGAACAAGGGTGATTAAGAAGCCGAGAGGGTCCATTGGTTTCAGGCCCAATGCGTGGTAGTAGTTGTTTGATGGATCACAAACACAGAACTCAGTTCCTGAGGATGGCTTCAATGAGACAACCCACCATGTACTCCTACATGGCCTCTCATCAATACCTTTACCAAATCGTGTTCACACACTTAGCTCATACACAGTAGGACATGTTCACACACCTCTGATTCATCCCCGATGAATCAGACCTGACTCAACTCTAAGCAGTAGCAGGCATGACAAACAAACATGAATGAGTAGGCACAACATGGCTCAAACAACTCCTACTCATCCTAGTGGGTTTCATCTATTTACTATGGCAATGACAGGTCATGCAGAGGATAAAGGGGTTCAGCTACCGCAGCAAGTAACAGATGAATCGTTGTTGTCCGAATGCAGTAAAAGAGAGCAGGAGCGAGAGAGTGGAATTGTATCGGAATGAACAAGGGGGTTTTGCTTGCCTGGCACTTCTGAAGATAGTATATTTCTTCATTGGTGTCATCGATCACATCGTCGGTACCCGTCTTACTGAGGGGGGGACAAGCACCGACAAACAAAGAAGAAGCACAATCAATGCAATGCACAATATGATGCATGATCATGACATGGCAATATTCTGCGGTTTGAGCTAATGGAACTAGCAGCAAGTTAAATGAAGTTAGTTTGAACCCTAGGTTCAAATTCAAACTCCAAATGAGGCATTTCAAATGCCAGTTATTCAAATTGTTGTATACAGCAGATTTAAGTTGTTCAAACATGCATGAAAATGGTACAGATGGATAGATTGGATTTTTCTGATCATTTTTCATATATAAATTATTTGATTTGGAGCTACGGTTGATTTTATATGATTTTTAGAAGTTTAGGACATTTCTGGAATTTCCTGAATTAAAATAAATCCAGAAAATATGTGTTGCGTCAGCATGACATCACCCTGATGTCAGCAAGTCAACTGGGCGCCTCCAAGTCAAACCTGACCAGTGGGGTCCACTGGTCAGTGACCCAGTGCTGTTCAGTGTCAATGGCAGGTGGGTCCGGGTCAACAGACACGTCAGCACAGTCAACTCTGACTAGTGGGTCCCGCGTGATTATAAACTAATCTAAACAGAAATAAAACCTAGATTATTTAGGGCGTGGGGCCCAGGTGTCAGTGAGCTAGGTGGGTTAGTTAGGGCGTCATTAGTGGCTAATGACAGCACCACGTCGGCTTCGCCGGAGTTCTACCGGCGGCGACCAAAACCGTGGCGGAGGGAGTCGGGATTTCGCTATGGGGCTCCGTTTTGAGCACGGTTTGCTGCTACGCCTTGCTGGAGATCTCGCGCATCTAGTGGTGGTGGCGGCAGCAGCTGGGATGGCCGGAGTTGACGGCAGCGAGCATTTCCGCGGCTGCCGGAGTTCGGGCACCTGCGGGTTTGGCGTTGTAGTGCACGGGAGGGGGAGCTGGTGTGTGTGTTAGGCTCCTGGTGAGGTGTGAAGCACATTGCCGTGCTCGGGAGTGAGCTATGGTGGCTCTGGCCTCGTCTGCGTCATCACCGGCGGCGAGGAGCTCACGGCCCCGGTGAAAAGGGTGGCTAGAGCGCGCGGACGAGCATGGGGAGAGAGGGGAAAGAGGCAGGGGCTCACGGCGAATCCGGTACAGGCAACGGCGAGGCCGGGGAGGGACTGGAGCTCGCGAATCCCCGAAGAGTTCGCCGGCGGCCAGAGGATGAAGACGATGCCGTGGACGACGCTGCAGGGCTTCCGGGGGGCGTGGCTAGGTGGAGAGGAAGAGGGCGTCACGGCGGAGCTCGATGGCGCGTCAGAGGGGCTCGGAGATGGTTGTGGCCGTGGGGGAGCTCGTCGGCTGCATTCGGGTGAGTGAGAGAGAGATCCAGGGAAGAGGGTGAGGACGGGGGAGAGTGAGAGGGGTCCGAGGGGGCCGCGTGGCATCTCCCGAAGAAGCCAGGGCGAAGCGGCAAGCAGGAGGCGCCGTGGCGAGCTCGTGGTCGCCGGCGTCACCTCTGTGCCTGCCTGGCAAGACGAAGCAGCTGGCTGGCATGGGCCAGCACAACGCTGGGCCTGCCAGGTGGGCTGCGGCCAGGTAAGTGGCCCAGGTAAAAATCTCTCTCTCTCTTTTATTAATTGTTTCTGTTTTCTATTATTCTGTAGTCTTTAGGGCTTTATATAAAATACTTAAACAGATCCAAAAATCGTGAAACTAATCATGGCTACTGTTTAGAATATATCCAACAGTAAACATTTTAGTTTATGATTATTGGAGCATTTAAAATATTTTATAGTATTTAAATGCCCAAATGAAAATACCATACGATTTAATTCAGAGCCCAAATATGTCATGGAAAAATGTGCAACACCTCTGGTTACTGTTTCCAGCATTTTCCAGAAATGATGAACATTTTTGAAAGCCATTTGGATTCACTGAAATTATTTTAGTTGAACCTAGTGAATTCCTTTGATGCTAGGGTTTAAGCATTCCATATTTCAAGTTTTCAAAAGAATTTAAACATGATGCATGGAAGCTAAAGCAAAGACTAGCAAGGCATGAACTGGGGCTGTGACACCTGGCATGCACTCCAAGCCCATCAGGTTGGTTTCCTTCCAAAATTAACTTCTCCAGTTGATTTCGTTCCGTTTTGACTCCGTCTGATATTCCTTTTCCTCGAAACACTAAAATAGGCATAAAATAGCAAATCTGGGCTGGGCCTCCGGTTAATAGGTTAGTCCCAAAAATAATATTAAAAGTGGATAATAAAGCCCAATATTGCCTAAAACAGTAGATAAAGTAGCATGGAGCAATCAAAAATTATAGATATGTTGGAGACGTATCAATGATCAAGTTTATCTATGAGAAATATTTGAATCTCCTCTGAATTCTTTTATGTATGATTGGTTATCTTTGCAAGTCTCTTAGAATTATCAATTTGGCTTGGCCTACTAGATTGATCTTTCTTGCAATAGGAGAAGTGCTTAGCTTTGGGTTCAATCTTGCGGTGTCCTTTCCCAGTGACAGCAGGGGCAGCAAGGCACGTATTGTATTGTTGCTATCGAGGATAAAAATATGGGGTTTATATCATATTGCATGAGTTTATCCCTCTACATCATGTCATCTTTCTTAATGCGTTACTCTGTTCTTATGAACTTAATACTCTAGATGCAGGCAGGAGTCGGTGATGTGTGGAGTAATAGTAGTAGATGCAGAATCGTTTCCATCTACTTGTTGTGGACATGATGCATATATACATGATCATGCCTAGGTAATCTAATAACTATGCACTTTTATATCAATTGCTCGACAGTAATTTGTTCACCCACCATAATACTTATGCTATATTGAGAGAAGCCACTAGTGAAACCTATGGCCCCTGGGTCTATCTTTTATCATATAAGTTTTCCATCTATCTTTTATTTGCATCTTTTACTTTCCAATCTATATCATAAATATACCAAAAATATTTATCTTATCTTATTATCTCTATCAGATCTCACTTTTGCAAGTTTCAGTGAAGAGATTGACAACCCCTTTATCGCGTTGGTTGCGAGGTTCTTGTTTGTTTGTGTAGGTGCGTGGGACTTTTGAGGAGCCTCCTACTGGATTGATACCTTGGTTCTCAAAAACTGAGGGAAATACTTATGCTACTTTTCTGCATCACCCTTTCCTCTTCAAGGGAAAACCAACGCAGTGCTCAAGAGGTAGAAAGATGGATTTTTTGCGCCGTTGCCGGGGAGGTCTTCGCTCAAGTCAAGACATACCAAGTACCCATCACAAACTCATCCCCCTCGCATTACATTATTTGCCATTTGCCTCTCATTTTCCTCTCCCCCACTTCACCCTTGCCATTTTATTCGCCCTCTCTTTCCCGTTCGCCTTCTCTCTCTCGCTTGCCTTTTGTGTGGTTGTGTGTTGGATTGCTTGTCACGATGGTGCAAGATAATACCAAATTCTGTGACTTTTCCAATACCAATAATAATGATTTCCTTAGCACTCTGATTGCTCCTCTTAATGATGCTGAATCTTGTGAAATCAATGCTCCTTTATTGAATCTTGTTATGAAAGATCAATTCTCCGGCCTTCCTAGTGAAGATGCCGCTACTCATCTAAACAATTTTGTTGATTTTTGTGATATGCAAAAGAAGAAAGATCCAGATAACAATATTGTTAAATTGAAGATATTTCCGTTTTCACTTATAGATCATGCTAAAACTTGGTTTTTGTATTTGCCTAAAAATCGTATTGATTCTTCGAATAAGTGCAAAGATGCTTTTATCTCTAAGTATC
>NC_041381.1:599321303-599341303 GCF_002162155.2 Triticum dicoccoides
TTTGCTTCTAGAAATCTTTTAGATTCGGCCGCGGGAGGCACTTCTATGGGAATCACTTTAGGAGAAGCTACTAAACTCCTTGATAACATTATGGTTAATTATTCGCAATGGCACACCGAAAGATCTACTAGTAAAAAAAGTGCATGCTATAGAAGAGATTAATGTTTTGAGTGGAAAGATGGATGGACTTATGAAATCATTTGCTACTAAGAGTTCTCCTATTGATCCTAATGATATGCCTTTGTCTACTTTGATTGAGAATAATAATGAATATATGGATGTGAATTTTGTTGGTAGGAATAATTTTGGTAACAATGCGCATAGAGGAAACTTTAATCCTAGGCCGTTCCCTAGTAATTCCTCTAATAATTATGGTAATTCCTACAACAACTCTTATGGAGATTTTAATAAGATGACCTCTGATTTTTAGAATAGTATTAAAGAATTTATGATCTCTCAAAACAATTTAAATGCTTTGCTTGAAGAAAAATTGCTTAAAGTTGATGATTTGGCTAGGAACATTGATAGACTTTCGCTTGATGTTGATTCTTTGAAACTTAGATCTATTCCACCTAAGCATGATATCAATGAGTCTCTCAAAGCCATGATAATTTCCATTGATGAGTGCGAAGAAAGAACCGCTAGGTTGCATGCTAAGAAAGATTGCTTTGTAAAAGCATGTTCTTCTAGTTTCCATGAAAATAATGATGAAGATATAAAAGTTATTGATGTGTCCCCTATTAAATCTTTGTTTTGCAATATGAATCTTGATAATAATGGGACTGGAGATGAGTCAAATTTAGTTAAAAGGCGTTCCAATGATTTGGAGTTTTTAGATCTTGATGCTAAATTTGGTAAAAGAAGGATTGGCGAGGTCAAAACTTTACATAGCATTCAACCCATTATTATGGATTTCAAGGAATTTAATTATGATAATTGTTCTTTAATAGATTGTATTCCCTTGTTGCAATCCATGTTGAATTCTCCTCATGCTTATAGTCAAAATAAAGCTTTTACCAAACATATTGTTAATGCCTTGATGCAATCTTATGAGAAAAAACTTTAGTTGGATGTTTCTATACCTAGAAAACTTTATGATGAGTGGGAACCTACTATAAAAATTAAAATTAGAGATCACGAGTGTTATGCTTTTTCTGATTTGGGTGCTAGTGTTTCCACGATTCCGAAAACTTTATGTGATGTGCTAGGTTTCCATGATTTTGATGATTGCTCTTTAAACTTGCACCTTGCGGATTCCACCATTAAGAAACCTATGGGAAGGATCAATGATGTTCTTATTGTTGAAAATAGGAATTATGTGCCCGTAGATTTTATCGTTCTTGATATAGATTGCAATTTTTCATGTCCTATTATTCTCGGTAGGCCTTTCCTTAGAATGATTGGTGCAATTATTGATATGAAGGAAGGGAATATTAGATTCCAATTTCCATTAAGGAAAGTCATGGAACACTTACCAAGAAAGAAAGTCAAATTACCTTATGAATCTATCATGCAAGCTACTTATGAATTGAATGCCAAAGATGGCAATACTTAGATCTTTTCTTGCTTTTATGCCTAGCTAACGTTAAATTATAGCGCTAGTTGGGAGGCAACCCAATTTTATTTTTGTTTCTTGTTTTTTGATTCTGTTTAGTAATAAATATTTCATCTAGCCTATTTTTAGATGTGTTTTATGTTTTAATTAGTGTTTGTGCCAAGTAGAACCTATAGGATAACCTACGGTGATAGTTAATTTGATTCTGCTGAAAAGTAGAAACTTTTGCACGCACGAGAATAATTTTAATAAATCACAGAAACGTGATTTTGCATTGATTATTTTTGAAGTAGATCAATATAAAAATTTCCCATGACTTCCTATTTTGGTAGGATTTTCAGAGTTTCATAAGTATTCGAAAGTTACAGATTGCTACAGACTGTTTTGTTTTTGACAGATTTTGTTTTTCGTGTGTTGTTTGCTTATTTTGATGCATCTATGGCTAGTATCGGGGGGGGGGGGTATGAACCATGGAGAAGTTGGAATACAGTAGGTTTAACACCAATATAAATAAAGAATGAGTTCATTACAGTAGCTTATGTGGTGGTTTTTCTTTCTTGCACTAACGGAGCTTATGAGATTTCCTGTTGAGTTTTGTGTTGTCAAGGTTTTCAAGTTTTGGGTAAAGATTTGATGGACTATGGAATAAGGATTGTCAAGATCCTAAGCTTGGGGATGCCCATGGCACCCCAAGATATCCAAGGACAACCAAAATCCTAAGCTTGGGGATGCCCCGGAAGGCATCCCCTCTTTCGTCTTCGTTTATCAGTAACTTTACTTGGAGCTATATTTTTATTCACCACACGATATTTGTTTTGCTTGGAGCATCTTGTATGATATGAGTCTTTGCTTTTTATATTACCACAATCATCCTTGCTGTACACACCTTTTGGGAGAGACCCACTTGATTTGGAATTTATTAGAATACTCTATGCACTTCACTTATATCTTTTGAGCTAGATAATTTTTGCTCTAGTGCTTCACTTATATATTTTAGAGCACGGCGGTGGATTAATTTTGTAGAAATTGTTGATCTCTCATGATTCACTTATATTATTTTGAGAGTCTTATAGAACAGCATGGTATTTGCTATGGTTATAAAATTGGTCCTAGAATGATGGGCATCCAAGTTGGGTATAATAAAAACTATCATAGAAAGTGAATTGGATGCTATGATCAATTTGATGCTTGATAATTGTTTTGGGACATGAGGATGGTGATATTAGAGTCATGCTAGTGGAGTAATTATGAATGTGAGGAATACTTGTGTTAAAGTTTGTGATTCCCGTAGCATGCACGTATGGTGAACCGCTTTGTGATGAAGTTGGAGCACGATTTATTTATTGATTGTCTTCCTTATGAGTGGCGGTCGGGGACGAGCCATGGTCTTTTCTTACCAATCTATCCCCCTAGGAGCATGCGCGTAGTACTTTGTTTTCAATTGCTTGTAGATTTTTGCAAAAAGTATATGAGTTCTTTATGACTAATGTTGAGTCCATGGATTATACACACTCTCACTCTTCCACCATTGCTAGCCTCTCTTGTGCCGCACAGCTTTCGCCGATACCATACACCCACCATATACCTTCCTCAAAACAGCCACCATACCTACCTATTATGGCATTTCCATAGCCATTCCGAGTTATATTGCCATGCAATTTTCCATCGTTCCGTTTATTATGACATGCATCACCATTGTCATATTGCTCTTTGCATGATCATGTAGTTGACATCGTATTTGTGGCAAAGCCACCTTCATAATTCTTCCACACATGTCACTCTTGATTCATTACATATACCGGTACACTGCCAGAGGCATTCATATAGAGTCATATTTTGTTCTAAGTATCGAGTTGTAATCTTGAGTCATAAGTAAATAAAAGTGTGATGATCTTCATTATTAGAGCATTGTCCCAAGTGAGGAAAGGATGATGGAGAATATGATTCCCCCACAAGTCGGGATGAGACTTCATACTTAAAAAAAGAGAGAAAGGCCAAATAAAAAAATGAGAGAAAAAGAGACAAGGGACAATGCTACTATCCTTTTACCACGCTTGTGCTTCAAAGTAGCACCATGTTCTTCATGATAGAGAGTCTCCTATATTGTCACTTTCATATAATAGTGGGAATTTTTCATTATGGAACTTGGCCTATATATTCCAATGATGGGCTTCCTCAAAATGCCCTAGGTATTCATGAGCAAGCGAGTTGGATGCACACCCACTTAGTTTCTTTTGTTGAGCTTTCATACATTTATAGCTCTAGTGCATCCGTTGCATGGCAATCCCTACTCAGTCACATTGATATCTATTAATGGGCATCTCCATAGCCCGTTGATATGCCTAGTTGATGTGAGACTATCTTCTCCTTTTTTGTCTTCCCCACAACCACCATTCTATTCCACATATAGTGCTATGTCCATGGCTCACGCTCATGTATTGCGTGAAAGTTGAAAAAGTTTGAGAATACTAAAGTACGAAACAATTTCTTGTCTTGTCATCGGGGTTGTTCATGAGTAAATACTTTGTGTGATGAAGATAGAGCATAGCCAGACTATATGATTTTGTAGGGATAACTTTCTTTAGCCATGTTATTTTGAGAAGACATGATTTCCTTGTTAGTATGCTTGAAGTATTATTGTTTTTATGTCAATATGAACTTTTATTTTGAATCATTTTGATCTGAACATTCATGCCAGAATAAAGAAAATTACATTGAGAATTATGCTAGGTAGCATTCCACATCAAAAATTCTATTTTTATCATTTACCTACTCGAGGACGAGCAGGAATTAAGCTTGGGGATGCTTGATACGTCTCCAGCGTATCTATAATTTTTGATTGTTCCATGCTATTATATTACCCGTTTTCGATGTTTATGGGCTTTACTTTACACTTTTATATCATTTTTGGGACTAACCTACTAACCAGAGGCCCAACCTGAATTGCTGTTTTTTTTGCCTATTTCAGTGTTTCGAAGAAAAGGAATATCAAACGGAGTCCAAACGGAATGAAAATTTCGGGGGCGATCTTTTTGGAACAAACGCAACCCAGGAGACCTGGAGTGGACGTCAAGAAGTGAACGAGGCGGCCACGAGGGTGCCCGGCGTGACCCCACCCTCGTGGGCCCCTCGTGGCTCCACTGACCTACTTCTTCCTCCTATATATATCCACGTACCCCAAAAACATCCAGGAGCACCAGTAAAACCTAATTCCACTGCCGCAACCTTCTGTATACGCGAGATGCCATCTTGGAGCCTTCACCGACGCTCCACCGGAGGTGGAATCGACCATGGAGGGCCTCTACATCATCTCCAAGGCCTCTCCGATGAGTTGTGAGTAGTTTACCACAGACATTTGGATCCATAGTTATTAGCTAAAGACCTAGAATCAGCTTCTTTGCGGTCCACCACGGCGGACGGCAAAGGCACGGATGCCGGATAGCAACGCCCTTTGCTGTCAGCCAGTGGACGGTAAACCGTCCGGCTGAACACGTGCCAACAAAGTCCTTCTTTGCCGTCCGCTTCGTAGAAATGGATGGCAAAGGATTGTGCCGTCAGCCATCCAAGGCCGGCAGGAGGCAACGACGGCGGACAGCAGCGGTGTGAGGTGAGAGTCGTTAGGGGGTTAACGACGTTCTTTGCCGTCCGCTAGCCGATGGTAAAGAGGCAAACTCTTTGCTATCCGCTGACGGACGACTAAGAGCTTAGCTAGGGCAGCACTGGGATGCTGCCATGTGGCCACATATGTCGGTAGACGGCATAGATGGCCCTGTTTGCCCGGCCTATTTGGTCACTTTGTCGTCCACTTGCAGACAACAAAATGACCAAATAGGCAGCTAGTGTTGCCAGTTTGCACAAGTGACTGCCACATGTCCCCTTTGCCGTCAGCTAGCGAACGGCAAAGAGCTTTGCCATCATCTAGCGGATGGCAAAGATGCTACACGTCCCCTGTTTTTATTTAAATCTAATTAATTAGACATGGTTTCAAACACGGATATACATGCATACATATCCAACAGCATGTCCAACAACATATTTGATCAAGTCCAACAACATAGTTCAACAAAGTCCAACATATCCATATATACATAACCACAAACAAGTTTCCAACAACATATCCATATAGACATACATATCCAAACAAGTTTTCATAAACAACAAGGAAGCACAAGAAGAATAGTACACTCCATGAATCCAAGCCTTACTCATGTAAAGCAAATCTGCAAATTGGGAAAGATGAAAGTTAGAATAAGAAATAGAAGAAGAAGAAGACTAGTTAGAAGAAGAAGACTAGATAGAAGAAGAAGAAGAAGAAGAAGAAGAAGAAGAAGATTTTTTCATCTCTTTCTTTTTCTCCTCTCCTCTTCATAGAGCTAAGCTAGGTAAAAATGCTAAGTGTAGGTCATCTTAGAGCTAAGCTAGGTTAATAGGTCATTTTGGAGCTTAGTAAGGTTATTGTGTCTTTTTCGAGGAAAATAAGCTAAGTCTATATCATTTTGGACATAACAAAGATTATTATGCCATTTTTTGACCTAAGTATGCTAAGTATGTCATAAATGAGCTGAATAAACTAAATATAGCTCATTTTTTATATAACTTAGTTAATTATGCCATTTAGAAGGAAAATAAGCTAAGTATCCATTTGTAAAGCAAAACATTAGAGAAAACTTACCCTCATCACAACAATTATGATGAAGATCGCAACTAAGGTAACAATTGATCCAACGGCATAATGATACCAAGCCTCATTATCAATGGCATATTTTCTAATCTTCTTAAGCTTCAGGCGCATTGCATCCATCTTCAAGCGCATTGCATTCATCTTCATCTTGTGATCATCGATGACATCGGCAACATACAACTCCAATGTCATCTTCTCTTCTTCAATTAATTTAATTTTTTCTTTCAAATACTCATTTTATTTTTCAAATAAATTTAACTTCTCGACAAGAGGGTCGGTTTGAAATTCTGGTTCACATACCTCCTAGATTAAAATATCTCTATGTCAACTTGATGGCCATAATTGTCATAAATGCAAAATGCAACAAATAGTTATGAAAGAGAATTTACCACATCCGAATCATAAAGCGGGTGAGGGCCAATGAGGACGGAAATCAAGACCATGGCACTATGTATAAGAAACAATCATACAAAGTAAGAAAATTATACATACCAACTATATAAATCATACAAAGTACAACATAAAAATTTGAATACCTAAGAATCACTATCGGTAATGACGTGCTCGTCATCATCATTAATAAATGCATCATCATCACTATTGGTAATGAAGTTCTCATCATCATCATTAATAAATGCATCATCATGTGGAAGGCCACATTTACGTAATCGTTCAAGCATTGACAGGTCATCTGCAGCAGTAACTTCTTCTTCTTCCAGCACTTCTTGTTCCGGCTAAGGGTCGGATTCACTATTGTTGCCTACTTCAATGTTCTGGGGTGGAGTAGAGCGTTTCTTCAAACGTTTTTTGGCCAGACGTGTTTCTTGGAAGAATTCTCCTTCGTCATATGTGTCTTGGTTAACATGACATTCATAATCCTCTTCATTGGGGGGAGGTGGTCTAACACGTGGCGACACTTCATAAATGACATCCCAACCACTGAGATTTGGATCACTTTGATAGGCCCACGGTAGATAGAAAACTTGGGTTGCCTGTTGAGCCGTAATATAGACATCGGGAACATCCAAATGGGTGCTTTGTTTGATTTCGACTAGCCCTATATGTTCATGAGTCCTTCTTGTCTCCCTGGGCTGGAACCAATAACATCTGAAGAGTATGACGTTTGGTGGGTTATCACCATAGAATTGAAGTTCATAAATTGCTTCAACTCTTCCATAATACTCGACACCTCCTTCGCCAATAGCAGAGACACAACAATTTGTAGACTTTCGATCAGCCATAGATAGCTCTTTGCCATAGGTATGAAAGTGATACCCATTGATGTCGTAATTGTAAAATGAACGGACCTTATAGTCAAAACCATTAGCTACTTGTCTCAATTCAGCATCCATAATCTCTGAATTAGCCTACAACTTCAATAAGAAAGGATTGTTGCATAAGTTGCAAATTAGCCAAAGAAATGAAAGGATCTAATGGAATTACCCTTTTTTGAACCAAGAGATGAAACCGGGATATTAGCCTCCTTGCTTTGCCAGAAGCTCATACTCATTGACAAAGTCCTTTTGGATCACCGCTCCATACGAGAATATGGCGATGTATCGACTGCACCAAATATCCAGGAATAAGAGCAGTTCAAAGAAATTAGAAGTTGTGAAACAATGTAACGATATCTCCGTATGATGTGCGGCCGCACTTCTGTTAGGTTGTTAAAGAGATACAGCGAAATGGTCCGCCATTCTTCAACATCCAACAATACTGGTTTCCAAGCACTAGATGGTGTGAGATTCCCTTTGAATAGGCTGAGGTTGGATTGACCCTTTGTAGGCTCGTCAGCATTTTACCGAGGCTTCGGATTATGCAAATGACGATTTTTGGCTTCGTAGTGTGATGTCACAAAGTTTGACCCCTCCTCAGTGATGAATGCCTCGGCCATCGATGCTTCTATTCTACGTTTATTTTTACATTTTACTCGAAGCGTCTTCTGCATCCTCGTAGTTGAGTAGCACCAACGATTTTGCACAGGCCCCCCAATCATGCCTTGGTCGGGAGATGCAAAATCAAGTGTTTCATTGGTTAAAGAATCTTGGCGGAAAGATCATCTCTAACTTGTAGATCAACTCTGGCGCCAACTATTCCATTTCTTCTAGGAGGCCAGGCGATAGTTCTTTCTCACAAAGAACATGGAAGAAATAGCTCAGCTCTGCCAGTACTAGCCATTCATCATCAGGGATGAAGCCATGCAACATCACCGGCATTATCCGCTCTATCCATATGTGCCAATCATGACTTTTTAGACCAAATATTTTCAATTTATCAAGACTCGCTCCCCTCTTTAGATTTGTTGCATACCCATCGGGGAACATCAACTACATTTTCACCCACAAAATAATTTCCTTCATAGATGGTGTCGGTGTCAAAACCGACGGATCTCGGGTAGGGGGTCCCGATCTGTGCGTCTAAGGCTAATGGTAATAGGAGGCAAGGGACACGATGTTTTACCCAGGTTTGGGCCCTCTCGATGGAGGTAAAACCCTACTTCCTGCTTGATTGATATTGATGATATGAGTGTTACAAGAGTTGATCTACCACGAGATCGTAGAGGCTAAACCCTAGAAGCTAGCCTATGATGATTATGATTCTGTCTCTAAGGACTAAACTCTCCGGTTTATACAGACACCGGAGAGGGCTAGGGTTTACATGGAGTCGGTTACAAAGAAGGAAATATAATATCCAGATCTCCAAGCTTGCCTTCCATGCAAATGAGAGTCCCATGCGGACACGGGGCGAAGACTTGAGTCTTGTATCTTCACAGTCCAATAGTCCGGCCAAAGTATATAGTCCGGCTGTCCGGATACCCCCTAATCCAGGACTCCCTTAGTAGCCCCTGAACCAGGCTTCAATGATGATGAGTCTGGCGCACAGTTTGTCTTCGGCATTGCAAGGCGGGTTCCATCTCTGAATACGCCAAAGTAGATTGATGATTGCGTCTGGCGTTGCGAGATAATTTCCGCACACCTCTGTAGAGAGCATAGTACTTCATAAATCTGACCTACTGGCAATTTTTATACGGCGTGACATGACACCATGGTCGAGTCATTATTCGAACCATTTTCCCACAACCAGCCATAGCGCATATTGCGAGGCGGTTTCCTCTGCACGTCTTGCCGAAGCAGAGATCGTGTCCCCTTATTACGGGATTCTCATCAATACGGGCATGGGTAGCTCAACCGCACCATCAATTGCGGCGAGTGGGGAATGAGCGAGTTCCACCAGGCAAGTGGGGAGGTGCAAAAGCTTTTTACTGCCTCTATAAAGAGATAAGTCTCTTTCCCTTTTACCCACGCCTTTTCCTTCCGCTAGTCCATTCTCATCTGCTCGAGCCCTAGCGCCCAAGCACTCTTCTTCTCTACCGAAGAGAGGTCCTACGAAGATGTCTGGATCTGGAGCAGGCGGCAAATGGATGGCCTCTATCGTCCGGGAGAGCAATATCAAAAAGCTCCAAGAGGCCGGGTACTTGGCCAAGAAAATCGGCCACCGTCTTCCACCGGCGGGACAGGTCGTCCCCACTCCAGAGCCCCATGAGAGGGTCGTGTTTCTTCCTCATTTCGTCTGCGGGCTCGGGTTTCCCCTTCACCCATTTGTTCGCGGCATCATGTACTATTACGGGATTGATTTTCATGATCTGTCCCCCAATTCTTTCCATAACATCTCGACAGTCATCGTAGTATGTGAGGCTTTTCTCCGTATTTCGCCCCACTTCGGCTTATGGCTGAAAATCTTCAATGTGAAGCCCAAGGTGGTGAATGGCGAACACGCCGAATGCGGCGGTGCCTTGGTGAGCAAGATGCCCAAGGTCGTATGGCCGACGGGCACCTTCAATGATTCCGTCAAGGAGTGGCAGCAGTAGTGGTTCTATATCACCGAACGGTGTGGTAAAAAGTGGGATGCTAGCACCGAATTCAGATCCGGAGCCCCACTGCGGCTCACGTCCTGGCCCGAGAAGGGCCTGAACTGGCCTCATCCGACGAGATGTCAGTGCTCCAAACGTGTGTCCAGAGCGTGGTCGACAAGGATGTCAGAATCGTCAATGTAGTCCAGGTGATGTTAGTTTGCCTGGTTCTCCCTTGCCAGCGTCGAGCCTGCAATTTGTGGGAATACGGCCCGGCCGAACACCAGACGCTATGGGAGCTCTATGGATCCTCCCACAAGGACATCTGGAAGGTGCTCTTCAAGTCCGGCACACCGTGGCCGGACTCCACTGAGGACCGCGGGTATCAACTATCCCGTTCTGTGAGTCCGGTAAGTCATTGTTGTGCTATGTCCATGCATGTTTTAGTTGACGTATCCTGGTGGAGACGCTTTTATCATGCTTTCTAAAATAATCCCAGGAATGGATGAAAAAGGTGGAGCGGATACACTGTCCAGCCCCACTGCCGGAGGAACCGGCCAGACCTCTTCTGACAAAGTTGCTGGTCACAGCGCCTTACGAGGCGTCGAAAAAAGAGGTCTCCAAGAAGGTTAAGAAGACCCGGAGTGCCCTTCGTCGTCGTGATGTGTCGGACATAGAATCTAAGTACTCCGGCGACAATCCTTCCTCCGAAGACGAAGAGGAGGAGGAAGAAGATGAGTTCCCCACGGGGGGAGGGAAGAAAAGGACGGCCCCCTCATCCATGGAGGCCGAATCGCCAAGGAGGAGGAAAAGTTCCTGCCCGAGGCGTCCACCACGGCTACCGATAGCAGCCCGGAGTGGGATCCCAGGGCCCAGCCCCTGGTGAAGTCGTAAGTATGTGAAACCCGCACACACCTACGTGTCCGGGGTCATTAGGATGTAGTAGTTTAACTGACGTCATACTTTGCGCAGCCCGCCGAGGTCCCATGCCAGACAGTCCTCATCGGAGGATTTGCTGAGCTCAGACGCCCTGGAGAGCGAGACGCTCCCAGAGGCCCCTTCCCCGATGCCTCTGCGCGACACCGAGGTGTCGTCTCAAAGGGATACAGACCAGGGGCATATCCCTGGGGCCGGATACATGGGAGCAGAGGCTCCCATGCGTGTCGATGGTGAGGGCGATCTTAGGTCCGGACCGCAGCCGGACACGGTCCCAGAGACTTTTAAAGCTCCAAGATCGGGCGAGCCGCCACCTTTGACGGAGGGAGGCTTGCCCGCTCCGCCAGCAACCTCTGTCCCAGCAGAGTTGCCGGGTGGCCTATCAACGGCGCTAAAGAGTGCATCCATCGTCGATGAGCATCGCACCCTCATGTGTGCGGTATTGAAAAGATTCAGTCCGCTGAGAGCGGATTGAATGAGTCCTGCCTTTGCCTTATAAAGGGCTTTGAGGTATGTTTTTAGAAACCTTTTGGAGATTGTCACAGTATGAGTAGTAGCCCCTGATGCACTGTCCGGCGAAAAAGAGAAGAAGGCGGACAGGGGATAAAAATTTTCCGCTTTGCAGGAGACTCAATTACTGACGTGTATCCCTTTGTTTGAAAACAGGCATCTGCAGAGATGACCACCGCTCATAATGCGGAGGTGTCCGAACTAAAGCAGCGTCTGGAACGGGCCGAAGAGGAACTTGGTCGCGTGAAGAAGCAGCTGGAGGACAAGCAAGGCATGTCGAAACCTTGTGCTAAGTTGGGAACAAGTTAGAAGGTGTGCCTGATGAAAATACTCGTATTGTATGCTTCTAGGAGCGAGTGCCAAAATTGAGGCACTGAAGAAGGCTGTGGCCGAAGCCAACAGTAAGGCCGCCGCCGAACAGGCTCGTCGTGAGAAGCACAAGGCCAGGGTCGTTGAAGCTGAGCGAGAGCTCCAGGAGCGTGAAGAAAAGCGAGGCCCTGGAGCAGAGTCTCAAAGGGAAAGAATCCTAACTCGCCCTTGCTTTCCAAGGCGCAGAGGATGCTCAGGAAGAAGCCCGAGGTGCTCCGGAGGATATTCAGGAGGCCCGGAAGGTTGCGGCTGGTAAGGCCTTTTGTACTCAAGGCTATTTTGCATAGTAATGGGAGGAACTCTAAGCAACAAGCTGAATTCTTGTTTCTCCAGGGGCGTTTGCAGATCTGCCACGCAGCATATCAGATGCTACCCAATTCTACCGGACTGAGGAGAAGAAGTCTGCGGAGGAGCATTTCTGGTCGCAGTATTTGGCGCTGAATTATCCGATGCCCTTTATAGATCAGCTGAAATAGTTGGTCGAACTACACCAGGCGGCCGAACTAGCCATGAAGGACTTGGTTGTCCGGCTGTGGCCCGTGGAGCCAATTCCAAGTAGTTACTTTGGACTCATGAAGCGGATTGTTGCTGCTTGCCCTCGGCTGGATGTCATTAAGCGGTCGGTCTGCATAGAGGGTGCACGCATGGCGTTTGCCCGTGTGAAGGTGCACAGGGGGATGCTTGATGCTGAGAAGCTGATGACTGAGGGACCACCGGAGGGTAAGCAGAATCGCAAGCCCGAGTTGTACTACGAGGGTGTCCTAAAAGGAGCCCGCCTTGTGGTGGATCAGTGTACCAAAGACACTATTTTTCCCTGAAGGCAGTCGTGCCATTCTTTGTAATGCGGTGTAATGGCACTTTTATTATTTATTGCCTGTTTATATGAACTTTTGTTCTTCTTGCGCGGCTGTTTAGTGTATATAAATCCTGAGAGTTGGCCAGTCGTCGGCTTCTGCCCCCACGTAAAGAGTACGGGGGTGTTCGGGACATACCTGAACACTCTTTATCCCATTGTTGGGTCCTTTTAAGGAGGTGTTCCTCACCACGAACCAGGCAATCAAACTATAGGGCTTTATCACTCTCACTTAGCCATAGGAATTCGAGTATGGTGGGTGCAGCCCCTGGTATTCGGAAGACCGTACTAGGGGCTCAATCGGCGCCTGATCGGAAGACCGATCCGTCGCACTTTTCATGTATAATGGCATTATGCGGAATAAATCTTTAAAGATTTTACAACCTCTCGAACAGCTGACCAGTTCTTATTGTATCATGACAGTCAATTTTCGGCTTTCTCTACTGAGGTGCTCGTCCGGAAGAACCGGGACACAATCGCAGTAGTTCTCCCAGCGCTACCTTAGCTGATAGAACGGAATGTAAGGTTCCAAAACATGGGAGCCGGGCAAACCCAACCAATGACCCAAGACATGATTCAGAGCTAATGCGTATAGTGTTATAAGTTCGGGGTGTCGAACGACCAAAAAGGTGGTCGGACTTTGTTGCCATACTATGAAGCCCCTGGCATAGCGGGGCATAACACGAGGCGTGGGTGCCGTTTATGATAGAAAGGCGTCAATGAGGAACGACGGCCGGCAAGTGTTTTTTAAGTCTATGCATTGTAGTAGAGTGACATGTCTATGCATATGAGTACGGTTTATGATTATAAGAAGAGGTGTTTTTTGGCGGAACCTGTCGTGCCCGAACTGGAGGAGGCCGTGTGTGGAACTGAAATGTATCCGGATTGCCTCCTTTGGGGGGGGGGGTTACTTATGTCTCCTACCTTGTGCGTCCAAGATGATTCCACGTTGCCAGTCCTGTTCTGCGCCAAAGTTAGTCTGTAAAGACAAATGCTTAAAGGAAGCTGCGTCTCCTGTGGTTGAACCGCGGGTGCCTGATCCAATCCTGGCTTAACCAGGCTACCATGCCATAAAGTAGCTCAGACACCTTAGTTGGTGTCCGGGTAGTTGGCTGCCGAATCAAAATTTGATAAACAGGCACGACTCGCTATTCCAGCAGCGGTATGATTTCCACTCTGAGGGTAGAGTTCGGCCTTGCCCATCATTGTGACTATGTCATGCGGGACTGGCCTAATGTTGTACCCCATTGAATTTAGCCAACGTGGTTCGTCCTGGTAGTATGTGGTAAATACTGTATAAGCGGACAATGCCGAAGACTTATTCTTCGTCGTGGTATTTGTTTGGTGATCCGAAGACAACCATTAGTATGGTGTGCCAGTTAAAACTTGGGCTTTGCACCTGGCATCTTTGAGGAGACGTTTTTGATAGTTTTATGCCCGTGGGGGTTCGTGTGAGATGGAGCCCCCAAACTATTGGGTTGATATTGAGTGCAATAGAATTGCGATAGCTGATGTTGTCTGGACGGTCGATGTGGTCAGAGACGGTTGGTCGTATTTTCGTACTGTGGAGGATCTTCTTTTGACTTCATCATGTTTGATTGGTATTTCGTTGTTAGAAATCTCTCTTTCATTGTTTTCCGGTATGTGACCTTCCATTTTGTTTTGAGGATCCTGCATTCCCTGTAGGTATGCTTGGCCGCCCTTCTGGGGGTACCATGAATTTCACATGGTTGATCGAGTATGCGGCTCGGGCCCTATGGGTTTGAGCTGATCTTTTTCCGCTGACCGGACCGGGGGCCGATGAGTTCGGTATCAATTTCCTTGACCTAGCGCTTTTGACGATTGCATTGCGGTTTGCGGATGCTGCCTTGCGTTTCCTGGGTATTGTCCCGGACCGTGGTATATTGATGTCGAGGTGTGGGCTTTACCTTCTCCTTCTTAGGCTGAGGTAGCGAATTGTGCCGTGTATTCCCTTTGACGGGGCGGTTGAGTCTGTATTCCTTAGTTGCCAGGACCTTAGTCCATCTGTCTGTGAGCAAATCTTGGTCGTCTTTTAGTTGATGTTGCTTCTTTTGCAGGCTTTTCACTGTGGCCATAAGCCATCGCTTAAAGCGAATCTGTTCCTCGGGATCCGCAGGCATGCTTAATTCATCATCGCCGAGGCTCAGCTCGTCTCCGGAGGGGGGCGTGTGGTTGTCCCTCTCCAAGTATCCATTTGTCGCCTATCCGGCCTGCTCAAAGGCAGGCCGATCGGGATTGTATTCATCTTCGGCACCTTCTGGATTGTGTTTGACTAATCTGTCGGTATTGTTGTGGCGGGGCTTGGGGCGGTGCTGATGACATTCATACTTTGCTTTCTTCCTTGAGGGGTTATCCTCCTTTGCCTCATCGCCATTGGTTTCTTTCGGAGTGTCCACCATATATATATATATATATATATATATATATATATATATATATATATATATATATATATATATATATATATATATATATATATATGATATGAAGAGGTGGTTGTCCACCGCCCTGTGGGTGGTGGTTCTTGTTCTTCTCCTACATCGTCGTCGACACCGTCGATGTCTTCGAAGTCAAAACCAAGCACGTCAGTCAAATCATCGACTGTGGGTATAAAGTGGGTGGTGGGTGGGCAACTAATTCCCTCGTCGCCAGCTTCTCACTCGAGCCGGACATAGTTTGTCCAAGAGTCTCCTGACAAAGAGAGAGACTTTAACGAGTTTAGCATGTCGCCAAAGGGCGAGTGCTAGAAAAAATCCGCAGCGGTGAAATCCATTGCCGGGGCCCAACCAGATTCGGCGGGCTCGGGGGTGCGCGGACTGGAACCTACAACCGGATACGAGTCCGGGGGTTCGGAGTCACAGGCTTCCTTGGGGGTGAAGTCTGTGTTCGGCTCTACCACCGATGGGTGTGTTGCCTCCGGGGCGGAGTCCATCCACCCATCCTCGGGCGACGCAATCTGCTCCAGATTTAGGTCCAGGGCTCCTGCAGGGGCGATATCCCGACCATTGTCCGACAGTAGGTCTAAGCGGTGCTCATCGTGACTGTCCGGTGCTCGTGTCATAGGCCCGAATCCGTTGAAGATCGAGTCTCCGCTGATATTGGCCATGTAGTTTAGGTTTCCGAACCTGAACTGATGGCCAGGGTCGTAGCTTTTGATCTGCTCCAGATGGCCAAGCGAATTGGCCCGCAGTGCGAAGCCGCTGAACACGAAGATCTATCCGGGGAGAAAAGTTTCACCCCGGACCACATTGTTGTTGATGATTGAAGGAGCCATCGAGCCTTACAGCGACGACACTGAGGAACTCTCAATGAAAGCACCAATGTCGGTGTCAAAACCGGCGGATCTCGGGTAGGGGGTGCTGATCTGTGTGTCTAAGGCTAATGGTAACAGGAGGCAAGGGACACAATGTTTTACCCAGGTTCGGGCCCTCTTGATGGAGGTAAAACCCTACTTCCTGCTTGATTGATATTGATGAGATGAGTGTTACAAGAGTTGATCTACCATGAGATCATAGAGGCTAAACCCTAGAAGCTAGCCTATGATTATTATGATTCTGTCTCTAAGGACTAAACTCTCCGGTTTATATAGACACCGGAGAGTGCTAGGGTTTACATGGAGTCGGTTACAAAGAAGGAAATATAATATCCGGATCGCCAAGCTTGTTTTCCACGCAAAGGAGAGTCCCATCCGGACACGGGGCGAAGTCTTGAGTCTTGTATCTTCACGGTCCAACAGTCCGGCCAAAGGTATATAGTCCGGCTGTCCGTATACCCCCTAATTCAGGACTTCCTCAGCTAGCCTTCCGATTCAACCATGCCTTTGTCTTCTTCCAGTTCCGCTTTCCTTTCGGTTCTTGCATGTTTTGTAACGGTCTATCACAGAGCTCCTCTAGATCATCTCTAGCCTTAGTATTATCCTTTGATTTCCATTGTATGCCGAACAATGTACCAAAAATGGCTTCGGCGATATTCTTTTCAGTGTGCATCTCGTCAATGTTGTGTGGGCAAAGGAGGTCTTTGAAATAAGGCAGATCCCAGAAGCATGTCTTGTGAGTCCATGCGTGTTCCTTATTATACCCCTTGAAATACCCTGGACGCTCTGGCTCTGGCTCGAGAGTGTTTATCTGATCTAGGGTCTATTGGCCTGTCAACATAGGTGGTGCAGAGTGTTTGACAACTCTACCTTTCATGAAGTTCTTCTTGTCTTTCCTGAACTTATGGCGATGATCTAGAAACTGTCTATGCAAGTCGAAGCAACTATACTTGCGCCCCGCCGTCAGCCAACGAAACTCAAGTGCTCCCTTGCGTGTGGGGCACGGGAACCTTCCATGCACACACCAGCCAACGAATAGCACATATGCCGACAAGTCATGCGTCGAGTACATGTATTAGGCACGCATTATGAAGTTCTCTTTGCTAAAGGCGTCGTATGTCTTGAACCCATTATCCCAAGCTTCTTGCAATTTGTCCGTAAGTGGCTGCATGTACACATTCATATTCTTCCCCGGATAGTTGGGCCCTAGAATTATCAACATCGGGAAAATGTTCTTTCTTTGCATTATCTGCCCGGGGGGGAGATTGAGTGGAATGACAAACACGGGCCAACGGCTGTATGGGGCTGCCATCTGACCAAACACACTGAACCCATCTGTGCTGACGGCGACTCGACGATGCCTTGGATCTGCCGTTTTTTCCTTATGTAATGCATCGAAGCACTTCCACGCTTCACAATCCGATGTGTGCACCATCATCACATTCCCATCTGCATCTAGTTCGGATCTTTTGCCCGTTTTGTGCCATGTCATCTGTCTGGTCATCTCTTCGACCATGAAAAGACGTTGAAGTCTTGGTACGATTGGCATATACCGAAGAACATTAACGGGTATTTTGGTCTGCATCTTCTCACCCATACCGTTGTCTACCACAACATACCTGGAAGAATTACAAATGGGACAATAGTTCAAGTCCTCATACTGAAGCTTAAATAAGACACATCCTTTCTCACAGGCATGTATTTTCTCATAGGTCATCTTAAGAGCACGGAGGATTTTGTTAGACTGGTACAGGTTTGGAGGTAGCACATGGCCTTTGGGTAGAAATCGTCCGAAAACTGTCATCATCGCGTTGTAGCATTCTATGCCCAAGTTGAATTGAGCCTTCAAAGCCATTATTTGTGAGATGGCATCCAGCTGACAAAGCTCAGTGTGCTCGTGGAGAGGACATTTTGAGGACTCCAACATTTTAGTGAAGGCCTTTGTAGATTCCTCCATCTCCTCGTCCGAGTCCCGAGCATTGTCAAAGTCTTGCACCATGTCTGCAGTCCCGGTACCATGCTCGTCGGTGCGACGATGAACCACCTCGGCTCTGGCACGTTGGGCAGACTCACCACGTAATGTCTAGACCATGTAACCAGACGTAAAACCAAACTTCTGCAGGTGTTTACTCATTTGAAGCTCGTCCCTCTGATTATAGTTGTCGCACTGGACACAGGGGCACCAGCTAAATTTCTGGCCATTTGCAAATGCGACTCTAACAAACCCCGTAGTTTTTGTTAACCATTCCTCGGTCCAAACATATTAACTAGTGTAACCAGTGTACATCCACGCACGATCACTCATATTGACTTCCTACTGGACACATAAGAAATATGTACATAATTAGGCAAACCATATCCATCAGTTAATGGAGTTTGTTAGTTTTATTATGTCCATGCAACCTACACGCTAATAGGTAAGGATTGGTCCTAATCCCACTCAAGTATGTGTAGATCAGGTTTGTTTTCCCATGCTCTGCTCCAGATCCTATGCAAAATTTCGGCAGCACCTCCCCGCTGTTCTCTTGATACATGTCTCGGCCATAAGCAGAGAGGATGTGTACCTGGAGAACAACAGGAAGGCACTGACGAAATTCTGCATCGGATCCGGAGATGAGCATATGGGAAAACGAACCCAATCTACACATACTCGGGTTGTCCATGGATACCGTTGGACAATTTGAAAGAATCGCGATTATTAATATGCAAATGCATGAATATTTATAGATGTAACCCTTTCGAACGGGAGACGCATAGTGGTTACGCATACTGATGATTGACACCTATACTAGCAAGTTTCATCGGCACAAAGACTAGAACAGAGCAAATGAAGGGGGGAGGAGGAGATGTCATTTGTGCTCACGAACGAATTCCGGGGCAAAGCTCGTCGAACACTAGACCCTCGCAACGACGAAATAACTGCATATTTAAATCTAAAGATGAGTAACATAGCAAGTATTCGACACCGACGACCACATGCACCTCGCACTGATGATACTTTCTATTTATGGTACCATCGACACAGAGGAACCCTCTAACCCGCTCGTCTCCAGGCAAACTAAATAGTAACTACCATCGGTGCAAGGTACATGAGGTGGTCGGCGTTGAACACTAGATCCACATCCCACAAGTGAAGCCGGCGTCCGGCATCCCGCAACAACAATTCTGGTGGCCGATGACGGTCGAACACCTTGGCGAATTTGTCTGGTAGCCTCTGCGATGAGGATTAAAGCCAAGTTTTGAAATTTTCAAACAACAAAAACCGACTTGAGTTAGTTTGGGTGTTTCAAGTTTCAACACTTAGCTTTCAATCGTCATCTCTGAGGTTGCCAGACAAATTTGCAATGGTGTTCGGCCGCCATCAACGCTGAGAACTGTTGCTGCTGGACGCAGGACCCCTGTGTCACTTGTGGGACGTGGATGTAGTATTCGACACCGACGGCCACATGTACCTCGCACTAACGATACTTACAATTTAGGGTACCATCGACACCGAGGAACCCCCTAATTGACCCCCTAATTCGCAATGGTGTTCAACCGCCATCGACGCCGAGAATAGTCGACGCACGGTCGACGAGTCAGCACTCGGACCGGGGGTTCTCGGCATGGGCATCAGGACCGGCAGGACCCACTGGCTCCACCATCTGTCCCCTCGGCAACCCTCTTCCTTTTTTCCCTTTTTCCTCTTCTTCTACTTATTTTTATTTTTTTCAATTATTTTCTTCTTCTAACTATCTAAACCTAAATCTGGCAGTAACCTAATCCTACCACTAAAACCTAAACCTAAACACAAAAACAGTTAAACAATCACCTTGGGCGGCGGGGCTGGGGCGCTGCCGGGGCAGCAAGACTTGGGCAGCTCGGTGATGGTGGAGGAGGCGGCAGGCACCGGGGCGGCGGGGGAGGGGTGCC
>NC_041381.1:599341633-599385144 GCF_002162155.2 Triticum dicoccoides
AGCCGGGCCGGGGCGGCGTGCCGGCGGGCCGGTAGGGCGATGGGACGGGGCGGCGGGGTGGAGGCGCGGGTGGTGAAGAGGAGATCGAGAGAGAGAGAGGGGAGGGGCCGCGGGCGTGGCCCCTTTTCTATAATAGGTCAGTTCTTTGTCGTCTGCTATCTAGTGGGGTGGGGCCGGGGGGAAACAGATGACCTAACGACCGTTCTCTTTGCCGTCCGCTGGCTGACGGCAATGAAGTTTTGCCGTCAGCCAGCAGACGACAAAGAAAATGGCAGTTAGGTCGTCCCCGTACGCCCGCCACCCACGCTCTTTGTCGTCTGCTAGCGGATGGCAAAGCTTCTTTGCCGTCGGTTGGCGGACGGCAAACATTTGCTGATGGCAAAGCCCTCCGTTGTCGTCCACTACCTCTTTGCCGTCCGTTTTTTGGTGGCTGATGGCAAAGCCTCTCTTTGCCGTCCGCCAGCTGATGGCAACGAGTTGGCAGATGGCAAATTAGAAAATTCCAGTAGTGCTAGATGGCTTCTTCTCTCTCTTTGAATCTCAATACCAAGTTCTCCTCGATCTTCTTGGAGATCTATTCAATGTAACTCTTTTTGTGGTGTGTTTGTCGAGATCCGATGAATTGTGGGTTTATGATCAAGTTTATCTATGAGAAATATTTGAATCTCCTCTGAATTCTTTTATGTATGATTGGTTATCTTTGTAGGTCTCTTTGAATTATCAGTTTGGTTTGGCCTACTAGATTGCTCTTTCTTGCAATGGGAGAAGTTCTTAGCTTTGGGTTCAATCTTGCGATATCCTTTCCCAATGACAGCAGGGGTAGCAAGGCACGTATTTTATTGTTGCCATTGAGCATAAAAAGATGGGGTTTATATCATATTTCATGAGTTTATCCATCTATATCATGTCATCTTTCTTAATGTGTTACTCGGTTCTTATGAACTTACTACTCTAGATGCAGGCAGGAGTCGGTCGATGTGTGGAGTAATAGTAGTAGATGCAGAATCGTTTCGATCTACTTGTTGCGGACGTGATTCCTATATACATGATCATGCCTAGATAATCTCATAACTATGCACTTTTCTATCAATTGCTCGACAGTAATTTGTTCACCCACCATAATACTTATGCTATCTTGAGAGAAGCCACTAGTGAAACCTATGGCCCCCGGGTCTATCTTTTATCATATAAGTTTTCCATCTATCTTTTATTTGCATCTTTTACTTTCCAATCTATATCATAAAAATACCAAAAATATTTATCTTATCTTATTATCTCTATCAGATCTCACTTTCACAAGTTTCTGTGAAGGGATTGACAACCCCTTTATCGCGTTGGTTGCGAGGTTCTTGTTTGTTTGTGTAGGTGCATGGGATTTTTGAGTATCCACCTACTAGATTGATACCTTGGTTCTCAAAAACTGAGGGAAATAATTACGCTACTTTTTTGCATCACCCTTTCCTCTTCAAGGGAAAACCAACACAGTGCTCAAGAGGTAGCACATTACGCTACTGGATAGGGGTCGATGTGTGGAGTAATAGTAGTAGATGATGGTAAGAGTTGGTCTACTAATCTTGGACGTGATGCCTATATAATGATCATTGCCTGGATATCATCATAATTATTTGAAGCTCTATCAATTTCCCAACAGTAATTTGTTTACCCACCGTATGCTATTTTTCTAGAGAGAAGACACTAGTGAAACTACGGCCCCGAGTCTATTTTCTCATCATATATTTTCAGATCTATTTAGCTATTTGCCCTTCTGTTTATTTTCCACTTTTATTTTCGATCTATATTATCGAAAACCACAAAAATACCTCGCTGAATTTTATTTGCTTTTATTTGCATCTATCAATCTATTACAACTTTCTCCCGTCCACGTGCCAATTTCTGGCACCGTTACCCGAAAGGGATTGACAACCCCTTTTACACTTCGGGTTGCAAGTATTTGTTCTTTGTGTGCAGGTACCATTTACATAGTGTTGCTTGGTTCTCCTACTAGTTCGATAACCTTGGTCTCATCAATGAGGGAAATACCTACCATAGATGTGCTGCATCATCCCTTCTTCTTGGGGGAAATACCGACGTAGTTCAAGCCACATCAATACACATATTCATAATATTGATGCCAAAAAATGCAAAGTTGATAATGATAGTGTAACATACTTGTGGCACTGCCGTTTAGGTCATAGTGTTGTCAAGCGCATGAAGAAACTCCATGTGGATGGACTTTTGGAATCACTTGATTATGAATCATTTGATACTTGCAAACCATGCTTCATGGGTAAGATGGCTAAAACTTCGTTCTACGAAACAATGGAGCGAGCTAATGACTTATTGGAAATAATACATACTGATGTATACGGTTCGATGAGTGCTGAAGCACGTGACGGGTATCGTTAATTTCTGATCTTCACAGATGATTTGAGTAGGTATGGGCAGATCTGCTTAATGAAACATGAGTCTGGAACATTTGAAAAGTTCAAAGAATATTCAGAGTAAAGTGGAGAATCATCGTAGCACGAAAATAAATTTTCTACGATATGATCATGGTAGGGAATATTTGAGTTATGAGTTTGTCCTTCATTTAAAACAATGTGGAATTGCTTCACAACTCACGCCACCTAGAACACCACAATGTAATGGTGTGTCCGAATGCCGTAGCCATACTTTATTAGATATAGTATGATCTATGATGTCTCTTACCGATTTACCACTGTCGGTTTGGGGTTATACATTAGAGACAACTGCATTTACGTTAAATAGGGCACCGTCTAAATCCGTTGAGATGACACCGTATGAACTATGGTTTGGCAAGAAACCTAAGTTGTCGTTTCTTAAAGTTTAGGGTTGTGACACTTATGCCAAAAGGCTTCAGCCTGATAAGATCGAACCCAAATTGGAGAAGTGCGGCTTCATAGGATACCCTAAGGAAACAATTGCGTACACCTTCTATCACAGATCTGAAGGCAAGATCTTTGTTGCTAAGAATGGATCCTTTCTAGAGAAGGAGTTTCTCTCGAAAGAAGTGAGAGGAAGGAAAGTAGAACTTGATGAGGTAATTATACCATCTCTCGAATTGGAAAGTAGCACATCACAGAAAACCGTTCACATGATGCCTACACCAACTCGAGAGGAAGCTACTGATGATGATCATGAAACTTCAGATCAAGTTACTACTGAACCTCGTAGGACGACCAGAGCATGATCCGCATTAGAGTGGTATGGTAATCCTATCCTGGAAGTCATGTTACTAGACCATGGCGAACCTACGAACTATGAAGAAGCTGAGCATGTGCTGAACACGGAGCTGTCGTACGTTCGGTGCTCGATCGGTTCGAACGCGATGAAGTTCGACTACATCAACCACGTTGTCAAACGCTTCCGCTTACGTTCTACCAGGGTATGTAGAGACACTCTCCCCTCTCGTTGCTATGCATCTCCTTGATAGATCTTGCGTGTGTGTAGAATTTTTTTGTTTTCCATACAACGTTTCCCAACATCGCAAGTATGGAATGATTCATAATAAAGTTATTCCACATGTCCATCTGCATGGAGTTTCTTCATGCACTTTACACGAATATAACCCAAACGGCAGTGCACTACTTCAGGATGCTGCTAACGCGACACTACGATCAGAGACCCTTCGAGGAAACTGTGTGCGATGCAATAATCGCAAATGGTGGTGGAAAAAACCCGTCAAAAAAGGTGCAAAATATGTGCGATGATGGATGCATCAAACATGGTTGAGATTTTGGTTGCGTGTACGATGCAGGGTATATGTTTCAGTCCAATGAACTATTTGCGATGAGGAAGAAGAATAGAAACGAGCAGCCAAATGAAGGCGTCACTACAAAAAAAAATACACTTCTGTGATGATACATGTTTGTAACAGTAGGTCACGTTTTCTGTCATGCATGTACATCCATGACGATTTTATGACAGAATCAAGATAGTCATACCTGTGTTGCCGTAGAAGTGTTCCACGACATTACCAAAATTATCATCACGGAAGTGTCCACTTCCATGATGATAAATCGCGAGTCACAGAAGTGCTTTCGTCAAGGGTGACCGACACATGGCATCCACCGTAACGAAACGCCGTTAAGCTATCGGGTCCGGTTTTGGATCCGATAACCTGTTAACAGCCTCGACCAATGGGGATTTTCCACGTGTAAAATCATCATTGGCCGGAGGAAACATGTGTCAGTTCACCGTTGGGACAGATGTCATCCACTCATTGGACACAAGGCACCTATGATATGTCGACACGTGGCACGGCCCAACAGAGGACCATTCCTATGAAAAGGCCGGCCCGTTTGACCTGGTCAAAAGGTGGCAGGCCGGCCCAATGAAAGCATGTTAACGGCATGTTCGCATATAGCCCATTTACAGCCCGCTAACTCATGGCCCGTTACGGCATAACGGTATTAGGCCCAGTAGCGTCATCTGGGCCGTCCAATATGATTCCATCCCATCGTAACTTTGGGCCCATGTATGGCCCATGATGTCTTTCGGCCCATACGAGTCCCTTTGTAACTCTTGGCCCATTAACGGCACGTGGTGAAACCGGCCTGTAATGAACAGTGTATCGCTTTATACCCATTAGCGGCCCGTTATTCCATTGGGTCATTTCCAGCCCGTGTTACATTTCGGCCTTCTCAGGGCCCATTTATTCTTGGGCTCATTTCCAGCATTCGGTTACTTACGGCCCGTTACTGGCCTTTTCTGCTTGTGGGCCAAATTCAGCCCATGGATACAGTCGGCCTGTTTGTGGCCTGTTAATCTGTTGTGCCATTTTCAGAGCATCGTCAAATACAGCCTATTAATGGCCCATTATGGTCAGCCCATAAAACGTATGATTTCCACTCTAGCCCATTTACGGCCCATTAAAGGCCCGTGCAAGGCCCATAGATGAGTAGGCCTGTATAAGGCCCATTGATCCTACAGGACGTAGAAGGCCCATGGATCTGACGGCCCATTGAAGGCCCATGGATCCGACGGCCCATTGAAGGCCCATGGATCCAACGGCCCATTGAAGGCCCATGGATCTGACGGCCCATAGAAGGCCATGGATCGTCTGTCCCGTAGATGGCCCATGGATCGTCCATCCCCTAGATGGCCCATGCATCGTATAGACCATGGAGGGCCATGGTCACTACAACGTTTGGGCAAACGATATAGCATATTCAAAGAATTATCCTACTCTATACTATCACCTGTAAAAAACATACACTATGCAACAAAGAGACCAAGGCATGGAAAGGTAGAATAATCCTACACTATACAATAAAGAAACTGCAGCTGATTATACCCATTGGGCATTATGGTTCGGCACCAATGATAATAAAGCATACACAAACAACAAATTACATACACTGGGCAAATATAGCTCATACATCATGGATGCGCATCAACTTAACTCCATTTGAACTATAATCTCTTCAAAAAATAGGATTGGCCGGATTCAGATAGCACAAATTTTAGCCTGCAAAATCTCCAATTCCTTCATGGTTACCTCAGTGTCTTGTTCCATTTTTTGACTCCTGCATCTAATACCTGCATGTCCAGTCTCAACTTGTTGATTGTACGTTGAGAATCATGTACACATTGTCTTGCCACCTCTAGTTGATGCTCGAGAACATCAGCACATTCCAATTCCAATCCATAATCATTCGGTAACGGCCATGCCACACTGCTCGCAGATCTTTGTGTTGATGTCACTTCATCCTGAAATGTTTCTGTAAGTACACATGACTAGGGCAAAAATATAGTTACAACAGTGAAGCGAGCAAGACACTATTTTGTACTGCATGGCAAAACATGACTAATAATAATGTTACACTTCATGAAGCATAAGAAGGTGATATTTTAAAAATTATAAAAAAGATAGTCTGTGCAGCCTGCATACAGAAATCTCTCTTAGCTCACCAAAGGAGCATTCTGTAGCTCAATTAAAGTCTTAGGGAGCATAATGAACACCAAAGGGTATCACACAAACTTACTACATCAATCATTAGCCTACTATAAACTAGATTGTGAGCCTCATGCAATAATAGTTGGTTAATAGACTTCAAAGCTTCAGGCACACTTCGGTAGAATAATTAAATGGTAAGGCATTTAATTATGCCAACTAATATTACACAAGTACCCAACATCAGGCATCATATTTTGGGAATCTCATTAACTGAGGACAAATAAAGCAATTGAAAAGAGCAAATTAACTATGCCTGAAACAAACAAGGAATTGAACTTTTGAGTTGGATACAGTGACTTACCTTAACTGGTTGAAGAGGCTCAGCGTAGCTCCTACTTCTCTTGCAAGGCTCCTTCCTAACATCTTGTACTTGGAAATCCTCAATCTTATCTTCATTGCACCCCCTCTGCAAGGTGACACAAACTAGTTACTCGTCTCCTTGGAACATAAATATGCATACTTTCCAGTCTGTGAACACAAAAGGATGAGATTATAACAAAACAACAGCACATAATGAAACATGCCGCATCTCTTGCACTTGCACATAATGAAATGAGCATTTACTATGTATGCACTATGTAAAAACTAGGCATACCTTCGAACTGGATCTCCAGGTACTAGAGACTACTTTAGTGTACAGCCAAACCTTTATGTCACCTATGAGTTAGACAAGGCCCCACTATAGCAGCCCTTAGTGTTTAAATCATTTACAAGCTCTGTTAGAGTGTTAGGTCAAGAACAACAAGTAATCAAAGAAAACAGTCCTAGTATGGTTGGCTGATGCAAACAAGCAATTGAACAGATGTGTGAGATTATAAGAAAAGAAGCAAAGAAGGAGGTTTAAAGACCATCACTTGACTGACCAGATTTAAGGTGCATTTAAACATCATGTGCAATGTATGAACTAACATAAACATTGCATATTCCAGATTCTACAATGGAATGCACATGTATTAGGTTATGCCATGTATGATGATGCCTAAATGTACACTATAGCAGGCAGGAGTGATTCATCATTGCACGCACAATTGAATTGCAGGTTAAGGGCCAGTTTGATTCCGCCTTTTGAGGGCTTATTGTCAAAATAAGCCATAAAAGATGTAAAGAAGTCATTTTTTAGTTATGGGCTTGGGCTTAACTAATTTCGCTTTGGAGGGGGGTGTTTCGGGTAGAACCTCACTAAAAATTGAAGGGAAGGGGAATAGTGAAATGACTCTGTTGTCTACCTATGTTACACTCAAAATGCAACTGCTGACGCCTGTGTCACACCTGACCCTCAAGTAAAAACCAACACACAAGCGCTCATTGCCCTGCTTGCTTGCATCTCCTCTCCCCTTTCCCTCTACCTCGATCCCCTGCCTGCAGCACTAGGGTTCCTCCAGCGAGCCGTCACCACTGGCCCCATCTGGCCTGGTCCTCGATGATGCTTTGTCCAGCTAGGCTACATGGCCGGCTGGTGGGGGCAAATCTCCCTGGCTGCTCCTCCCTCTGGCGCCGCACCTCATTCTCATGGTCTCCAGCAGCTGCTCCACTGTGGTTTGTCCAACGCGCTACTCCGGCGGGCGCTGCACAACTACGGTCGATGGCACACTGCGGTAGAAGGAACCTTATTCCCCCTCCCCTCCTCCCAGACCATGGCCTTGAGGTGCTGTTGAAGGATGAACTCATCCAACAAGGTGAGGATCTCCTCTGATTTTTTGCCAAATTTTCATTCTGATCCACTATACAATGAATTGCTATGAGCTGCTTCTGCTGCTGCTATATGATGCATTGCTATGAGCTGCTCCTACTACTGCTATATGATGAATTGCTATGAGATGCTGCTGCTATATGACGAATTGCTATGAGATGTTGCTGCTATATGATGAATTGCTATGAGTTTCTGTTGCTATATGATGAATTGCTATGAGCTGTTGTTGCTGCTATATGATGAGTTGCTATAAGCTGCTCCTACTGATGCTATATGATGAATTCATATGAACTGCTCCTGCTGCTGCTATATGATGAATTGCTATGAGCTGCTCTTGCTGCTGCTATATGATGAATTGCTATGAGCTGCTCCTGCTGCTGCTATATGATGAGTTGCTATGAGCTGCTGCTGGTATATGATGAATTGCACACTGTTGTTGTTGTATGATGAGTTGATATGAGTTGTTGCTGCTACATGATGCTTTTAGGTGGTGCTGCTATATGATAATAACCAGCCACTTGGACCATCAAATTTCAATAAATAATTATTGTTCATTTAAATGTGGGTCATGCGTTCTTCGTTTAAATTAGGCAATGGGATCTCTATGGAAAACATTGACCAAAGTAGATTGTGCCAAGTAGATGGTATCTTTTATTTGCATTTTGAGCAAATAGTGATGGTCTATTTTCCTATCATATTAATTACTGCATTGGGTTCAATTTGTGATGTTTGCAAGTCAAATTAATTTTCATATGGGCAGCAAATTGAAAAAATATAATGCAATCTAGACTTTTCACTGATCATACCAAAGATAAGCTGAAAACGCAATGAAAAGAACTGGTTGGCTTATTACATGGAGCTTATATTCACTGGTGCTTATTTTCTTAGGATAACTCGTAATAACTGTCCCTAAGAAACTTGGCCAATAGAACTAACATACAAATAACATGTCACGATGATTGCAATGGAGGAGTGACGTACCATAGCACACTGTATAGGCTCACCGATGCCTCTCCTTTTTTGTGATGTTCCATGAAATTGCCACATACATCTTGTACTTTTTTATTGTGTAACCATATCTGCAAGTTGACATGGCTAACTTCAGATATCTTTACATGATACTACATTGCATATCCCTTGCGCATATTTAAATCACCAATTAACGATTGTGTGCATAGCATAAATTAGCCATGACTCTGTGTGCTGGACTAGCATGCACTCTAAGGGAGCCTAATGTAGTGCACTGGAATTCTTACATGCCACCTATGATTTTGTGTAATGTACTGCCTCTGTTCCTAAATATATGTCTTTGTAGAGATTCCAGTATGGGCCACATACAGATGTATATAGATGCATTTTCAAGTGTAGATTCACTCATTTTGCTCCGTATGTAGCCTATAGTGGAATCTCTACAAATACTTATATTTAGAAACGGAGCTACGAGGTAGTATCATGTATGACATCTACATATCTAATTTAGCAGCCAGTAGTAGAAATCATTGTCTGCACAAAGGGATTACTGGTCGAAAATCCTTGCATAGCATGCTGGCAGGCACAGAACAATACAAGAGAGAAAGACGCACTTACAAGATCATAGCAATGCCTCAGTCCAGGATCTTGGTTGGCCAAGCTGTTAGATCCAGAAGAAACAACATCCTTGTAGTTTTTGCCAGCTGCATAACAAGTAACAGCGACCTGTTAGTATATTTGAAGTACATCGGGCAGGTGATGCTAGACGGGTTTAAAGGTGACAAGTACCTAGGCCGTGGCGGGTGCTTGGCATCTCTCCAGACGATGGGAATCAGGTTAGAAATGTAAAGGGTGATAATGTTGCGCTGGCTGTCGGGGTCCGGTAAGGAGATCTAGAACCATCGAGTAGGGTGTTTGTGGAGCGGCTCCGGTAGGGTGGAGTACGGTGTGGGCGAAGCGGATTTGTGGCCGTGGACGAGGCGTAGGTGAAGCTGCTCCGGTGGTTGGGTTAAGGATGGTGTTGACGATGCGGATCTGTGGGTGTGGACGGGGCATTAGAAGCTGCTCCGGTGGTTGGGTTAAGGATGGTGTCGATGATTCGGATCTGCGGCCGTGGATGGGGCGTCAGAAGCTGCTCCGGTAGGTTGGATGAGGGTGCGAGGAAGCGGCTCTAAGGCCGTGGACTTGTGAGTTGGCAAAGCAGCCCCGGTAGGGTTGAGAATGGTATAGGCGAATCTACTCCAGTAGGGTTGACGATGGTGTCGGCGAAGCGGCTTTGGTAGGGTTGAGGAAGGTGTCGGCAAAGAGGATCAGAAGCCGTCAACGGGGGCGTCGGTGGGGTGGCTCCGGGGGGTGTGGACAAAGCGTCTCCAATGGGGAGTATGAATGAGCTGTTGCAGATGCGCGGCGGTTGACGTGAGTACCGGCGAAGAAGATCCGGCGCCGTGGACAAGGCTGGCACTGAATGGGATGTGGTACTGTTGTAGATGAGCAGTATACTTGTTTCTAGGGGAGGTGGAGGGGTAGATGCGGCCGCAGAAGCAGATCCGGTGAGGTGGACTCCTCTAGCAATGAATGGGCTATGGTACACTGGTGGATGAGCAGTCTAGGGTTTCGAGAGGGGAGGGGAGAAAGTCCAATGAAGTACGGACAACGTGATGTAAGATGTTGTGTAGTTAGTCGTTTTTTGCGGGAGGGGGAGAGGAAATGGGGGTGCTGTGTAGTGGGGGGAACCGGAAGTTACCAAAGCAGCCCCGACCTATTATGTAGATGACGGCGGTATTGTAACTGTTGGTCTCCGAGCACCAAGGACAAAAGGGGAATTTTAGATGCTAACGACTAAGGTGGCGGAAATTTTAGAAGGAGGCGGGAGATTTTGCCGCCTACGGGATTGTTCGTATCCAGTTTCAATTAATTTTGGACCGTGCTAGCGGGAAGGTCATGCTAGACTGTGTACACGGGGCACGCGTCAGGAGTTAATAACTGGTGTGAAGTCCACCCGAGAAAAAAAGATAATAACTCGAGATGATGCGCCGATAACTTGGACGTTCACACGGGTGCGGCCAATCGTACGGGTGTAGTGGCGCGTTCACAAAAAAGGGATCAAACGCTCAGCCTATGTATTTTTTGTGTAAATAGATAATTTAGTGCCATTGGTTATTTACTTTAAACATAATGCATTGACGTGTTAGTGTACAGGCACACAAAAAAATGGATATTGTAGTCCGCAACTTAAAAGTGTTACCTCATATGATTACATAGCCTCCATTTCATAAATTGCGTACCCGTTGAATTCATATATGAATATTACTTATATTACTTCAAAATAGAAACTTAAATCATCCAAGACTAATGAATTTGAATGCAAGAGTAACAATGGTGCATGTACATGGTAGCTACATTGGTTGTTTGAAGAAACATCACTGTAACTTTGGCATGCACAACTGAAAACGTTTATTTAAATAAAAAAATTTGATATGTGAGTGTCCAATCTTTATTGCGTTGAATCGATATTGTACCTTTGGCCAGGATACAAAGTAGATATTGATTTATGTTCAAGCGATGCACATCCACGATCGCTAGATAGTGATACGTGAATGAATTGTGCAATCTCTCTAACACGCATACATATCTCATTTCCCTGAGGGCATAGGAATCACACACACGCACTTCATGTATTTCTCTCCCTCCATCAAGGTTAAAATCATCTTTCTACCACATCCTACAAGTCTCTCACATAGAAACACACATGCTCTCTCTGTCTAACACGCCCACCCCTTTAATTCCGCCCACCCACAGCCACTAATGTCTCAAAGTATAATAATGTCTCACACATATGCCTAAGGTTAACTCGAGTTCCGGAACCATATGAATACATACAATGGGATTCCAACAGAGCACCTTTTGTTTTGATATTTCTCTCTCTCTCTCTCTCTCTCTCTCTCTCTCTCTCTCTCTCTCACACACACACACACACACACACGCGCGCGCGCGCACATTGTTTCTCGCTTCATTTTTTCCGGCACTTGCATGCACACCGTCTGTTTATCTTCGTGATGCTTTAAGTATGCCTGGCACAAATACAATCTACCTATCCCTTAATATAGCTAGATATGTGTCACACAAATTCCTTCTCCCTACTAGTAAGATGCCCATGCGTTGCACGGAACATCAAGATGCATTTGTATGAGTAATTTATCTTGTGGGAGAAAAGGATGAACGAGGAAATGCCTTATTTGCAAATGCGGAGAGGGGTGTGGGTATCTTTTTGCAAAATTGCCATAGTTTCCTTCTTGTCTCTCGGATATAAATTGGATGGCCTATATTGTAGGATGGCAGGAACACCATCATCACCAACTTTGTTTTTTATAAGAGTAGAGATATGTGAGTGTCACTACCCCCCCCCACACACACACCCACACTTCCTAACACCGAAGGAGTAGAGTGACACCTCGATCTTGATACTAATCTATCGACTGGCTTCTCTCTCAAACATACGCACACACACACACACACACACTACCCGACACCGAAGGAGTAGGGTGACACCTCGATCTTGATAGTAATCTATCTAGTCCTCTTTCAAACACACACACATACACACACACTCGCCAGTTGGCCCTCTGTGCCTACTGCGCACACTCTCGATACGTCTTTCTCTCTCTCCCCCTCCCCCCACCCCAACAATGACAGCAGAAGGGTGACAACTCGATCTGATCATAATCTGTCAATTGGTTTCTCTCTCAAACATTGTGTCTCTGTGCCTCTCTCAGTAGCCCCCTCGATATGTATACTTCTCGCTCGCGCACAGCTGTAGTGACGATGACGCTGAACCCAGTGTGCCTTGTTTCTACCGGCCTCATGTGATAGTTTTCGCCCTGTTTTCTATTAATTAACAAGGCAACCTTTTCTTTTTTACTACTAGTGAGTCTGAAATCATTGGGGCAGACATAAAATATATCACTTCAACCCAATTATCGCAGCAAATATTTTAAAAGAAACTAGCTAGCTGCCCGTGCATTGCCCGGAACATCAAGATGCATTTGTATGAGTAGTTTATCTTGTGAGAGAAAAGGTTGAATGAGGGAAGGCCTTATTTGCGAACGTGGAGAGGCGTGTGGGTATATTTTTGCAAAATTTCCATACTTTCTTTCCTATCCGTTAGATATAAATCCGACGGCCTATATTGCAGGATGGCACGCACACCATCATCACCAACTCTTTTTTCTACTCCCTCCGTTCCTAAATACTCCCTCCATCCGAAAATACTTGTCATCAAAATGGATAAAAATAAATGTATCTAAAACTAAAATACGTCTAGATACATTTCCTTTTATCCATTTTGATGACAAGTATTTCGGACGGAGGGAGTATTTGTCTTTTTAGAGATTTCAACAAGTGACTATGACCGGACCTTGCCAACATACTCAAAAAATTAGTCCATAATTTTCATGTTACCCTCTTTTCTTGGCGGTGCAATGCCATCTGGATACCTCATAAATAAATAAAAGCGAAATTTCACCCCTTCCTAAAAAGACATACGGAGCAAAATGAGTGAATCTACACTCTAAAATATGTCTACATACACATCCGTATGTGGTAGTCAATTTGAAATCTCAAAAAGACAAATATTTAGGAAAGAATGGAAGAGTAGACATGGAGATCTCCAGCATGGTCTACAACAAAAATGTGCTAGACTGGTTAGCGCCGGATGCTCGCAACGCGATGACATGAGTTCGAATTCTGTCTTTTAACTTTAGATTTTTATATTATATATTACTTATTTAATATATACTTCTTTCTCTACTGTACTGATAGTGGAACTCACAAAGTACTTGGAATACAAGATTAAGGATGGAATTGTTTCTTTTTAACTTTATGTACGAAGTTGTAGCCACCCTGCAAGTCACGTGTACACTGTACATGCAATTAACTTTTTATAGAGGGACAATCAGACAGGCAATTAACTCAAATGGAATGGATGTCACTCTATTATTTCCAGCATAAGAGCATCTCCAACAGCAGCCGCCAAATTTCCTCCCGCTTCCTTCTACGGAGGACGACATCAAACTCCAGCGGCATACATGTTCACAACTCTAACCAACCAGATGACATTCGTGCAAACACGGACTGATTTCATATAAGCATGAAGGATTTCATATAAAAAAAGGCGAATCTTCATATAAACATGATGGATTTTATTATGTTTACATGAACTAAGCGGTGCCAATCCGGCTCTCTTGGTCTAATTAATACTCCCTTCGTCCGGAAATGCTTGTCCTAGAAACGGATGTATCTAGACTTATTTTAGTTATAAATATTTCCCGCCAGCTGGAGAGGGAGTACATAATCTAAATGGCAGCCCACAGATCTCTTTGTCTTCCTCATGTCCGTCAAACACTTGCGGGGTCGATGAAGGTCCTCGGAAGAGACGAAGCAGCAAAGAAACCACCAGAATACGCAGTTGTCGCCTCGGCGGTAGCCTTCATGGGTCCCAAGTGGCGGTGGCCTCCCGTGTTCTACTTCTCCTTGATGGCGGCGGACACGGAGAAGCTGGCCACCAACTCGTCGCTCTCCACGCACCTGGCTTCTGTCTTTGCCTGCATGGCGCTGCCGCGGGCACGGGAGGCGCGCCCACAAACACGGGAGGCGCGGCCACCGCAGACACTGGTGGCGCGGTACAACGTGGCAGCGACAACGCCCGTACCGGCGTGCTCGCCGCCATGCCGGCGTGGAGCAACTTGCCACTCCTCATCGAGCTGAACTAGAGCGGCGAGTTGCTGAACCACGCGCCTGTTTGGGGTGCCAACTGGCTTCGTCGGGCCAAGCAAGGTTGGTGAAACACCGAGCGGCCTCGCTCGTATTCGGAGGGCTCGGCGGGCCACCCAGCCGGGTAATATGCCGGAGAAAGGCTCCTCAGAAGCCATCGGAAGAGAGGAGAAAATTGTGAAGGAGGAGATGGGGGAGCGGCGGAGGCGTGCGATTCTTGCCCACTGTCTGCCTGGCCTCGTGTAAATAGAGGGCGGATGGTAGGAGCTTGGCCGGCGTCTGGCCTCATTTAAACTGAGGGCGGACGGGAGGAACTTGGTCGGTGTTGCGTTTAATTCCGGCCCGCTCATGAACGGACGTGTGGCCGGAGTAGGATTCTCGGTTTGCATGCAGGTTTAATGGAGGGGTTCGATGGAGGCGAGGAGGCGTGTTCAGTCGGGCGTGCAGCGGGGGGGCGCAGTACTATTCGATTTGACAGCAGTAATGAGCCGTCAAATCACAAAGGCCCTCGCCTCTCGTGAAACCGACCAAGCTAGACGGCCCCGCCCTCTAGCCTTTTAAAAAATGTATATGCTTCACTTTTGTACAGTAGTTTTTTCGATGGATTGCGCCATGGAGCAAAACTTGAAATTAAAAAAAAGTTGGTACATATACAGAGCGGTTGTCGCCAAATTATGCATATAGTACTATTAAAAAAGCTAGTACGTGCTTAAATGGGGTGCTAAATTCTATTAAAGAAATACTAGTAGTATGTACATACTGAAGAGTTAAAGTAACGAGAAAAACATAACATAGTTCTGCTGGGGGCTCAGCACAACACAACCCTGAAATTAAACTAAGCACACCTGAAACTAAACTATGCAACTAATCCGTTAGACACTGCATTAGAACCACCATGAGCAACGACACTGACACTTTACTCGGAGTCCTTGTCCATGTCCTCGACTTCGTCCTTGTCCCTCTTCCTCTTGGCCGATTCTTCTTTGCTTGAACTGCACACTTGGCTCTTGCTCTTCATCCAACCCTTGTATATATTGAAACAAAGGTAGCCATCCATTGCAGTGTAGTGGATGTGGTCTATATCTAGTACATTTCGCTGCCATGCATGACGAGAAACGTGTAATGAGGTTTCTCCTATTTAGAGTACGGAGGATGAACCATGGCTCTTGCCAGGGTCAGCATTTAAGGGTGGCCACTGAAGGGCAGCAGCCGATTCTTCTGGAGGTCGAAGGGGTTTCCTACAACAAGGCCTATCCGACCCAGGACTTTTTTGTCGTTCGTAAAGTCTACAGTAACGAATTTGACTAGGTTGCTCTTGAGGAAGCTCTTAAAATCCAGGCATCCAATGTCGGCATGGCATATGTGGTAGACCAAGGATAAGTCATGCACTCAAACCTGGATCACAGCGGGCTTCTTCCTCTCTTCCTCCTTTAGATCCTTCTCTTGTCCCATGACTGTGGTGTACTCAACATCTAGCCCAGCGACCCACTCATCATCTGAGTTTTTGAAAACGCGTCTGAAGCGAGCAAGGCATCCTTTCACCCTCGCGGAAGAACAGATGTAGATGACGTCGAACTCATCGCCGGTGATGGTTCTAACCTTGTACTCACCGCCGATAATGGATATTTGGGATGCCATGGATTTGGGAGGAGGGTTAGGATTAGTGGAACTGCCATAATGTGAAAGGACGGGACGACTAGGAGCGAGCTATCGTAATATTAAAGGACGTGCGGGGACGAGTAGGAGCAAACTGCCAACGTGCGAACGGCAGGGAAGTGGCTATCCATTCTCCCATGATACGAGCTTCCGAGAGCCCTTGGATCTGAGATCGAACGGTTGCATGGCGTGATTCTAGACCTATGGGTGAATATCCTATCCTGGAGGGTTATTCTACAAATATTCAGCAACTTAGCATGCGACCGTTCGATCTCAGATCCAAGGGCTGCCAGCAGCCCATATCATGGTTGCGCCTACCATGACCGTCGTGTCGCTCGCGCGGTCGCGCCCATGGAGATTTAACAAAGTGCGTTAGGCTATCTGATGTTGGCATGTCATACATAGTCATCACTTAGTCACTCATACTACAACAAGGTTAGCTATAAGAGTATTGTTTTTTACTTCTCTCTATCTCTTTCTTTGTACTCCCTCCGTCCCGTAATATAAGAACGTTTTTGACACTAGTGTAGTGCCAAAAATATTCTTATATTATGGGACAGAGGGAGTAGTATTTATTGCATTTGCCAAGGAGTGACCTCTTCCAATGAAATGGTGCTTTAGATGAGGTGCAAAGGGCATTAAATGGCTTAGCAATCAAGTCCCCAATGCATAGGTGCTTACTAGTTTTTTTTGCTAAGGTTGCTTCATTTAATTAGCTATAGACTCAAAATTGTCTTTTCACCTAGGTACACGCGCTTAGCACCATTTCTTCCTTGGGTCACCAAACTTGCCACATCAGACATTATGCCTATGTGGCAAGCTTAGCACCTGTAGGAGCAAGTAAGTACTACAATAGTGGGCTATAAGCCCGCTTTACATGGCATTTTTGCATATGTGGCGGAAAGAGGCAAGGAAAAAGTGGAGAAGTGGACTCTCATGGAAGAGCCAGCCTCTACTACATGGTGGAGCATTGGGAGAGGCACCTGTATGGAGGTGTTCAGGAATCGGGAGACTCGTGCCAGTCGTAGGGCCGTACTTAAAATGATAATGGCAAGTCAAATCACGGGGCCCCACCTATCCAGCAGTAACTCGTTGTCAAATCACACAGCCCTACGTTTGTAGTAGCCTACTCCCTCATCTTCTCGCATCACTATCGAACCGACTAGGCGGAACTGCCCCACCTACCGCATAGGAAAAGCCCTCCCTCGACTTTTAAATAGTACAGTATACTCCCTCCATCTAGGTGACCAAGGTGGAGAGGAAAACGAGAGAACTTAATGTTTATTTGCTAAGGCTGGTTGTAATGGTAGTATCATATATAGTATCATGCATGCCAACTAGGCAATTTTGATGAGGTGTTGTAGAATTAAATGAAGAAAGAGAGAATTGAGTATCATATCATGATACCGTATCATAATAAATGCTATGCTACTATGTGTCATACATGACAATAAATAAAGTACTACTCCCTTCGTTCCTAAATATTTGTCTTTCTAGAGATTTCAGCAAGTGACTACATACGGACTAAAAAGAGTGAATCTACACACTAAACTATGTCTATATACATCTGTATGTAGTAGTTCATTTGAAATCACTAAAAAGAGAATTATTTAGGAACGGAGGGAGTACATGATACTAATATATGATACTAAGCATTATTAATATCATTGAGTGCAACGAACTGACCACTGCATGTCATGTTTGATAGTCTCAAGTCATTAAAAGCATACAATCCCACATCTCTTATTGGTAGATTCCTCTATTTATGTCAAAAAATAAGAAACAACGTGAGAGTTGTACGGCTCCAGCTTCTGTTTGTCCCCTTCGATGGCTTCTATTATTCAACTTTCATATACTTTTGGCAACTTTTTATATTATTTTTGGGACTAACATATTGATCCAGTGCCCAGTGCTAGTTCCAGTCTGTTGCATGTTTTATGTTTCGCAGAAAATCCATATCAAACGGAATCCAAACGGGATAAAAACGGACGGAGAATTATTTTGGAATATTTGTGATTTTTGGGAGGTGGAATCAACGCGAAACGGTGTCCGGGGTGGCCACAAGATAGGGGGGCGCCCCCCCCCCCCAGGCGCGCCCTGGGCTCTCGTGGGCCACCTGTGAGGCGGTTGAGGCTCTACTTTTGCCGCAAGAAAGCTAATTTTACGAGAAAAATCTGGGCGAAAGATTCACCCCAATCGGAGTTACGGATCTCCGGATATAAAGGAAACGGTGAAGGGGAAGAAACAGAGAACGCACAAACAGATAGATAGATCCAATCTCGCAGGGGATCTTGCCCCTCCCACTCCATGGGAGCCAAGGACCAGAGGGGAAACCCTTCTCCCATCTAGGGAGGAGGTCAAGGAAGAAGAAGAAGAAGGGGGGCTCTCTCCCCCTTGCTTCCGGTGGTGCCGAAGCACTGCCGGGGGCCATCATCATCACCGCGATCTTCACCAACACCTCCGCCATCTTCACCAACATCTCCATCAACTCTTCCTCCCTCTATGCAGCGGTGTAACCTCTCTCTTACCCGTTGTAATCTCTACTTAAACATGGTGCTCAACGCTATATATTATTCCCCAATGATGTATGGCTATCTTATGATATTTGAGTAGATCCGTTTTGTCCTATGGATTAATTGATGATCGTGATTGGTTTGAGTCGCATGTTTTATTATTGGTGCTGTCCTATTGTGCCCTCCGGGTCACGCAAGCGTGAGGGATTCCTGCTGTAGGGTTTGCAATATGTTTTTGATTTGCTTATGGTGGGTTGCGTGAGTGACGGAAACACAAACCCGAGTAAGTAGGTTGTTTGCGTATGGGATAAAAGGGGACTTGATGCTTTAATGCTATGGTTCGGTTTTACCTTAATGAATCTTTAGTAGTTGCGGATGCTTGCTAGAGTTCCAATCATAAATGCATAGAATTCCAAGTAAGGGATGATATGTTAGCTTAAGCCTCTCCCTGAAATAGAATTGCAACAATGATTACCGGTCTAGTTATCGATTGCCTTGGACAAATAACTTTCTCGTAACAAAAATGCTCTCTACTAATACTTACTTTATTGCATCTTTATCTAAACAGCCCCTAGTTTATGTTTACGTGCTCTTTATTATCTTGCAAACCTATCCTTTCACACCTAGAAAGTACTTCTAGTTTCATACTTGTTCTAGGTAAAGCGAACGTCAAGCGTGTGTAGAGTTGTATCGGTGGTCGATAGAACTTGAGCGAATATTTATTCTACCTTTAGCTCCTCATTGGGTTCGACACTCTTAATTATCGAAAACTGTTGCGATCCCGTATACTTGCGGGTCATCAAGACCTTTTTCTGGCGCCGTTGCTGGGGAGTCATAGCGTGGGGTGAATATTCTCGTGTGTGCTTGTTTGCTTTATCACTAAGTAATTTTTATTTGCTGTTCTTAGTTGTTCTCTATGTTTAGTTATGGATATGGAACGCAAAATACCAAAAAAAAATTAGCTGTACTTGCTACTCATGAGGATGGGGTAACTCCTAAAATCCTCGATTCTCATTATGCGAAAGATATTATGTACTACTTTGATAATCATGAGAAAGCCCCATTCAAATTTATAATGGGAGACATGTTAGATCAACGTGAATACTTTAGGGATTATCGCTCGACACAAAAAGGGAAACTATTATGGGGTCAATTTATTATTTTGCGTTGGTATGCTCGTGAATTATGTGTGATGCATGATTATACTTGTTGCTCTAGGGTGGAGGATCCACACCTTCCCTTTTCATGCAAATTCAATGATAATGAAACATTGGCTTCTTATGCTAATGGTAGATATGATCACTATGATGTTGAACAAATAGAAGAATTTGTTGCTTTTATGGGTGCTTATGAGATTGAATCTATGCTTAAAGCGTTTGATGACTTTGATGATGCAGTTTGTAGGCCTGAAAATCTTGCTATACTTAGATATTGCTATGAAAATTATGAATACAATTACTATATTAATGCTTTTATGAAGGAAGTCTCTGTTGTCCAAGAAGAGACTAATATTTTGCAGGAAGCTATGGAAGAAGAAATTGATGAAACTGTGAGCTCATTGGATGAAAAAGATGATGAGGAGAGTGAAGAACAAAAGGAGGAAGAGCGGATTGATCACCCGTGCCCACCTTCTAATGAGAGTAACTCTTCAACTCATACATTGTTTAATTCCCCTTCGTGCTTACCAAAGGATGATTGCTATGATGATTGCCATGATCCCGTTGATTCTCTTGAAATATCCCTTTTTGATGATGCTTGATATGCTTGTGGCCAAGATGCCAATATGAATTATGCTTATGGAGATGAACTTGCTATAGTTCCTTATGTTAAACATGATATTGTTGCTATTGCACCCACGCATGATAGTCCTATTATCTTTTTGAATTCTCCAAACTACACTATATCGGAGAAATTTGCGCTTAGGAAGGATTATATTGATGGGTTGCCTTTTACCATTGCACATGATTATTTTGATGAACATAATATGCATGTGCTTGCTGCTCCTACTTGCAATTATTATGAGAGAGGAACTATATCTCCACCTCTCTATGTTTCCCATACGATAAAATTGCAAGAAACTGCTTATACTATGCATTGGCCTTTAATTGGTGTGCATGAATTGTTCTTTTATGACATGCCGATGCATAGGAAGAGAGTTCAACTTTGTTGTTGCATGATATATGTTACTTTGTGCTCACTACTAAATTACAAATCACTGTTAATTAAAATTGGCTTTGATATACCTTGGGATCCGGGTGGATTCATTACTTGAGCACTATATGCCTAGCTTAATGGCTTTAAAGAAAGCGCTGCCAGGGAGACAACCCGGAAGTTTTAGAGAGTCATTTATTTCTGTTGAGTGCTTTTATATAGTATAAAAACAAAAAAACAAAGAGGGGAACCTAAAAACTTTTCGAAAAGCATTGTTGAAGTGGGAGAGCTCCTTGAACTTTGTTCATGCTCACGGAAACTTTGTGAATCTTGATTACAGAAACTTTTCATCAAAAATAATTATCACCTTGTACAATTCCATTGTATTATAAAAATAATGTGCCTAGTTTTGCCTTTAGGATGTTTACAATGCTTGTGGGTTTGTACGGTGCTGGAAAGAAACTTTGGCTGTAGTGCGCGATTTTACATTTTTATCTGAAATGTCAAACGGTTCTGATTCCTTTTGCACTGTCTTGCTATACAACGTTTTTAGTTTTCCTAATTTGTATAGAATTTTTGGGGTACCAGAAGTATGGTGGATGTTCAGATTGCTACAGACAGTTCTGTTTTTTGACAGATTCTGTTTTTGATGCATTGTTTGCTTGTTTTGATGAATCTATCAATTTATATTAGTGGATCAAGCCATGGAAAAGTTATATTACAGTAGAAACAATGCAAAAACAAAATATGAATTGGTTTTCTACAGTACTTAGAGTGGTGATTTGCTTTATTATACTAACGGATCTTACCGAGTTCTGTGTTGAAGTTTTGTGTGGATGTAGTGTCTAATCGAGGATGTCTCGATATGAGGAAAAGGAAGAGAGGCAAGAGCTCAAGCTTGGGGATGCCCGATGCACCCCAAGTAAATATTCAAGGAGACTCAAGCGTCTAAGCTTGGGGATGCCCCGGAAGGCATCCCCTCTTTCTTCAACAAGTATCGGTATGTTTTCGAATTCGTTTCGTTCGTGCATTATGTGCAAGTCTTGGAGTGTCTTTTGCTTTTAGTTTTCATTTTTATTTTATGCACCATGCTGGTATGAGATAGTCCTTGGTTGATTTATAGAATGCTCATTGCACTTCACTTAAATTTTTTGAGTATGGCTTTATAGAATGCTTCATGTGCTTCACTTATATCATTTGAAGTTTGGATTGCCTGTTTCTCTTCATATAGACAACCGCCATTTGTAGAATGCTCTTTTGCTTCACTTATATTTGTTAGAGCATGGGACTATCTTTTGTAGAAAGAATTAAACTCTCTTGCTTCACTTATATCTATTTAGAGAGATGACAGGAATTGGTCATTCACATGGTTAGTCATAAAATCCTACGTAAACTTGTAGATCGTTGAATATGATATGTTTGATTCCTTGAAATAGTTTTGCAATATAAAGGTGGTGATATTAGAGTCATGCTACTGGGTGGTTGTGGATTTGTAGAGAAACTTGTGTTGAGGTTTGTGATTCCCGTAGCATGCACATATGGTGAACCGCTTTGTGATGAAGTTGGAGCACAATTTTATTTATTGATTGTCTTCCTTATGAGTGGCGGTCGAGGATGAGCGATGGTCTTTTCCTACCAATCTATCCCCCTAGGAGCATGCGCGTAGTACTTTGTTTTCAATGGCTTGTAGATTTTTGCAATAAGTATATGAGTTCTTTATGACTAATGTTGAGTCCATGGATTATACGCACTCTCATCCTTCCATCATTGCTAGCCTCTTCGGTACCGTGCATTGCCCTTTCTCACCTCGAGAGTTGGTGCAAACTTCGCCGGTGCATCCAAACCCCGTGATATGATACGCTCTTTCACACATAATCCTCCTTATATCTTCCTCAAAACAGCCACCATACCTACCTATCATGGCATTTCCATAGCCATTCCGAGATATATTGCCATGCAACTTCCATCATATCATATACATGACTTGAGCATTCATTGTCATATTGCTTTGCATGATCGTAAGATAGCTAGCATGATGTTTTCATGGCTTGTCCCTTTTTTGATGTCATTGCCATGCTAGATCATTGCACATCCCGGTACACCACCGGAAGCATTCATATAGAGTCATATCTTTGTTCTAGATATTGAGTTGTAAGTAAATAAAAGTGTGATGATCATCATTATTAGAGCATTGCCCCACTAAGGAAAGGATGATGGAGACTATGATTCCCCCACAAGTCGGGATGAGACTCCGGACTTTATGAAAAATAAAAGAGGCCAAAGAAGCCCAAACAAAAAAAGGAGGCAAAGAAGCCCAACAAAAAGAAAGAAAAAAATAAAAAAATGAAAAAAGAAAAAAATGAGAGAAAAAGAGAGAAGGGGCAATGTTACTATCCTTTTACCACACTTGTGTTTCAGAGTAGCACCATGTTCTTCATAGAGAGAGTCTCCTTTCATATACTAGTGGGAATTTTCATTATAGAACTTGGCTTGTATATTTCGATGATGGGCTTCCTCAAATGCCCGAGGTCTTCATGAGCAAGCAAGTTGGATGCACACCCACTTAGTTTCAGTTTGAGCTTTCATACACTTATAGCTCTAGTGCATCCGTTGCATGGCAATCCCTACTCACTCACATTGATATCTATTGATGGGCATCTCCATAGCCCGTTGATACGCCTAGTCAATGTGAGACTTTCTCCTTTTTTGTCTTCTCCACATAACCCCCACCATCATATTCTATTCCACCTATAGTGCTATGTCCATTGCTCACGCTCATGTATTGCGTGAAAGTTGAAAAAGTTTGAGATTATTAAAGTATGAAACAATTGCTTGGCTTGTCATCGGGGTTGTGCATGATTAAACACTTTGTGTGATGAAGATAGAGCAACAGCCAGACTATATGATTTTGTAGGGATAACTTTCTTTGGCCATGTTGTTTTGAAAAGACATGATTGCTTTATTGGTACGCTCGAAGTATTATTGTTTTTATGTCAAATGATAGACTACTGCTTTGAATCACTCGTGTCTTAATATTCATGCCATGATTAGACATATGATCAAGATTATGCTAGGTAGCATTCCACGTCAAAAATTATCTTTTTTATCATTTACCTACTCAAGGACGAGCAGGAATTAAGCTTGGGGATGCTGATACGTCTCCGTCGTATCTATAATTTTTGATTGTTCCATGCCAATGTTATTCAACTTTCATATACTTTTGGCAACTTTTTATTTTATTTTTGGGACTAACATATTGATCCAGTGCCCAGTGCCAGATCCTGTCTGATGCATGTTTTATGTTTCGCAGAAAACCCATATCAAACGGAATCCAAATGGGATAAAAACGGACAGAGAATTATTTTGGAATATTTGTGATTTTTGGGAGGTGGAATCAACGCGAAATGGTGTCTGGGGTGGCCACGGCATAGGGGGGCGCCCCCCCCTGGGGCGCGCCCTGGGCTCTCGTGGGCCACCCATAAGGCGGTTGAGGCTCTAGTTTTTCCGCAAGAAAGCTAATTTTACGAGAAAAATCTGGCCGAAAGATTCACCCCAATCGGAGTTACGGATCTCCATATATAAAGGAAACGGTGAAGGGGAAGAAACAGAGAACGCAGAAACAGAGAGATAGATCCAATCTCAGAGGGGCTCTCGCCCCTCCCACGCCATGGGAGCCAAGGACCAGAGGGGAAACCCTTCTCCCATCTAGGGAGGAGGTTAAGGAAGAAGAAGAAGAAGGGGGCTCTCTCCCCCTTGCTTCCGGTGGCACCGGAGCGCTGCCGGGGGGCCATCATCATCACTGCGATCTTCACCAACACCCCCGCCATCTTCACCAACATCTCCATAAACTATTCCTCCCTCTATGCAGCGGTGTAACCTCTCTCTTACCCGTTGTAATCTCTACTTAAACATGGTGCTCAACGCTATATATTATTTCCCCAATGATGTATGGCTATCTTATGATGTTTGAGTAGATCCGTTTTTCCTATGGGTTAATTGATGATCGTGATTGGTTTGAGTTGCACCTTTTATTATTGGTGCTGTCCTATTGTGCCCTCCGTGTCGCGCAAGCGTGAGGGATTCCCGCTGTAGGGTTTGCAATATGTTTATGATTTGCTTATGGTGGGTTGCGTGAGTGACGGAAACACAAACCCGAGTAAGTAGGTTGTTTCCGTATGGGATAAAAGGGGACTTGATGCTTTAATGCTATGGTTGGGTTTTACCTTAATGAATCTTTAGTAGTTGCGGATGCTTGCTAGAGTTCCAATCATAAGTGCATAGAATTCCAAGTAAGGTATGATATGTTAGCTTAAGCCTCTCCCTCAAATAGGATTGCAACAATGATTACTGGTCTAGTTATCGATTGCCTTGGACAAATAACTTTCTCGTAACAAAAAGGCTCTCTACTAATACTTACTTTATTGCATCTTTATCTAAACAGCCCCTAGTTTATGTTTATGTGCTCTTTATTGTCTTGCAAACCTATCCTTTCACACCTAGAAAGTACTTCTAGTTTCATACTTGTTCTAGGTAAAGCGAACGTCAAGCGTGTGTAGAGTTGTATCGGTGGTCGATACAACTTGAGGGAATATTTATTCTACCTTTAGCTCCTCGTTGGGTTCGACACTCTTACTTATCGAAAACTGTTGCGATCCCGTATACTTGCGGCTCATCAGGCCACCTTGCACAAACATTTCCACACAAAAAATTGTGTGTGATATACATACGAACGGAAATGTTTTTCTGGGAAGCACCGTGTGGTATGTACATACGAATGGAAACAATTGGGTTTTGATGCCCCGCCAGATCACACACAAGCTCATTTTGCCCCAGCCTGTGTGCTAGGAGGGCCTATCCCCGATGGTTTCTGGGTCGTGTTTGAAGGACCCCCCCCCCTATCGCCCACACTCACTTGGCGATGGTTCTAAACGCCATCGCGGAAAGGGGTTAAAATTCGTTTGTATAGCTGGTCTCTGCACCAGTGGTGCCACAAATATGTTGCACTATCATTATCAACTTTGCATCTTTTGGCATCAATATTATGAAAATGTGTATCACTACAAACGTGATTTAACAAGAACAGATCATTCATCAAGGGTGCATGACCATAAAAGATATTATTCTTATAACTAGAACAACCATTATTCTCTGACTTAAATGAATAACCATCTCGCAATAAACAAGATCCAGATATAATGTTCATGCTCAACGCGGGCACCAAATAACAATTATTGAGGTCTAAAACTAATCCCGAAGGTAGATGTAGAGGTAGTGTGCCGACGGCGATCACATCGACCTTGGAACCATTACCGACGCGCATCATCACCTTGTCCTCAGCCGATCTTCATTTATTCCACAGCTCCTGTTTCGAGTTACAAATATGAGCAACCGAACCAGTATCAAATAACCAGGCGCTACTACGAGCATTAGTAAGGAGCACATCAATAACATGTATATCAAATATACCTTTGTTCACTTTGCCATCCTTCTTATCCGCCAAATACTTGGGGCAGTTCTGCTTCCAGTGACCACTCTCTTTGCAGTAGAAGCACTCTCTTTCAGGCTTAGGTCCAGCTTTGGGTTTCTTACCGGGAGCGGCAACTTGCTTGCCGTTCTTTGAAGTTCCCTTTCTTTCCTTTGACCTTTTTCTTGAAACTAGTGGTCTTGTTAACCATCAACACTTGATGCTCCTTCTTGATTTCTACCTCCGCGGCCTTAAGAATTGCGAAGAGCTCAGGAATCGTTTTATTCATCCCTTGTATATTATAGTTCATCTCCGAGCCATTGTAGCCTGGTGGCAGTGATTGAAGAACTCTGTCAATAACACTATCAACTGGAAGATCATCTCCCAGCTGAGTCAAGTGGTTATGATACCCAGACATTTTGAGTATGTGTTCACTGACAGAACTATTCTCCTCCATCTTGCAGCTATAGAACTTGTTGGACACTTCATATCTCTCAACCCCGGCATTTGCTTGAAATATTAACTTCAACTCTTGGAACATCTCATATGCTCCATGAAGTTCAAAATGTCTTTGAAGTCCCGGTTCTAAGCCGTAAGGCATGTCACACTTAACTATGGAGTAGTCATCATTCCGTGTTTGCCAGGCGTTCATAGCGTCAAGGTTAGCGGGAGCGGGTGGGTCACCTAGCGGTGCATCAAGGACATGATTCTTCTGAGCAACAATGAGGATAATCCTCAAGTTACGGACCAAGTCCGTGTACTTGCTACCATCATCTTTCAACTTAGCTTTCTTTAGGAACGCATTAAAACTCAGTGGAACTGTAGCTCAGGCCATTAATCTACAACATAGATATGTTAAACTATAAGAGTAAGTTCATGGTAAATTAAGCTCAATTAATCATATTACTAATGAACTCCCACTTAAATAAACATCGCTCAAGTTATCTAAGCGATACATGATCCAAATCAACTAACCCATGACCGGTCATCACATGAGGTGGGGTAGTCATCAATGGTGAACATCTCTATGTTGATAGTATCTACTATATGACTCACATTTGACCTTTCGGTCTCCAGTGTTCTGAGACCATGTCCGTACATGCTAGGATCGTCAAGTTTAACCCAAGTATTCTGCATGTGCAAAATTGTCTTACACTCGTTGTATGTGAACGTAGAGTCTACACACCCGATCATCACGAGGTGCTTTAAAACGACGAACTTTAGCAACAGTGCAAACTTGGGGATGACACTTTTTATCTTGAAATCTAGTGAAGGGATCAACTTATAATGCTACCACCGTTCTAAGAAAAAGAAGATGCATAAAGGACAAACATCACATGCAATCAAAATATGTGAGATGATATGCCCATCATCATCTTGTGCATTTGATCTCCATCTCCAAAGCATCATCATGATCTCCATTGTCACCGGCTCAACACCTTGATCTCCATCGTTGCGTCGGGGTCGTCTCGCCAACTATTGCTTCTACAACTAATTCATAGCGATAAATTAAAGCAATTACATGGCATTTGCATTTCATACAATAATCAAGAGACAACCCTAAGGCTCGTGCAGGTTGTCGATATTGCAAAACATGATCATCTCATAGAACAATGTATATCACATCATGTCTTGACCATATCACATCACAAAATGCCCTGCAAAAACAAGTTAGACGTCCTATACTTTGTTGTTGCAAGTTTTACGTGGCTGCTATGGGCTTCGAGCAAGAACTGTTCTTACCTACGGCACAAAACCACAACGGTGATTTATCAAGTTTGTTGTTTTAACCTTCTTCAAGGACTGGTCGTAGTCAAATTTGATTCAACTAAAGTGGGAGAAACAGACACCCGCCAGTCACCTTTATGCAAAACAAGTTGCATGTCTGTCGGTGGAATCGGTCTCATGTACGTGACATGTATGGTTGGTCCGGGTCGCTTCATATTACAATAACGCAGAATCAAAACAAGACGTTGCTGGTAAGCAGTATGACCATCACCACCCACAACTCTGTGTGTTCTACTCGTGCATATCATCTATGCATAGACATGGCTCAGATGCCACTGTTGGGAAACGTTGCATGGAAAACAAAAAAATTCTATGCACGCGCAAGATCTATCCATGGAGATGCATAGCAACGAGAGGGGACAGTGTGTCTACGTACCCTCCTAGACCATAAGAGCAAGCGTTTAGTAGCTCAGTGACATCATCATCCTTATTGATCCAGCAAGACGGCGAGGTAGTGGATGAGTTCCGGCAGCACGACGGCGTGGTGAGGGTGATGGTGAAGCTATCTCCGCAGGGCTTCGCCTAAGCACTACGAAAATATGACCGGGGGTGTAAAAGGTGGAGGGGCGCCACACACAGCTAAGCAGTTGTTGTGTTTTTGCTAGGCCCCCCCTCCCACATATATATAGGTCAGGGAGGAGGGAGTAGCCAGGAGGCGCCCCCAAGTAGGCCGAATCCTACTTGGGTCCTTCCCAAGTGGCTCCCCCTTACCATATTTGTCGGAGGGGGAAGGAAAGGAGGAAGAGGAAAGGAAGGGGGAGGCCGAATTCCCCCTTTCATTTCACCCACTTGGGCGGCTGCCATAGGGGTGCGCCAGCCCCTTGTGGGCTGGTGTGCTCCCCTCTAATGGTCCAATAGGCCCATTACCCTCCCGGGGGTGTCTGGTACCCCCTCCGGTATTCTGATGACTATCCGGTACACTCTGAAACACTTCCGGTGTGCGAATACCATTGTCCTATATATCAATATTTACCTCTCAACCATTTCAAGACTCCTCGTCATGTCCGTGATCTCATCCGGGACTCCGAACAACATTCGGTCACCAAATCATATAACTCATATAACACTATATCGTCAACGAATGTTAAGCGTGCGGACCCAACGGGTTCGAGAACTATGTAGACATGACCAAGACACCTCTCCGGTCAATAAGCAATAGCGGAACCTGGATGCCCATATTGGCTTCTACATATTCTACGAAGATCTTTATCTATCAAACCTTATGACAACATACGCAATTCTCTTTGTCCATCGGTATGTTACTTGCCCGAGATTCGATCGTCAGTATCTTCATACCTAGTTCAATCTAATTACCGGTAAGCCTCTTTACTCGTTCTGTAATACATCATCTCGTAACTAAATCCTTGGTCATTTGCTTGCAAGTTTATGATGTGTATTACCGAGAGGGACCAGAGATACCTCTCTGATACTCGGAGTGACAAATCCTAATCTCGATCTATGAAAACTCAACAAACACCTTGGGAGATACTTGTGGAGCATCTTTATGACCACCCAGTTACGTTGTAACGTTTGATATCACACAAGGTATTCCTTGGGTATTCGGGAGTTGCATAATCTCATAGTCGAAGGAATATGTATTTGACATGAAGAAAGCAGTAGCAATAAACTGAATGATCAATATGCTAAGATAACAGTTGGGTTTTATCCATTATATCATTCTCCTAATGATGTGATCCCGTGATCAAATGACAATACATGTCTATGGTTAGGAAAGCATAACCATCTTTGATCAACGAGCTAGTCTAGTAGAGGCTTACTAGGAACACGGTATTTGTTTATGTATTCACACATGTATTTGAGATTCCAATCAATACAATTCTAGCATGAATAATAGACCTTTATCATGAATAAGGAAATATAAAATAACAACTTTATTATTGCCTCTAGGGCATATTTCCTTCACATGTGTTGTTTTCTTCTTGTATGAAAATTATGATGTGTTGTGCTTGTATGAAATTTGAACTGATAGGTGATGTGTTTGTATGGAATTTCAACTATGACTTGATATTATTGTAAAAAAATTGAATTGTATGTGATGTGCTTGTGTGCAATTCGAACTAAGTTGTGTCATATATCAATGAAGTGGCCATTTTTATGTGCATGAAAGTGGCCAACAAGACAAACACATCGAGGCGACCTAAAGGGTAAAAGATAGGTATTAGGGTTGCGGTTAATGTAGAGGAAAATTGAAAAGGAAAACATATGTTTTAGGGTTGCCATCGACATTGATGCAACCTAAAGGGTAAAAGTATGTTTTGGGGTTTTCATTGACGTCAGGGCATTCTAAATGGTAAAAGATAGGTTTTAGGGTTGTTGTCGATGCCGAGGCACCCTAACGGGTTAAAGATAGGTTTTAGGTTAGGCATCAACACTAGTGCACCCTAAAGGGTAAAAGTTAGGTTTTAGGGTTATTGTGTGCTACTTATGAGCTACGTTGGGATTTTTCTCAAAGAGGAAGGATGAAACAATATAGTAGCTGATAAGTATTTCGCTCAGTGAGAACCAAGGTTATTTAACCAACATGAGAATCACACAAACCCTAGTGAACATCACCTTCACACACAAAAGCAAATATTTGCACCCAACACGGCCAAGAGGGTTGTCGATCCCCTTGAACTCGTTTAAAAAATTGTGTAGTTTCCAAAAAAGGTCTTACCATTCAAACAATTGTGCATAACATTTTAAAAAAACATGCATTTTCAAAATATCTGCATGAAATTTTAAAATAATTTTCATTTTATTTTTTCGAAATGTTCATAACATAAAAATTGTGTCATATAAAAATGTTTTAAACACAATTATATGTTTAAAAAATGTTCATGACATTTTTAAAAATGTTCAACATGTTTTTCAAACATGTCCATCATGTCAAGTTTACAAATGTTCAATATGTATTCGGTTAAATTTTCGATGTGTATCCGAAAAATTCTCAACCTTTAACAAAAAATTATCAGCGTGTATCAAAAAATTCAACATATATTTGGGAAATACAAAAAAAGATAAATATGATAAACCGGTTAAGAACAACACGGTGCTCTCAGCGCCGGTTTAAGCCCTGGTGGCTGAAGGCGACGCAAGAGAGATGGCCCATTAAATCAACAAGTGCAACGAACGGACCCTCGGGCTGGTTGACTCGTAGCAACGCCTACATCACGTCTGCTACCCACTAAACTAGTTGGTTGGTTGACCGTTGACCAGTTGAATGGTTAATTTTTTTGACTTACAAATGATTTTTAAAATTAAATCAAAAAATATTCATGAATTCAAAAATGTTCATGGATTTTGAAAAGATTTCAAAAACTCCAAAAAGTTCCAAAATTGGAAAAACAAAATAATTCATCCATTCTGGAAAAGTTCATCAAATTGTTAAAAAAGTTCATCAATTTTGAAAAAAAATGTTCATAAATCATGAAAAAAGTTCTTCAATTTTTGAAAAAGTTCGTCGATTTTGAAAAAAGGTTCTAGGACCTGAAAAGGTTCACAAAATTTTCAAAAGATCGTCAATTTTGGGAAAAGTTCATCATTTTTTGGGAAAAAATGTTCATGCATTTGGAAGAGAATAAATAAGTAAAAAAAAACAGAAAATGAAACTAAATTGAAAAGGAAACTAAAATGAAACAATACGGGTCTAGGAAAAAAATGAAAAAAAGAACTGCTTTCGCAAATGAAGTCAGTGGTCACAAGTTAAAACAATGTTCATGCATTTTAAAAATTGTGCCATATAAAAGAGGGAGAAAATGAAGTCAGCGGTCACAAGTTAAAGGAGTCATAGTGGTTACTGTGTTTCTTTGTGAGTGAAGAGGTTACTAGTTTGAATCCTTCTATTGCACTCTTTTTTGGAATTTTAACAGAAAAATAAAAAAAGGTAAATGGTGGCCCGACCCATGCAGGATCAACGACAGGAGGGGGATGTTTGCCCGTTTGCGCTGATGCTTATAATAGCACCAGGGGCGCTGAATAGGAATTGACATAAGCACCGGGCAATCCTCTTCCATGTACACTTTATTTTCGTTACCTCCTTTTGTTTTCATTTTTGTTTTCCTTTTATTTTTTTCATGTTAGTCTTTTCCTTTCACTTTATTTTCATATTTTTATTTTGCATTTAATTTTATATTTTAATTTTCTTAACATATTTTAAAAATCCTGAGCATGTTTTGAAATCATGACCATCATTCAATTTCACATGTTTATGAAACTTGGAAAAAAAATAAACTCACGAGCATTTTGTAAGAATCTGTAAATATTTTTTGGTTTCACGTTTTATACTAAATTGTGAACACTTTTAAAATCCGTGAATTTTGATCTCATGTTTTTAATGAAATTGTGAACATTTTTCAAATTTGTGAACATATTTTATAAATTTGCGATCAATTTCAAAATTCTTGGATATTTCTTAAAAACTTTGAGTGTTTTTTTAATTACGATCTGTTTTTGAAATATCGGAATTTTTTTGAAAATCTTGATATGTATCCAAGTCATCCATGACAAAGAATAATAAATTCCAAGCATGTGTTCCCATTATGAGCATTCCTCTCTATGGAGTTATCTTCCCCAAATAACAACTTAGGTTGCTAACTTCCAAAGGACCAAAGAGAATAGACCATTGTGTGAAATTCCGCACTGCACTAATTTTATCATCGATCCATGTTTTTACTCTTCCATATAGAGTGTCCTATAACAATAATATTTTTCCTCCACGAGGGAGTGTCATGGCAAAATTTCCAATTCCAAAGTGCATAAGATTTAGCAACAATGACAATACACACAATATATATAATTTCCTTTGGTATTATTAGCATGTGAAAATTGCTATTGCATTCCATCAATACAATACATAGAGTCTTAAATCCACAATCCAACTTTATGTGAGAGAAAAATTTCCTTAATTTTCCACGGAGTGGTTCCCATCTTCCTCCATATAAGTGATTGTCATAATGACCACCTTTTATTTTTAATTCCTTCTCATGCAAGGTTAGTATAATAGCGTATTCATCAATAGTAATTTTCCTCCAGAATGGAGTTTGAGGGCATAATTTCCAATCCCAAGTTTATTAACTTTAGCATTTCCTTGGAATTGTTTGCATGGAAGTAAATGATATATAACTAAAATGTGCAACACAACTATTCTGAAAAAATAGTGGTAAATGAAAAAAAAATCCATGCATACAAATTATAGACATACCTTCCACTTTGCCAATTGCATTGATAAATTATTATATCTTCCTCTTCGAGGTGTAACTAACAATATTTGGTCAGATCCTTCCCTCATAGAGTTTCTATCTTCCTCCATAGAGCAAATAATATCCCATATCGCAATGAAGTTAAATTGAAAATTCAATTATTTCAGTAAATTCCGCATAGAGTTAACCAATATATATCCAGCAATATGTATTACCGACAGATGTCGCAAAAAATATATATTCCAGATTGCACTAGTTTCCCATGCAATTTGTGCAGTATGATTTTCAACAGCCAAAGAATAATAAAATGAACATGATATAAATGTGCAAGCTATTTGCTATCCATATCCAAACCTGCATATACCATATATTTTAATGTGGCCTTTCCGGTTTGTTTTCTCCACCCCAATAAAAAAGATGTTTTGTCTTTTCCAAACCGTAAAATCTCCGTGGAGACTAACCACTGACCCAATTCATCAATTCGCCTGAACATCCAAGTGGTACTGTACAAACAACAGCAACAAATACGCTTCCGACTTGTTCCGCAGTGGCGAGAGATTTCCTGTACTCTCCTTCCTCAGTTTGACTGGTGGATCACGTGCGCATAACAAATTCAGAACATCAAGAAAATTCCTCCGGTCCTTCCAAAAGATCCAACTGCTTGATGTTTGGCAACAAAATTACTTAGCCAGAGAGAAGTAATCTACTAATCTTCCTCCGTGATCAACATGAATTAGTATACTACTAGAACACCTCAGATAGAGACACTGAGACAACCGATCCAGAATAAGGACTAGTGCTACTACTAGTCTTCCGATGCATGTTCTTCAAAAAATTGAATTAATAACTAGCAGAACCAGTCTTCAGATCCGATGAAGCCTTGGGCAACTTGATGCGTGCTCGCATGGGGCTCAACACATCGCAACATGGGGCATCGGCCGATGCAGCGGGATGGGCGAGCTCGTCTGTCGGAGTGAGGATTCCTGGAAGCTGCGGCAGGGGCGGCGAGCGAGGCCGTGGAAGAACATGGTGTAGCGGGAGGACGTCGGTTTCCACGAGATCGCCAGGACCGCGGCAACCACCTATATCGGTGCGCCTTACCGTGGCACGGGGTTTTAACCACGTCCCATACGTCCACAGCTTCTCCTTCATCGCAGGCTGGTTTCCTTCCTCCTAAGTGTTTCTCTGGTTTCTTGGTTGACTACTGCCTGTTGCTTTGATGCATGCCGTTCCCCTTCCTTGATGCATATAGTTTCCGTGTTGCTCCATAGCTTGTTGTCACATCTGCCCCATGGAAGGCGAGCGGTTTCAGGATGATATGCTTTCGAAGTATGGCTGCGCCACTGTTGAGGCTGTCGCAGGGCGGCGCCGCCCCGCCGGCGTGCTGCCGTCGTTCTCAACAACGGTGTTCTCCTTTCGCCGGATTTCTTCGCCTCTCTCCTGGTCAACTGGTTCGGTGGGTTTGCCAACGGCTATGCTGTCAGATCGTGTCAGCCAGGTTGTTTTTACTTCCTCGTCGCGCATGCATGCATCGCCAAGGAGATAGTTCTCCACGATTGCTGGACGTCCGGCTTGCTCCGTGTCAGGATGACCCTTTCTAGCTTGTCTCCTTCTGCCCCACCTTTGTCTCTAGCGCGTGTTCGTTCTTCTGCATGGGCCGCTAAGGCTGGTTGTAATGGGGAGTATCATATACTAGTATCATGCATATGATATTAGTATATGATAATATCTCCCTAATGCATAGTATCATGTATTAGTATCATGTAATACTCTATTTATTGCCATGCATGACACAAAGTAGTATAGCATTTATTATGATACGGTATCATGATATGATACTCCACCCTCTCTTTCTTCATTTAATGCTATGACACCTCATCAAAATTGCCTAGTTGTCATACATGATACTAGCTATGATACTACCATTACGACCAGCCTAATGCTGCTTTGCCTTCTCTCCTGGGACCCCACCCCATGCACGCCTCTCGTGCCCACGTTTTCGGGGATACTAGGACGACCTGGCAGGTTTCCACGCTCTCTCCTCAGCACGCGGATAGCCATGATCAAGTGCCTGGCGGTTTAGATCCCCCAAATCCCCCTCCCGTGCTGACGTAGCAGGCCCCTAGCCTATCGGGGGATGATCGAGGCCGCCCCATCGTCGTTTCTTACTCTCCTCTCGCGCCTCCCAGCCGTCGTTCTGCCTCCCCTGCCAGCTCGCACGCCCCCCCCCTAATCGATAGTCCAACACAACCGCGCATTGCGACCTATCGGGATGCCCTGCTCTCGTGTGACTCGGTGCTGCCAGGGTCATTATGCGCCCCGCGTCCTGCAGCAAATCGCTTTTTTAGATATGGCAAGCCTGCTGACCTTCACCGGCGTTGCTTCCGCTGCCTCTCCTATAGCCATGGACGACGCGATTGTCGGGATCCTGCTCTCTGTTGGCTATGCCATCGTGTTGGCCACCTTAGCTTCCAATGCAGCATCCGCGTCTACCAGCCTAACCCTAAGCCTGGCGCCGCTAGTACTTATACCGCCCCCTTATTCGCAGCTCATCAATCCTCTCGACGTAGCTCCGGCCTCCTCCACCTCGCTCGCAATCGTCCCTTTCTCCCCCGCCCCACCCAATCCTGCTCCAGTCGACGCCATGGAGCCGGTGATCCCAGGGCGCCCTACCTTGTTCGACGTCCACTTTCCGCTCGTTTCTGATCAGAACACCCTAGTTTGCCTCATCAACATCTCTCCACCCAAGTCCAACTTCCTGCCCTGGCTCAGGCGTGTCTTCAGGAAGCGGCTACGGATTGGCGCCGTACGCTTTGCTGGCTCCGCGGTGGGCACGGCCTTCGCCGTTTTTCAGAGGGGGGAGGAGCAGGATGCGGCCTTCCGTGCGAGACCGATCTATGTCGGCTCCCACACGGTCCGTATCCTCCCGCACGACGCGGGGGACAATGCCTTCTCCTTCTCCTACCGCCATGTCGCCAGCCTGTCGCTAGAAAAGCTGCCTCTGGAGCTTTGGAACAGGCGTGGTGTCGCTGCCTCCGTCGCTAGCTTCGCAAGCATGCTGAGGGTGGAGCATGCCTTCCTGCACGGGAACGACTTCGCCGGCATCTTCGTGCTTGTCAAGGTCATGGCGCTGCAGCACATCCCCCACCACATCACCTTTCATCGCTTCGACGGTGCGGGGGGCGTACGCCGACGTGCTGATCAACGAGATCTGGGACGTGGCCCAGTCGCTCGGGGCCCCATCTGCGCCTCCACAACCTCCCTCTGCGCGCCGCTACGGTTGAGGAGGTGGCTCTTGTGCTGGTCGTGCGCTCCCGAGGACCCTTCCTCGTCAAGGCCTCACCCCGTCTAGGGGCTCTGGCACGGCGCCTGGTGGCCAGCTTGACGACGACGGCCTGGCTACCCAGGCCTACCACGCCTACCTGCAGCCTCAGATCGCTTCTGACCAAGACTTCATGGCCATGTTAATGATCTCCTTCAAGCCCAAGTTCATCAAGGGGGCCCCTTCTCCCTCCCCACGGCCGAGCAGCTCGCCCATGAAGACGAAGGGCGAGGCTGCCTCCGCTCGGCGCTGGTTGCTGCTGACTGTGCCCGTCCAAGCGTGGCTGTCTCCTTCGACCCTGAAGCCGTGATTTTCTCCTTCACGCTTGAGCTCAGCAACTTCCGGGTTGCCAAAGGAGTAATCCAGGTGCGAGCTGCCGCCTTGGATGATGGCCTCTTCCCCTGCTTCGATCTGCGCCATGATCTGTTTGCGCGGGAGAGCTGCCGCTCTCTCTTGTTCAAATTCTGGCCACAAGATGAAGCTGGCCTCATGTGCCCGCGCACTTTGCCTCTTCTGCCTTCCGTCGATAACATGCACCCTCCCAAGCCTGGTGTTCCTCATGGGCTGCTACCTGTCGTCGGCCCACCGCTCTCCGCAGATGGGGGTGTCATTCTCCCTGCCGAAGCTTACTTCCCTGCATACGCGCGTGTGCAAGCCCACCAAGTGCTGGCCACCAGGCCCATCTACCCCAGGCCTCTCAGGCACGCCCCTGCCTTGGGCGAAGGTCTTGTTAACTGCGATCGGTCTCCTGTGGCCAACACCAACCTGCTACACGGTGCTACCTGTTGAGCACTCCGTTGGTTTTCCCTTGAAGAGGAAAGGGTGATGCAGCAAAGTAGCATAAGTATTTCCCTCAGCTTTGAGAACCAAGGTATCAATCCAGTAGGAGGCTCCTCAAAAGTCCCTCATACCTACACAAACAAACAAGAACCTCGCAACCAACGCGATAAAGGGGTTGTCAATCCCTTCACGGTAACTTGCGAAAGTGAGATCTAAAAGAGATAATATGATAAGATAAATATTTTTGGTTTTTTTATGATATAGATTGGAAAGTAAAGATTGCAAATAAAGATAGATCGGAAACTTATATGATAAAAGATAGACCCGGGAGCCATAGGTTTCACTAGTGGCTTCTCTCAAGATAGCATAAGTACTATGGTGGGTGAACAAATTACCGTCGAGTAATTGATAGAAAAGTGCATAGTGATGAGATTATCTAGGCATGATCATGTATATAGGCATCACGTCCGTAACAAGTAGATCGAAACGATTCTGCATCTACTACTATTACTCCACACATCGACCGACTCCTGCCTGCATCTAGATTATTAAGTTCATAAGAACAGAGTAATGCATTAAGAAATATGACATGGTGTAGAGGGATAAACTCAAGCAATATGATATAAACCCCATCTTTTTATCCTCGATGGCAACAATACAATACTTGCCTTGCTGCCCCTGCTGTCACTGGGAAAGGACACCGCAAGATTGAACCCAAAGCTAAGCACTTCTCCCATTCCAAGAAAGATCAATCTAGTAGGCCAAACCAAACTGATAATTCGAAGAGACTTGCATAGATAACCAATCATACATAAAAGAATTCAGAGGAGATTCAAATATTTCTCATAGATAAACTTGATCATAAACCCACAATTCATCGGATCTCGACAAACACACCGCAAAAAGAGTTACATCAAATAGATCTCCAAGAAGATCGAGGAGAACTTTGTATTGAGATTCAAAGAGAGAGAAGAAGCCATCTAGCTAATAACTATGGACCCGAAGGTCTGTGGTAAACTACTCACAACTCATCGGAGAGGCCTTGGAGATGATGTAGAGGCCCTCCATGGTCGATTCCCCTTCCGGCGGAGCGCCGACGAAGGCTCCAAGATGGGATCTCGCGGATACAGAAGGTTGCGACGGTGGAAATAGATTTTCTTGGTGCTCTTGGATGTTTTCAGGGTACGTGGATATATATAGGCGAAGGAGGTAGGTCAGGGGAGCCACAAGGGACCCACGAGGGTGGGGGGGGGGCCCACCCCCCTAGGGCGCGCCCTCCTGCCTAATGGCCGCCTCGGCTGCTTCTTGACGTCCACTCCAAGTCTCCTGAATTGTGTTTGTTCCAAAAAGATCGCTCCCGAAGGTTTCATTCCGTTTGGACTCTGTTTGATATTCCTTTTCTTTGAAACACTGAAATAGGTGAACAAACAGCAATTCGGGCTGGGCCTCCGGTTAGTAGGTTAGTCCCAAAAATGATATAAAAGTGTAAAGTAAAGCCCATAAACATCCAAAACGGGTAATATAATAGCATGGAGCAATCAAAAATTATATATATGTTGGAGACGTATCACACGGGGCATGCTCCTTGCTCCCCACTCACGTCGCCACAACTTTCTACTCCTGCCACACGCTACCACCAGAACCAAGGGCTGAAAATCTCTGCCCCTTGCCCACGCTTCCACTCTTCGATGCACCCTCTATTGCCTCCAGCATCACCGACCAGGCGCCGCCCCTTGCCGGCGACGTAGCTCAAGCTGATCTGGGCCTGGGGATCAGTTCCCTCCCGCCCATCGGAGACCAGATCCACCAAGGGGTCACCGCCGACCCTGGCGCTGGCTCTACTGTCCAATCTTTGGCAGCGGCTGGATAGGCCCACCAGGTGGTGGCTGCTAGCTCTTCTGTCCAAGCTCTGGCGGTGCCCCTCCCCCTCTGCTGCACGCCGCAGCCCTCGCATTGGGCAGATGTATGATGGGAAGTGTGTCGGCTCCATCGAGCGCGCTTCCAAGCGCAAGGCGGCGGGCTCCGGCGCTAACTCCGGTGGCCCTAGCCGGCGGCCCTCCTCCAACGCCTCCCGCCGCAAGAAGACCAAGGTGGTGCCTATTGCTGAACTGCTTGATCTCCAGTTCGGCAGCACCCCCAAGCCCATGACCCGTGGCAAGCTCAAGAAGATCGCTAAGTGTTGCAACCTCAACGTGGATGCCATCTTCACTCAAGCTTCTTCCTCCTCGAACGCTGGTGCAGGCTGCTCTGGCTCTTCGGACAGTTCGTTTGCTTCTTCCATGGGTGCACACTTTGTTTCGGATGTTTAATGATCGTTATGATAGGTTTATGCCCGGTGCCATCTCGGGAGCTGTCGGTCCTCGCTCTGTTTGCCTCTGCTTTAGGTTTATGTTTACTCTTAGCCACAATCTTGTCAAACCGGTTGCAAGGCAGTCTGTCAGTCTGCTTATGTTTATGCTTATGGTCTGTATCTCTGATGATGTTAAGATGTTCCTCAATGTTATTCTGGATCTTTCTTTGTTACATCAATGTTGCTTCCCATATATTACTGTTGCATGTTTCCACCCGCTCATGCTCATACCTAGCCTTGCTTGTTTCCTCATTCATGCACAGGCAGTTTTTCACCTTGATCCATGGAACTTCTTAACTGGAACATACGAGTCTTAGGTGATGAGAACAAGTGTTCTTTGGTTCGTGATGTTCTAACCTCCTGTCAACCTAGCATTGTCTGTTTTCAGGAAACAAAGCTGGAAACTGCCCCAATTTTGAAGCTGCGGAGTTTTCTTCCTCCTCACCTCAACAACTGGGCGATCATGACCTCTGCAGGCCCCTCGGGCGGTCTGTTGGTCGCCTGGGACACCTCTGCTTTCTCAAGACAAATTGTTGCAACCCACAGATACCATGTCACCATCAGGTTCTCATCAATGTCATTTGCGTCAGTTTTCGTGATCACTATGGTGTATGCTCCTTACACCCACCAGGAGAGCCAGCTTTTCTTCGATGAGTTGGACAACATTTCTGGCCTGCTGTCTGAACCTTGGGTTATCCTCGGCGACTTCAACATGTACCGGTTGGCAGAAGAAAAATCACGTGGTCAAGTCAACTGGGCTATGATGGACAAGTTTAATGATTGGATCAGATCTCATGGGCTGGATGATGTCGACGTTTGCAACCGCAGGTACACCTGGTCGAACAAACGAGCGGACCCAACCATGGTTCAGTTGGATCACGTGCTCATCAATGCCAACTGGCTATTGTCCTTCTCCCAGACATCTGCTTCTGTCGTGCCTTCTGTCATCTCGGATCATGTGCCTATCCTGGTTCAGTTTGGTAGCATACAGGTAAAAAGAAATTTTTTCAGAATGGAAGACCAGTGGTTGCTGATGGAGGAAACAAGATTTATCATTCATAACAGTTGGAACCAGGGCACCAGGCCGATCCACTCGGCTGCCTCTCTTATCAACCATAAATTCAGATGAGTTCGTGCTGCCATCAGAGAGTGGAAAAGGAACAAGGCCATCTTAGATCTTCTCATTTCAAATAATAAGGCAGTGGTAAACTACCTCGATGCAGTCAAAGAGCGGAGGTCTTTATCTTAGCTTGAGAGGGCCCTGAGATTGTTTGCCACACAGAAAGCAGAGCTGCTTGTTTTATGGCAGACTGAATACTGGCAATGGAGGACGAAACTCCGTTGGTGTGTTTCCGGAGATGAGAATTGCAGTTTTTTCCATGCTGCTGCCAATGGTCATGCACAACAAAACAAGGTTAGGGTGCTTGTCAAGGAAGGGGTCGAATACTTTGACAATCAACAGAAGCTCAAGTTGGCAACAGGTTGCTTTTCTGCTCTTCTGGGCTAGCCCTCTCCTTCTCTGCCCACCGTTCAACTTAGCCAGCTTTATGCACCCGACGATCTGTCATGTCTAGAGAGGGAGTTCACTTGGGAAGAAGTTGTTGATGCTATCAATCAGTCGCTGAACAACCGTAGCCCTTCCCCGGATGGCTTCACCAACGAGTTCTATAAAACTTTCCTTAGCGGCATCAAGATGGATCTATAGCTTTTCTTCTCTCAGCTGTACCAGAACCAGCTAGACTTGAAAGGCATCAACTTGGCTCACATTTCCCTCCTGCCCAAAAAGGGACACACCAGTCGAGCTAAACTAAAGGACTTCAGGCCAATCTCTATAGTGCACAGTGTGCCAAAGCTTGCAAGCAAAGTGCTGACCAGGAGGCTTCAAGTCCACATCCCAAACCTAGTTCACAGCTTGCAATCCGGTTTCATCAACGGCCGTGCTATTGTAGAAAACTTTGCCATGGCTGCTAACATGATACAAACAACTCACAAGAGAAAGCTACCCATAGTGCCTCTTAAGTTGGATTTTCAAAAAGCCTTTGACACAGTCAGTTGGTCATGCCTTTTCAACATTCTCACTACTAGAGGCTTTCCTCAATGCTGGATCAGATGGCTCGAATCTCTGCTGTCTACGGCAACTTCCAAAGTCATGTTGAATGGGGAACTTGGGGACTCTTTCACCACTAAGAGGGGCTTCCGACAGGGAGATTCTATTTCACCGTATCTTTTCATTCTAGTGGTTGATGTTCTACAACAGCTATGTTGCTCAGCTTTTGAAAATGGCAGCCTGATTCACCCTCTTGGCTCTGACAGATTGTTCCCAGTGCTGCAATACGCCGACGACACCTTGATCCTGTTCCATGGCAGTGTTGAACAAGCACTTATCATCAAACAGATTCTATCCGACTTCTCAGATTTCTCAGGGCTAAATATTAATTATCATAAGAGCACCCTCATTCCTATTTGCATGGACAGCACTATCACAAATGCGACTGTTGGCTTGTTTGGTTGCCCAGCCTCAAGTTTTCCATGCACTTACCTAGGCCTACCTCTTTCTTCGCACAAGATACGACATGACATGGTGCTACCAGTCATCCACAAGGTGGACATGAGGTTATCCGTCTGGTTGGCTACTCTCTTGTCTTGGGGAGGATGGCTCACGCTCATCAACTCAGTTTTGGCTAGCATCTCCAGCTACTTCATGTCATGTTTTTGTTGGCCTAAGGAATCCTTGCAGAAGTTGGAGGGGTTGTTGAGGTCTTTTTTGTGGCAAGGCACGAACACCGCAAAAGGAGGCCAGTGCTTAGTAGCTTGGCACTTTGTCACCATGCCGCGTTATGCTGGTGGCTTGGGCGTGCGTGACTTGCCTGCACACAACCAAGCTTTGTTAGCTAAGTTTGCTGCTAGAGTACTGCAACACTCAGATGCTCCCTGTTATCAATGGTTCGCCCGTCAGTACTGCCACAATAACCTGCCCTTGCGGCACTGCTATCGGGACACAGCTATCTAGAAGGGATTCAAGCAGTACACCGGTATGATTATCGACTCTTCAAGGTGCTTCTTGGGCTCAGGGGAACTTATCTTGTTCTGGCATGATATCTGGCTACCAGTGGGACGGCTACACTTTGCCTTGCCTACCTTGTACACCTTTGCCATAGACCAAGCTTGCTCAGTGGCCTCTGAGTTCTCTCTAGAAACTTGGCAAGTCCAACTGCACCCAAACCTGTCAGACGCAGCCAGCCAAGAACTGCACCTGCTTCATTCTCTCTTGCTTACGGCTGCACCTGTCTCTAACAGCCCGGATGTCAGGATTTCTGCCATACATAGCAAGACCATCCATGCTGCTCATATATACGAACTACTCACTTTTCGAGGCATTTCATGTGACTACAGTGCGTGGATCTGGGACAAGATCATTCCCCTCAAACACCGCGTCTTCCTATGGCTCCTACTCTGGGGGCGGCTCAATGCCCGGGATAACATGATGAAGAAACAGTGGAAGTCCATCGTTACACATCAAGACTGTGATATCTGCCCTGCTACGGAATCTGCTCTACACTTGGTGTTACGCTGCTCTCCGGCTACCGTCATTTGGCATCTGTTAGATCTCGATGCCCTTGCTTCCAATTACTCAGATATCGTCGACTTCATACAGTAGGCTAAGCAGCGGTGGCCAGCAACCAGCAAGTTCAACATCCTCTTCGATGCCGCTGCTGTTACTGCATTGCACGCCAGAAATGACAGGACTTTCAACTACAAGAGGTGGTCATCGATGTATATAAAGTAGTACGTTGCACAGTTGCTCCGATTGTGGAAAAATAGGTGCCATAAACAAGATGATCATGATGCTATAGCCGCTTGGTTACTTTGGCTAGCTT
>NC_041381.1:599385490-599411896 GCF_002162155.2 Triticum dicoccoides
CTGGCAGCTTATAGCCAGGGCACCTTGGGTGCCAAATATAAGCTTCATATAATTGACCTTCGGTCCCCAGGCATTGCCTATTTTGAAATATAAGGTAGAAAGCTATCTACCTTCTTTTCAAAAAAAAAGTTGTACCTGCATAGAAAGTTCTGATCCGTTTATATTTTTTTTAGTTGTGTAAGAGGTGATGCGAAAATAAACCAGTGGGAGGGGGTGTTGGGAGGGGGATGAAAAAACCAGCGAAAAAAATGGTTGAAAGTGGTGGGACGAAAATAAACCGTGGATACTATGCAACCAATTCAGACATTAGCAGTAGAGATCTCCATTGACCCCGGTGACTCGCGCGGATGCCAAACCTTATCGACACAAAAGTATATCCAGCTTAGTGCGAATACTCTTCAAAACTCATGGATGGTCACAATGCGGCACTTCACAATTGCTGCATGAACAGTCTACGTGTAAACTTCCAAAAGCATCATGTATGTGTCAGACTGAAAAATGGCTGTGCGTTCAGTCCCATTTAAACTAAAGTTCGGGATTGCATCACACTGAATAATCGATAACAACAATTTGAATAGAACAACATGGGGTGCAGTTTACTAATACCTTTATTTCTTTTGAGGAAATATAGACAGGTTCATATTTCGGTTCATTCATAGCCCCATGAGTGATCATCCATGCAGGGCCGGTCCTCACTTTTCGGAGGCCCGGAGCGAACTTAAAAAGTAGGCCTAATATAGTGAAAAATATATATTACATCGATATAAAGCACAATCGGAGCAAAAAAAGAAGATACAAAGCATAACGTTTTTATGCTCTAAAAACATTTTTTTTCAATACTAAATAAAATATATCGGATCTAACTTATCTGCTAGCATTTTCTTTCTTCTTTCCCAAAACATGTTTTTAGGCAACATTACAAGAAAGAAGTGGAAATACCTGAATTTGTCGGAGGAAAAATAGAAGAAATCCAGCTATCCAATCCCAAGCATATTTGATCCTCCTAGTGTCCTCGTATCCTCAAATGAGCAACCCGTACAACAATAGAAGATCCGTCAGGGAACTGCTAGAAAACAAAGAAAAACAGTACAAAGATCAAGCGGAAAAGGACTATCAAACTACAAGATCTTTGTAGGCCTTTGACCCAAGAAACTGTCCTGTTGTAGCCTGCAAAGTGACTGAGCTTATGATGTGTTGCGCTCTACCTGTGGCCGTCTGTTAGGGCCTCATTCGGCTTGGAGGATTTTCGTAGGAAAAACGCAGGAACAAGAATTCCGGAGGAAAATTTCCTGTATATGCATTCGGTTTGTAGGAGTGCGTACAGAAATTTCTTAGGAATACTACTCATTTCTTGTGTTTTTGAAGAAACTACACATCCAGTCAAAGCTCATTTTACGCGTAGGAACAAGGCAAGTCAATTCCTTAGAATGGCAAGTGCCATCCTATCAAATTCCTATACTACTCCTAATTCCTACATTTTGATTTCCTCCAAACGGAATGAGCCCTAGATGAGAATACTTATAGGCAAATTCATAGGGGAGTGAGATGAAGAAACTGAAGGTGTATCAAAGAAATCAACTATAGAGGCAATATCCATTAATTTGCTAGGCATGCTCCAAGCTTCGGGAGTAGGAGCAGAACAGGGAACGAGGAAACATGAAGAAGAAACGACGATGGCTGGTGTTACCAGATGGATCGATTGAATCGAAACTGGGATAGTGCCTTTCACAATTCACGTAACCTACTAGTTTTTTTAGCAAAACGTAACCTAGCTAATTGGGCTACATGCTTTAAGGTCTATTTTTTTCGGCCCTGTAGCATATGTGCACAGGGTTGGGGCCCCACATCGGGCTGGGCCCTAGGGCGTCGCCCTTCTTGCCCCTACCCAAGGCCAGCCATGCATCCATGGAAGAAAGTATCTGGGTTCACATGGGACTGTCAAGCATGCAGAATACGCAGTAGGACGCTTGATAGGGTATGTGTCCCCTCGCACTACTAGGGAAAACCTTATACACAGAAGCTTACTAGTAGCATTTTTTAAAAGGCACCGCTGCTACTAATTATCAGTAGAGCTTGGCCGTAGAAAGCGTTGCTACTGTGCAATTACCAGTAGCGATGTGGTTATAAAACATGCTACTACTATAATTGCCAGACCGTTGCCGGCAGGCCAGGCATACTAGTAGCGCTTATTCCCTGGAAGCACTACTGCTATGTAACATCCCAAAATTCTAAATTATGGAATATTATATTAAATAAATAGTTTTGAATGTTTGCTTGATTGTTGTGTGAATGATTGAGTGAAATTGAGTGCAATTTGAAACTTTTTGAAAGTTGAATGAGAGGGAATAAAAGGACTTTCCCAAAAGTATTTCCATCTGAAATGATTTGAAACCTCATGCCACTCAAGGACTTTCAAGAGAGGAGATGAAATGACTTCTCCAAATTTTAAAGGAAAGAGAGTGGGGAGTTAAACCACTCTTGAAATTCCATTTGGAATCCTTCCCATTTGAATAGTTTCAAATTCCTCTGACCCATTTCAAAATAAAGAGAGGAGCAATACGACACTCCAAACCAGGGGCAAATTTGAAATATATTTGAATGAGGAAAAATAGAAAAGATTTGGAAGTGATTTGAATTTCTATTTCAAAACCATTTAAGACTTATTTCGCTTTTGATCAAATTATTTTTCTCATAAAAATAAATAAATGGAAATAAGGGTAAAATGATTCCCTTCATTGGAAAATTAGGAGAAAATAATTTTGAAATAATTTTGGTATTTTAAAAATGATTTGTATTGGATTTTATTGCAATAGAAGCACTGTTTGCTTTATTGGATATTTCGCAGATTTTATTTGAACTTGGAAAAAAGTTCATGTTTTAGGAAATCTTTTTATTAATTTTCTGATATATAATATGCCTATGTTAATATTTTACTTATTTCCCCCTATTTTTGTTTTCCTTCCTGCATTTAATTGAAAAAAATGCCCAAGGCTTCTGGCCCACTAGCAGCCCGCCCCACTAGGCCCAGCCACAACCCTCCCATTACACTTTCCTTTCCTGGACAGCCCACACCCCCTTTCCTTTTCTTTTTTTTTCTTTTTTTGAACATCAGTACAGACACGAGCGCTCATATACACACGCATACACTCACCCCTATGAACGCAAACACGCACACGTACCCTACCCCTATGAGCACCTCCGAAAGACTGAGCCGGCATATCAATTTGAGATTGACGAAGTCACCTTAGGCGCCTCGTTGTCGACGGGAATGTCTCCTCCCACTGAATGCGCATCGCCGGAAATCCTGAAATAAATTTAGAAATAAATGCGAGCACCAGGATTTGAACCCTGGTGGGCTGGGGATACCACAGTTCCTCTAACCATCCAATCATAGGTTGGTTCGCTTTTTTTTTCACGCACAGAAACAAAATCACGTACGCGTATACGCACACGTCGCCGCTCCGCGTCTGATCTTCATGGAAACCCTATCTCTAGTCTTCCCCTCGTCCAAGCAAGTTGTGCTATAAATAGCCACGACCCCTCTCGACCGATTCCCTTTGAAACCCATCGCCAAAACTCACCGTACCGCACGCCCTCACCGTTTGTATCTCGCCGGAATTCATGGAGTTCACCGGACGTTCTCGACGCCGGTAAGCCAACCCCGACCATCTTATTCTGCCAATCCCAGTCTCTCGTCGTTGCGCATCTATGTGACATCTTTTCTTCACTTCTGCATGTTAGAGAGCTACTTCGAGCTCGAACGCCGCCACAGAGCACCGGAGTTCACCAGAGAAACGAGGAGGCGCCGCTCCATGCCGGCGTTCCCGACGACCGACTCCAACACCTCGTGAAGCCCCACTCCGAGCTACACCCGACTCACTCCTCCACCACCGTCGAAGCTCGCCGGAGTCGCCGCCTCATGCTGCGCCCCGCCCCCCGTACGCGCACGCACACTCCCTCCTCTCTGTACTCTTTTGCTTCTCCTGTAGAAAAAAACAGGTTCGTTACATTGATTTTTTTGTTTTTGTTAGAGTGGTTAGTTTCGGTTTTATTATGGTTTAGATCGGTTTTTAATTTTGCGGTTTAGTTAGACCGACTGATCGGTTTTATCTGTTTATCCCGTACGCGTTTAGTTTATATTACGTCTGTGCACAGTATAGTTTCAGAACGCCCATTGCTTAGCCCAGTAACAATAGGCCACATTTTTTTTCTTATTTTCGTTCTGTTTTTTCTAAAGAAAAGTTTCAATCTTAAATATTCTATATCTTTTAGGTTTTTAATCCAAATTGAGTGATTCTTTTTGCATTAGTTTTATAATTTCTTGAAGTTTCTATTTGTGAAATTCAATATCAAGTTTGAGTAGTTTAAATTTAATATGTTCAAATTAGTATTTTCGCCATAACTTGAGTTTAAAATAGGTTTTAAATTAAAAAAATTGCTGCTGTTTTGTTTTGACCTTGCCTATTAGTAGGATTAGTTTGGATAATTTTTAGAATTTATTAAAATTAGTTTACTTCGAAAACAGTGATGTTTTACTTTTATTAGTTTGTTGCTGTTTTCTTTTATTTTAAATTGTTTTAACATTTATTTTATTTTCCTGTTTTTGTTTTTTTCAGATTAGTTTCTGTAGAGCTAGAAGATGAACTTTTATGTACAGAAAAATAATTTTTAGTTTATTTTATTTTCTTACTAGTTTTGCTCTAGGCATAAATAGAGTTTTAAAATAGCTTTTAATGTGTTTTTTTGCACAAAAAATTTATGTTGATTTCTTTTCTGTTAGTTAATAAAGAAAAATCTTTTTTTGGTTCTGTTAAAGAAAGTTTTAGTAGGATAAAACTATTTTCTAGTTTGTTTTGCTTGAAGTAATGAAAGCCGTGTTGAGTTCATCAATTTTCTTTGGTTTTGTTTTGATTGCCAGAATTGATAGAATTTTTGCTTATATGAATGCTATGTTTATTAATATAGATTTTCAACGGAGTGATGATTAGTTCTATCAAGTAATTATTCTGAGAGCGTTATAATCTTCATCAAGTAATAACAGGCAAGTTCACTTTGATCATATTTTTCATACCTATGTTTTATTTGCATGTAGTAGCACCCTTTCAATAGTTCCTCCAATAGTGTTATTCAATCTTGTAGTTTAGTAGAATGCATGAGGTAGGAACCCATATCCCTGTTACCAAGCCCGGGACGTTATATAGTTTTAATGCTACGCTATAGTAGACGGGGTTGGTACGAGTGTTCGGGAGTTGTGTGAGAATGGAGGACTCTATGTCAATGATGACAACTCCATGCTGGCATATGCAAGGCCTGCATCTTCAAGGCCTCAAGATTTCAAGACTCGAGACAAGAATTCAATACACACTACTTGGTGAAGGACGGTTAACGGGCACCCTCGAGCAACCAGTGGATGGCCGGGATGCATGGAGAAGCGCCATGACATCTTGCGGAAAGCTTCACCCAGACTCAAAGAGACGGAAGAATACTTCATGCTCGGAAGCTTACCTGTGCAACCGCAAGTCATTATTGGCTCTGTCTTTGTTGACCTTAGTTGTGACTCTGGCCGGGACGGTGCTAGCTGATGTAGAACTACAGTAGGATTGGATGAGCACCAGATAGTGGCCAGGGGAACTCTTCGGAAGACCATGTTTCGGTCGTCTTGTTCTAAAACATCATGAAGTGCGAGAACGTAAAGAGAGGGATCAAATCTTGCTGGTAAAGTGTATAAACCTCTGTAGAGGGTTAAAACCTAATCGATTAGCCGTGTCCCTGATTACGAACAGTTTGAGTCTCTGGACGTGGATCTATCTCGGAACTCTCAACATCGGACTAATAACTTAATTGTGGACAACTGATTTTGGGCTATGAGACATCAGTTGGCGGAACCATTTCATGATAGAAAACTCCATAGTACAGACTCTAGTTATTCCTTTGATGTAGGGAAAATAAGCCAGCTTTTATGCAAAACAAAACTCAGACACAGAGCCACAAAGCCATATTGCATATAGAATAGTTTTATCATCTATTTTCCCTTATTGTGATCTTGCCGGTACATTCAATGTATTGACCTACACGGCTGCAACGAATCATGTTGCAGATATTTCTTCGACGAGTAAGAGTTATGATACAGGGTTACGCTGGCGTTGATGCGACTCCACACCCGATTTATAGTTTCCGCTAAGACTTATGAGGTATATATCAGTTTTGCGTTATTTATACATGTGATTGCACGTTGATATATACATTTATGTACTGTGTGTGCCAGCATACTGATCCAGGGATGGCACAAATACATAGAGGCTTGACCGTATGAGGTCGGGTCACTACAGATATGGTATCAGAGCACATGTTGATTGTAGGACGTGACCCTAGAAATCGGAAAGCCCCTAGGACAGGATATCTCTAAAACTTTGCTTTCAAAAAGACCCTTACTTCTCATCTTTTATAATTTTAGCAAATAGTCCCTCTTACCACAAATAGTTAGAATATACCCCTTTTCCCTTTTGACCACATGAAGAATCAACTGAAGCCGCTCCAAGAAGGACAAGATATCGGATAACTGATGGCCTCTTCAGAGTAAAGAGGATTTCACTATGCATTAGAAGAGTTGAAGCTACAACAGTTGAAGACTCTAAAGACTTGAAGAATCTGAAGAATTATTTGACCTTTAGAAGACCAAACCCCTGTTATACACTTACGTTAGATGCGGCGATTTGTGAGCTGTCATTTGTTTGATGTTTTTTGACAACCACAAAGTAAAATCCATTTCTTCAAAACTATTGTTTGTATTGTGAGTATCCCTCCCCACCGCTCTCATATCTCATCCCAAAACTTTTGGAACCCATAGATGATGAATGAAGTTGGACTGATATTCTTTGGACCGAAGACTCAGCCAGAGGCAGAACTATGGATCCGGAACATAGAGAATCACTTCGGGAGAAATTTAGTTTCAAGGAAGAATGAAGTATCGTACGCTCTTCAGTACTTTGAAGGAAGTGCTGCAACATGGTGGCAGATGCATCAAGCCATATAAGGATGGAATGGAGCAAAGACTTGGGAATAATTCAAGAAGACTCTGACAAGATCTCGTCTTATCCAGAAGTACCATGATACACAAAGAAATAAACCTTGTGCCTGCAAGATTTGCGGAGAAATAGGACATACCCAGGAAGAGCACAAGGATGGATGCCCTCATTGCAAGGAAAATCACCCAGCTGACCCAACTAGTCAGGTGAATTGTTTCTTGTGTGAAGGAACCACCCACTACCCGGCTCAGTGTCACATTTACCCCATGGTGTAACAAACTATTTAGAAGCAGGAGGAAGGAATGAAAGAATCCCTCCGAGAAGTTATGAAAGAATCTGTGATGAAGGAATGTGTTGAAGACCCTGATGAAGAAGGCCTCAACAGATTTTACTCCAATGCCTGCTATTCATGTGGAGAAGAAGGACATTTTTCACAGTATTGCACCAAGGAAAGAAAAGAGTATTTGGGATACTTCCCGAAAGAAGCAGTGGAGTTTGATCCACAGTGTATAGAAGGTTTGATCAGAACGAAGAAACCAGGAAGAGAAAACAAAGACATCCTCAGAATAACCCAATTTCTGCAAAGAGGGACAAGAGTCATCTTACCTGTGTTGAATGTAAGGACGTCGCGCATTATGCGTGAAGGAAATATGCCCTAGAGGCAATAATAAAGTTATTATTTATTTCCTTAATTCATGATAAATGTTTATTATTCATGCTAGAATTGTATTAATCGGAAACTCAGTACATGTGTGAAAACATAAACAAAAACTATAGTCCCTAGTATGCATCTACTTGACTAGCTCGTTAATCAATGATGGTTATGTTTCCTAACCATAGACATGTTTTGTCATTTGATGAATAGGATCAAATCATTAGGAGAATGATGTGATGGACATGACCCATCCGTTAGCTTAGCATTATGATTGTGTTAGTTTCATTGCTACTGCTTTCTTCATGACTTATACAAGTTCCTCAAACTATGAGATTATGCAACTCCCGAATGTCGGAGGAACACTTTGTGTGCTACAAAACGTCACAACGTAAAAGGATGATTATAAAGGTGCTCTACAGGTGTCTCCGAAGGTGTTTTGTTGGGTTGGCATAGATCGAGATTAGGATTTGTCACTCCGTGTTTCGGAGAGGTATCTCTGGGCCCTCTCGGTAATACTCATCTCTATAAGCCTTGCAAGCATTGTGACTGATGAGTTAGTTGCGGGATGAAGTCTTATGGAACGAGTAAAGAGACTTGCCGTAGCGATAGTCGTAGTAACAATAGGTGGCGAGACGACAATGATGCTACGATGGAGATCAAGGTGTCGCGCTGGTGACGTTGGAGATCGTGACGATGCTTCGGTGATGGAGATCATGAGCACAAGATGATGATGGCCATATCATGTCACATATTTTTTGATTGCATGTTATCCTTTATGCATCTTATTTTTCTTAGCACGTCGGTAGCATTATAAGATGTCCCCTTACTAAATTTCAAGGTATAAGTGTTCTTCCTGAGTATGCACCGTTGCTACAGTTCGTCGCGCCGAGACACCACATGATGATATGTAACATCCCAAATTTTCAATTTGGAATGTTATACATCAGATCATCATTGCATATCATATTTTATTGCATTTTGGCTTGATCCTAGAAGTTCTACGCAACTCAAGGACCCACGGAGAGAGTTAGGGATTTCGTTGTTTTCACATTTGAGTTTTCTCAAATTTTGAAAAGAGGATCGTTTGATTTTAATTATTTTATTTTCAAATATTTCTTTTATAAAAATATAAGAGAGGAATAAAATTACTTTCCCAAAATAAAGAAATATTGAAGATTTAATATTAAAATCAAATAAGATTTTATTTCAGAGTTATATCACTATTTTATTTGAATTAGGAAAAATACACGTTTTTCAAAATTGCATTTTAGGCCCATATAAATGTTCACCTTGTGTGGCATATTTTAGAGGACGAGGAAAATTTTGTTTCGGAATTTTTGGAGTCCGTTTAGTATTTCTTTTCTTCCTTTTTCTGCACGTCGGAATTGTTTAAAAAAAAGGAAACCGACTTCGGGCCGTACCCGGCCAGGACACCTCGAGCCGGCCTTTTTAAGCCGCGACCCCAACGCCCGACAGCCCAGCCGCCCCGCGCCCCGAACCCTAACCGTAAGCCGCTGCCGCCGCCACCCGCCGCCGCCGCCGGTTGCCGCTGCCGCCGCCATCCTCCAACGCCTCTGCCACCCGCCGCTGCCGCCGCCGTCGCCCCGCCGCCTAACCCCGCCGGAGCCCCTTACCGCCGACCCGCCGGACTCTCCGGAGGTAGCCCCCCTGCTGCTGCGGTTTTCGAGAGAAAACCGTCGGTTTTTTTAGGAATCCCGGTTTATTTATTTATTTTTTAGATCGGTTCGTCGGTTTTTCTCTGTTTAGTTTATTTTGCAGACGTTCGTCCGTACATTTGTTTTAACAAACGGTTTTCACCGTTTAGCCGCAGATAGCGAACGTTCGTTCGTTAGCCTAGGGTTTTCCGCGTTTATTTTCGATCGTGATTTCTGACCAGATTTTCGTTTTAGTTTATCTTTTCGCTCGTTTATCGGAATCAGGCGATTCAAGCGCCTCGAGTTTCGTCTCGAAACCCTCTTTCTGTTTAACCAACTTGAATAAGATTTTGCTACCATAAAATTTGACTAAAGTCCATATTAGTAAACAAAGCTTGTTGTTTTTCGCAGTTGAGTTTCGTTGCTTCGTTTGATTTGTTTCTTTTCGCAAACCGGAGTTCTTAAGTTGAACTTTCTGGTTAGATCTCTTATTTGAGTTTTACCCGTGCTTTTAGTTGAGTGCTTATTGTATGCTTGTTTGTTTGCGATAGAGTACCCGGAGTGCGCAACATGCTACTACGAGTCTCTAGGTTTCCCGGATCATCAGCAAGGCAAGTAACACTTTGATCATACCTCTTTACTACCTAGTTTTATTGCATTAGATCAATCATCAAACAATTGCATGGGTAGGATCTGATTAACATGTGGTTTTGGGAAGTAGATGAGGTAGTACCTATTGTCCTGTTTATTATCAAACCTTTGGGAGTTACTTCTACGTTGCTTATATTGCTATGCTATGCTCGTAGACGTGGATTGGGTGAGTGTATCCATGACAGATGTGAGTTCTTTTATTTAATGGTTAACTTAAGGTGGTAACTTTAATACACATCTGGGTGGATTGAGGCACCTGGGGAACCCAGTGTTGCCTATATTTTTGGAAATCCCAGGGTTCCGTGTGATTCTCCTATGGACCGCCACCTAGGCTCAAAGGGATCATAAGATTATTTCATGCTAGAAACTTCCATGTGCGGCCACAAGCCATTATGGGCTCTAGCATAGTTTAGTACGTTGCAAGTCCTCTTTCAGTGGTGGGCTAGCAGATGTAGGGGAAAGTAGGTGTAACTGTCTACCCAGAGTAAAGAGTTATTGTTTCAGAAAGACTGTGTCTTGTTTCTCCGACCATGGATGTATTCGAGTCTTGTGGGAAAAGTGCGCAAACCTCTGCAAAGTTAACAAACTAATCATGGTTAGCCGTGTCCCCAGTTATGGACGTTTTGAGTATCTAGTTCTTGGATTATTCTGTTGATCTCATCATGTTACTTAATTTAATTTTGATTGGGTTTAATGATGATGCTTAATTGGGATTGAGTTGGAGGAACCTTCTCAATGTTTAACAACCACCATGATAGTTAAATAAAATTTATTCCTTTGTTGTAGGGAAAAATTGGCTTTATGCAAAACTGTAACAATAGAGCTTTCCACCAGCCATATTGCATGTAATGATAGCATTATTCTATTCATTACCCTCTTGTGTTCCATTTTCCAGCATATTCCATGTGCTGACCCGTTTTTGGGCTGCAACGTTCATGTTGAAGACTTTTCAGACGACGAGTAAGGTGCCTTTGGTCGTGATCTTTCACTCAGTGATGCCGTTGGAGTTGATGGACTCACTTTATCTTCCAAGTCTTCCGTTGTTATCGTTTTAGATGGCCTTAAGCCATATTTATTGTAAGAAGTTCTCTTTTGAGACATTCGATGTAATAAGTGTGTGATTGCTACTCTGTTATAAATCCGTTAAGTACTGTGCGTGTCAGCATTACCGATCCAGGGATGACACTGATGCACTCAGATCAGACTGTTTGAGGTCTGGTCGCTACAAAGATGGTATCAGAGCACACGCTGACTGTAAGATACGACCACTAAGCTAAGACCTAGATCACTACTCTCTTCTCATTTCTGGCTCCTCTCCCTTTTCTACTCTTTAGGATGGAGGATGCAAGGAACAAGTTCACGCAACCAGATGAAGATGCACCTTTTGGATGCCACTTGAAGGAAGTTACAAGATACCTGAACATCAGTGTACCAAGCTTCACCGGGACCTACATTGCCACTTTGCCAGAAGAGGAGCATTGGATGATTCAAGTTCAAGTTCCAGGAAGGACGTTCATGCCCGTTACTGAGCCCATAGAGTTTTCCTTTGATGCACCAACCTGGAGTTTAGGAAATAGCATGGCAGCCCACATCACCATAGGACACATTAGAGAAATATACCACAAGGATCTCAAGGATACTATCTACCACATTTGTGAGCGCTGAGATGAGCAATGGGAGATGACCAGCACCAGGAAGGATAGATCTATTGCAGCTTTTATCCAGGAGTTAAACCAGCAACTTCGTCGCCAGGAGAACCAGATGTGCGCAGGCATGATGGATCAGAAGAAGGCAATGACCAGGATCACGGAGCTAGAGAAAGAACTCAAGTCTACACGCGATGGATATGAGGAGGAAATCATAACATTATTGGAGAAGAATGACGACCTGGTAAAGAAGATCAGAATATTCATGGGAGACCCCGCTCCCTGAGGAGATGACAACGATTCCACTCTCCGGAGAACTACATCATCATCGACGACACCGTCTCAGACCCTGACGATAGGGATGATGACTATGTTGATGAAGCTGAAGCAGATATCATGGAGTCTTCAATCGATAACATTTTTTAGTCGACCACCATATCAGTAGTAGTATTTCCCCATGCATATAGTATAGTCCGAGCACTTTTGTAACGATCGTTAGACCATTGTATTCCTTGTTTGAATTGATTGAAGTGATATGATTGTGTTTGTCTCATGTGCATATGGGTAGTGTCTTCCCTCTAGATCTATTTCTATTCTATTTTCTCATCCTTTCTAAACCCATCAGATGCCTCCGAGACGCGACAATGGATTTGCTTTCCCACCGGAGCTCACTCAGTTGATCCAGCAGCAGAATGCATTGATGTAGATACTAGTTCAGAATCAGAATCAGGGGAACAACAACAACAACAAAAACAACCCACCGCCACCACCATCTCTTGATCAATTAGACCGTTTATTGACGCTTAATGCACCGGTGTTCTCCAGTAGCACCGAGACGATAGTTGCAGGTGATTGGCTCCGCAAGATTGGAAGGGAGTTGACCACAGCAGGATGCACAGATGCGGAGAGGGTGCATTTTGCCTCACATCAGCTTGATGGACCCGCAACATCATGGTGGGAAAATTTCACAGCCACTTACCCCATCGACCCTGTCACATGGGATCAGTTTCAGCAAGCTTTCTGTATTGCCCATGTTTCAGCAGGAGCTATGGCTATGAAGAAGCGTGAGTTTCACAACTTGCGCCAAGGAGGACGCACAGTTGGCCAGTATGTGGATGTTTATAGTAAGTTAGCACGTTATGCCCCAGATGACATTGCTACGGATGCAGCTAAGAAGGAGAAGTTTCTGGAAGGATTGAATGATGAGCTGAGCATGCAGTTGATGGTGGCAACCTTCAATAACTATCAGGAGTTGGTAGATAGAGCTCTCATGATTGAAGGGAAGCAGCAGCAGAATGACAACCGCAAGAGGAAGTATGGACAAGGGAAGTACAATTCTAGAGCTCAACAAAGGCCCTGGTTTACCCCAAACTCGGGAGGACACCTTCAACATAACCATGGAGGTCACAACCATAATGGAGGGAGTTCGCACAACCATAGTGGCCCCAAGAATAGCAATGGGAATGGAGGAAGCAATAGCCAGAACCATTCCAACCCATCAACACCAGCCAAGAGGGATCTCAGCCACATTACCTGTTTCAAGTGCCAGAAGACTGGACATTATGCCACTGAATGTCCTGAAGCAAAGAATGGAAATGGCAGTGGAACCTCTGGGAAGAAGCCCAACCCTTTCAACAGGGGACATGTGAACCACGTTAACATGGAGGAGGTTGAAGCATAGCCAGGTGCAGTAATAGGTAAGTTTTTGGTTAAGTCTTTTACTGCAATCATTCTTTTTGATACTGGTGCATCACATTCATACATATCAAGGGGATTTGTGGATAAGTATAAACAGCCCACCAAGGTTCGTATAGCACCTATGTTAGTAAGCTCACCAGGAGCAGAGTATATGGCAAGCCAAGGATGTTTTCAGATGCCAGTGACCATAGGGAGACATGTTTTCTCCTCAGATCTGATAATTTTGGAATTGCAAGGTTTGGATGTGATTCTGGGTATGGATTGGCTATCGATGTATAAAGGAAACATCGATTGCGCCAGTAAGTCGATTTTGCTCACCACCCCAGAAGGATGAAGGATCAAGTATGTATCTCGTCATGTGCCGAAGAGGACTCAAGTGAATTCCTTATCAGGAGTTGTACAGGAGGAAGTACTAGTGGTAAATGATTTCCCTCATGTATTTCCAGAAGAGTTGCCAGGCATGCCACCAGATAGAGACATTGAGTTTTTGATTGAGCTTTTGCCAGGCACAGGGCCAATATCTAAGAGACCTTACAGGATGCCCGCATAGGATTTGGAGGAAATTAAGAAGTAGATTAAGGAGTTACTGGATAAAGGCTATATTCGCCCAAGTTCGTCACCTTCGGGATCACCGGCACTTCTAGTGGAGAAGAAGGATGGATCGTTGAGGATGGTTGTTGATTATCGTGGATTGAATGAAGTGACAATCAAGAACAAGTACCCACTGCCGATGATTAATGATTTGTTTCACCAGTTGCAAGGAGCTAAGGTATTTTCCAAGATCGATCTGTGATCGGGATACCACCAGCTGAAGATTCGAGAGCAGGATATACCTAAGATAGCTTTTACCACAAGGTACGGGCTATATGAGTATACTGTTATGTCATTTGGTCTGACTAATGCACCTGCCAATTGCATGAACATGATGAACAAGGTGTTTATGGAATTTTTGGATAAGTTCGTCATGGTGTTCATTGATGATATTTTGGTCTACTCGAAGAATGAAGAAGAGCATAAGGAGCATTTGCGTTTGGTACTTGGGAAGCTCAGAGAACATCAGTTATACGCCAAATTCAGCAAGTGAGAGTTTTGGTTGAAGGAAGTTGGATTCCTCAGACATGTTATATCCGTAGAAGGAATAGCAGTAGACCCCACCAAAGTTGTCACGGTGACAAATTGGGAAGTACCCACGTCAGTTGGAGAGATCCGAAGTTTTTTGGACTCGCAGGATACTACCAGAGGTTCATTGAGAATTTCTCAAAGATTACAAAGACCATGACGGAGTTGTTGAAGAAGGACACCAAATTCAAATGGACTAAGGAATGTGAGGCCTGTTTCCAGGAGTTAAAGAAACGTTTGGTTACATCACGGTGTTGATTCTGCCCGATCAGCGCAAGGATTATGAAGTATATATTGACGCTTCTCGTCGAGGACTTGGAGCAGTGTTTATGCAGGAGGGAAGAGTTGTTTCTTATGCCTCACGATAGCTTAAGCCCCATGAGTTGAATTATGCTACACATGATTTGAAGTTAGCAGCCGTAGTGCATGCGTTGAAGACATGGAGACATTTCCTCATCGGAAACCACTGTGAGGTGTACACGGATCGCAAGAGTTTGAAGTATATCTTCACGCAGAAGGAGTTGAACCTCAGGCAAAGGAGATGGTTGGAGCTCATTAAGGATTATGATATGAGATTGCATTATCATCCACGAAAGGCTAATGTAGCAGCCGATGCGTTGAGCCGCAAGAGTCATGTCAATACACTCATGACCGGACAGTTACCCAAGGAGTTAGCAAAAGAACTTCGTGAGCTATGCTTGGAGATAGTTCCGAGAGGCTATGTAGCAGCATTGGAAATTCAGTCTACTTTGGTGGATAAGATCAGAGAAGCACAGGAAACTGACAAGGAGATTACCGAGATAAAGGAGAAAATGAGCAAAGGAAAAGCTAAGGGATTTCGTGAGGATGAGCACGATACCTTATGGTTTGAGGACCGTGTATATGTGCCTAATGATCCGGAAATCGCGAAGTTGCTTCTACAGGAGGCCCATGATTCGCTGTATTCGATCCACCGAAGAAATACCTAGATGTATTTGGATTTGAAGGACAGTTTCTGGTGGACCGGAATGAAGAAGGATGTTGCGGGGTATGTAGCGGTTTGTGATGTATGTCAGAGAGTGAAGGCAGAGCATCAGAAGATAGCAGGATTGCTACAGACATTGCTGATACCCGAATGGAAGTGGGATAAGCTAGGCATGGATTTTATCATGGGATTACCCAGGACTCATTCAGGCTATGACTCGATATGGGTTGTAGTCGATCGTTTGACGAAGGTAGCTCATTTCATCCCAGTGAAGACCACTTACACCAGTGCTAAGTTGTCAAAGATATACATGACCAGGATTGTATGTCTGCATGGAGTTCCGAGGACCATTGTATAAGATAGAGGAACCCAGTTTACCTCAAAGTTCTGGAATCAGTTGCATGAAACTTTGGGTACTAGGCTAGAGTTCAGTACAACCTTTCATCCACAGACAGATGGATAGACCGAGAGAGTCAATCAGATTCTGGAGGACATGTTGAGAGCTTATGCGTTAGATTACGGATCTAGTTGGGATGACAATTTACCGTATGTATAGTTTTCTTACAACAATAGCTACCAATCCAGTTTGAAGATGGCCCCTTTCGAAGCTTTGTACGGAAGGAGGTGCAGGACACCGTTGTTATGGGACGAAGTTGGAGACCATTAGTTGTTTGGACCAGATTTGATTAAAGATACTGAAGAGAAGGTTAAGTTGATTCGCGATAGGCTCAAGGTAGCCCAGTCCAGGCAGAAGAGCTATGCGGATTCTAAATGCAAAGAGACAGTTTACAAAGTCGGAGACAGAGTTTATCTTCGAGTGTCTCCACTTAGAGGAGTGAAGCGATTTGGAGTTAAGGGAAAGTTAGCACCACGTTTTGTGGGACCATACAAAGTTTTGGAACATATGGGAGAAGTTGCTTACAAGTTGGAGTTGCCCGAAGGATTGTCAGGAGTTCATGATGTCTTCCACGTTTCCCAGTTAAAGAAGTGCCACGCGGAGATGGCCAATATTCCTCTGAGAGATACAGTGCCACTGGAGGTGATTCAATTGGATAGTGATTTGACCTACGAGGAGAAACCAGTCAAGATTATCGAGTTTGCCAGCCAAGCCACACGCAGCAAACATATCAAATTCTGCAAAGTTTAGTGGAGCCACCATACCGAAGATGAAGCCACCTGGAACGAGAGGAAGATCTATGGAAGGATCACCCTCACCTGTTTTCTAGCCAACCCGAATCTCGAGGGCGAGATTCATCTTAAGGGGGTAGGTTTTTAACATCCCAAATTTTCAATTTGGAATGTTATACATTAGATCATCATTGCATATCATATTTTATTGCATTTTGGCTTGATCCTAGAAATTCTAGCAACTCAAGGACCCATGGAGAGAGTTGGGGATTTCCTTGTTTTCACATCTGAGTTTTCTCAAATTTTGAAAAGAGGATCGTTTGATTTTAATTATTTTATTTTCGAATATTTTTTTATAAAAATATAAGAGAGGTAATAAAATGACTTTCCCAAAATAAAGAAATATTGGAGATTTAATATTAAAATCAAACAAGATTTTATTTCGGAGTTTTATCGCTATTTTATTTGAATTAGGTAAATACACGTTTTTCAAAATTGCATTTTAGGCCCAAATAAATGTTCATCTTGTCCGGCATATTTTTAGAGGACGGGGAAAAATTTATTTCGGAATTTTTGGAGTCCGTTTAGTATTTCTTTTCTTTCTTTTTCTGCACGTCGGAATTGTTTTTTAAAGGAAACCGACTTCGGGTCGTACCCGGCCAGGACACCTCGGGCTGGCATTTTTAAGCCGCGACCCCGACGCCCAACAGCCCAGCCGCCCCGCGCAACGAACCCTAACCCTAAGCCGCCGCCGCCGCCGCCGGTTGCCGCAGCCGTCGACGCCGCCGCCACCTGTCGCCGCCGCCGGTTGCCTCCGCCGCCGACGCCGCCGCCACCCGCCGACGCCGCCGTCGCCCCGCTGCCCGACCCCACCGGAGCCCCTCGTCGTCGACCCACCGGACCCGCCAGAGGTAGCCCCTCCGCCGCCGCAGTTTTCGAGAGAAAAGCGTCGGTTTTCTTAGGAACCCCGGTTTATTTATTTTTTTAGATCGATTCGTCGGTTTTTCTCGGTTTAGTTTATTTTGCGGACGTCCGTCCGTACGTTCGTTTTAATGAACGGTTTTCACCGTTTAGCCGTAGACAGCGAACGTTCGTTCGTTAGCCTGTTCGTCAGCTTTTCTTTTTCCGGGGTTTTCCGTGATTATTTCTGATCGTGATTTCTGACCCGATTTTCGTTTTAGTTTAGCATTTCACTCGTTTATCGGAATCAGACGATTCAAGCGCCTAGAGTTTTGTCTCGAAACCCTCTTTCTGTTTAACCAACTTGAACAAGATTTTGCTACCGTAAAATTTGACTTAAGTGCAGATTAATAAACGAAGCTTGTTGTTTTTCGCAGTTGAGTTTCGTTGCTTCGTTTGATTTGTTACTTTTTGCAACCCGGAGTTCTTATGTTGAACTTTCTGGTTAGATCTCTTATTTGAGTTTTACCCGTGCTTTTAGTTGAGTACTTATTGTATGCTTGTTTGTTTGCGATAGAGTACCCGGAGTGTGCAGCGTGCTACTACGAGTCTCTAGGTTTCCCGGATCATCAGCAAGGCAAGTAACACTTTGATCATACCTCTTTACTACCCAGTTTTATTGCATTAGATCAATCCTACAACAATTGCATGGTTAGGATCTAATCAACATGTGGGTTTTGGGAAGTAGATGAGGTAGTACCTATTGTCCTGTTTATTATCCAACCATTGGGAGTTACTTCTACGTTGCTTATATTGCTATGCTATGCTCATAGACGTGGATAGGGTGAGTGTATCCATGACATATGTGAGTTGTGTTATTTAATGGTTAACTTAAGGTGGCAACTTTAAAACACATCTGGGTGGATTGAGGCACCTGGGGAACCCAGTGTTGCCTGTATTTTTGGAAATCTCAGGGTTCCGTGTGATTCTCCTATGGACCGCCACCCAGGCTCAAAGGGATCATAAGATAATTTCATGCTAGAAACTGCCGTGTGCAGCCAGAAGCTATTATGGGCTCTAGCATAGTTGAGTATGTTGCAAGACCTCTTTCAGTGGTGGGCTAGCAGATGTAGGGGAAAGTAGGTCTAACTATCCCCCCAGAGTAAAGAGTTATTGTTTTAGAAAGACCGTGTCTTGTTTCTCCGACCATGGATGTCTGCGAGTCTTGTGGGAAAAGTGCACAAACCTCTGCAGAGTGTACAAACTAATCATGGTTAGCCGTGTCCCAGTTTATGGACGTTTTGAGTATCTAGTTCTTGGATTATCCTGTTGATCTCATCATGTTACTTAATTTAATTTTGAATGGGTTTAATGATGATGCTTAATTGGGATTGAGTTGGAGGAACCTTGTCAATGTTTAACAACCACCATGATAGTTAAATAAAATTTATTTCCTTTGTTGTAGGGAAAAATTGGCTTTATGCAAAACTGTAACAATAGAGTTTTCCACCAGCCATATTGCATGTAATGATAGCATTATTCTATTCATTACCCTCTTGTGTTCCATTTTCCAGCATATTCCATGTGCTGACCCGTTTTCGGGCTGCAACGTTCATGTTGAAGACTTTTCAGACGACGAGTAAGGTGCCTTTGGTCGTGATCTTTCACTCAGTGATGCCGTTGGAGTTGATGGACTCTCTTTATCTTCCAAGTCTTCCGCTGTTATCGTTTTAGATGGCCTTAAGCCATATTTATTGTAAGCAGTTCTCTTTTGTGAGATTTGATGTACTAAGTGTGTGATTGCTACTCTGTTATAAACCCTTCAAGTACTGTGCGTGTCAGCATTACCGATCCAGTGATGACACTGATGCACAGAGATCAAACTGTTTGAGGTCTGGTCGCTACATGATCGGGTGTGATAAGCTCTACATTCACATACAACGGGTGCAAGCCAGTTTTGCACATGCAGAATACTCGGGTTAAACTTGACGAGCCTAGCATATGCAGATATGGCCTCGGAACACTAAGACCGAAAGGTCGAGCTTGAATCATATAGTAGATATAATCAACATAGTGATCTTCACCATTGAAAACTACTCCATCTCACATGATGATTAGACATGGTTTAGTTGATTTGGATCACGTGATTACTTAGATGAATAGAGGGATGTCTATCTAAGTGGGAGTTCTTAAGTAATATGATTAATTGAACTTTAATTTATCATGAACTTAGTACCTGATAGTATTTTGCATGTCTATGTTGTTGTAGGTCAATGGACCGTGCTATCATTCCTTTGAATTTTAATGCGTCCCTAGAGAAAGCTAAGTTGAAAGATGATGGCAGCAACTACATGGACTAGGTCTGTAACTTGAGGATTATCCTCATTGTCGCACAGAAGAATTACGTCCTGGAAGCATCATTGGGTGCCAGGCCTGGCGCAGATGCTAATTATGACATTAAGAACATTTGGCAGAGCAAAGCTGATGACTAATCGATAGTTCAGTGTGCCATGCTTTACAACTTAGAATCGGGACTTCAAAGACGTTTTCAATGTCATGGAGCATATGAGATGTTCCAAGAGTTGAAGTTAATATTTCAAGCAAATGCCCGAGTTGAGAGATATGAAGTCTCCAACAAGTTCTACAGCTGCAAAATGGAGGAGAATAGTTCTATCAGTGAACACATACTCAAAATGTCTGGGTATCATAATCACTTGACTCAGCTGGGAGTTGATCTTCCAGTTGATTGTGTCATTAACAGAGTTCTTCAATCACTGCCACCAAGCTATAAAGGCTTCGTGATGAACTATAATATGGAAGGTATGAAAAAGTCTATTCCCGAGCTCTTCGCGATGCTAAAGGCCGCGGAGGTAGAAATATAAAAGGAGCATCAAGTGTTGATGGTCAATAATACCACTAGTTTCAAGAAAAAGGGCAAAGGTAAGAAAGGGAACTTCAAGAAGAACGGCAAAAAGGTTGCTTCTCAAGAGAAGAAACCCAAGTCTGGACCTAAGCCTGAAACTAAGTGCTTCTACTACAAAGGGACTAGTCACTGGAAGCGGAACTGCCCCAAGTATTTGGCAGACAAGAAGGATGGCAAAGTGAAAGGTATATTTGATATACATGTTATTGATGTGTACTTAACTAATGCTCGCAATAGCGCCTGGGTATTTGATACTGGTTTTGTTGCTCATATTTGCAACTCGAGACATGGGCTATGGATTAAGGGAAAATTAGCTAAGGACGAGGTGACGATGTGCATGTGAAATGGTGCCAAAGTTGATGTCCTCGCGGTCGGCACGCTACCTCTACATCTAACATCGGGATTAGTTTTAGACCTAAATAATTGTTATTTGGTGCCAGCGTTGAGCATGAACATTATATCCGGATCTTGTTTAATGCGAGACAGTTATTCATTTAAATCAGAGAATAATGGTTGTTCTATTTATATGAGTAATATCTTTTATGGTCATGCACCCCTGCTGAGTGGTCTATTTTTGTTGAATCTCGATAGTAGTGATACACATATTCATAGTGTTGAAGCCAAAAGATTGAAGTTTAATATTGATAGTGCAACTTATTTGTGGCACTGCCGCTTAGGTCATATCGGTATAAAGCGCATGAAGAAACTCTATACTGATGGACTTTTGGAATCACTTGATTATGAATCACTTGGTGCTTGCGAACCGTGCCTTATGGGCAAGATGTCTAAAACTCCATTCTCCTAAACAATGGAATGAGCTACTGACTTGTTGGAAATAATACATACCAATGTATGCGGTCCAATGAGTATTGATGCTCATGGCGGGTATCATTATTTTCTTACCTTCATAGATGATGAGCAGATATGGTTATATCTACTTGACGAAGCATAAGTCTGAAACATTGGAAAAGTTCAAAAAATTTCAGAGTGAAGTGGAAAATCATCGTAACAAGAAAATAAAGTTTCTACGATCTGATCATGGAGGAGAATATTTGAGTTACGAGTTTGGTCTTCATTTGAACATGCGATAGTTTCACAATTAACGTCACCTGGAACACCACAACGAAATGGTGTGTCCGAACGTTGTAACCGTACTTTATTAGATATGGTGCAATCTATGATGTCTCCTACTGAATTACCGCTATCGTTTTGGGGTTTTGCTTTAGAGACGGCTGCATTCACTTTAAATAGGGCACCATCTAAATCCATTAATATGATGCCTTATGAACTATGGTTTGGCAAGAAACCAAAGTTGTCGTTTCTGAAAGTTTGGGGCTGCGATGCTTATGTGAAAAAGCTTCAACCTGATAAGCTCGAACCCAAATCAGAGAAGTGCATCTTCATAGGATACCCAAAAGAAACTATTGGGTGCACCTTCTATCACAGATCCAAAGGCAAAATCTTTGTTGCTAAGAATGGATCCTTTCTAGAGAAGGAGTTTCTCTCGAAAGAAGTGAGTGGAAGGAAAGTAGAACTTGATGAGGTAACTGTACCTGCTCCCTGGTTGGAAAGTAGTTCATCACAGAAATCAGTTCCTGTGATTCCTACACCAATTAGTGAGGAAGTTAATTATGATGATCATGAAGCTTCAGATCAAGTTACTACCGAACCTCATAGGTCTTCTAGAGTAAGATCCGCACCAGAGTGGTACGGTAATCCTATTCTGGAAGTCATGTTAATGGACCATGATAAACCTACGAACTGTGAGGAAGTGATGATGAGCCCAGATTCCGCAAAATGGCTTGAGGCCATGAAATCTGAGATGGGATCCATGTATGAGAACAAAGTGTGGACTTTGGTGGACTTGCCCAATGATCGGCAAGCCATAGAAAATAAACGGATCTTTAAGAAGAAGACTGACGCAGACGGTAATGTTACTATTAACAAAGCTCGACTTGTTGTGAAAGGTTTTAGACAAGTTCAAGGAGTTGACTACGATAATACTTTCTCACCTGTAGCGATGCTAAAGTATGTCTGAATCATGTTAGCAGTTGCTGCATTTTATGATTATGAAATTTGGCAAATGGATGTCAAAACTGCATTCTTGAATGGATTTCTGGAAGAAAGGTTGTATATGATGCAACCATAAGGTTTTATCAATCCAAAGGGTGCTAACAAAGTGCGCAAGCTCCAGCGATCCATTTATGGACTGGTGCAAGCCTCTCGGAGTTGGAATAAACATTTTGATAGTTTGATCAAAGCATATGGTTTTATACAGACTTTTGGAGAAGCATGTATTTACAAGAAAGTGAGTGGGAGCTTTGTAGCATTTCTGATCTTATACGTAGATGACATATTATTGATTGGAAATGATATAGAATTTTTGGATAGCATAAAGGGACACCTGAATAAGAGTTTTTCTATGAAAGACCTTGGAGAAGCTACTTACATATTGGGCATCAAGATCTATAGAGATAGATCAAGACGCTTAATTGGACTTTCACAAAGCACATACCTTGATAAAGTTTTGGAGAAGTTCAAATGGACCAGTCAAAGAAAGGGTTCTTGCCTGTGTTACAATGTGTGAAGTTGAGTCAGACTCAAAGCCCGACCACCGCAGAAGATAGAGAGTAAATGAAAGTCATCCCTTATGCTTCAGCCATAGGTTCTATCATGTATGGAATGCTGTGTACTAGACCTGATGTATATCTTGCTATAAGCATAGCAGGGAGGTACCAAAGTAATCACAGAGTGGAGCACTGGACAATGGTCAAGAACATCCTCAAATACCTAAAAAGTACTAAGGATATGTTTCTCGTTTATGGATACGTATTTTTATTGAATGGAGGAGTTGTTAGTTGGTGTAGTTCCAAGAAGAGTGATGTGGCGGGATCTACGTGTGAAGCGGAGTACATTGCTGCTTCAGAAGCAGCGAATGAAGGAGTTTGGATGAAGGAGTTCATATCCGATCTAGGTGTCATACCTAGTGCATCGGGTCCAATGAAAATCTTTTGTGACAATACTGGTGCAATTGCCTTGGCAAAGGAATCCAGATTTCACAAGAGAACTGATACGTACATTTTGCATCATGCTTTTATCAATATTTATTTCATTATGGGCTGTTATTACACGTTATGTCACAATACATATGGCTATTCTCTCTTATTTTACAAGGTTGAACACGAAGAGGGAGAATGCTGACAGCTGGGATTCTGGGCTGGAAAAGGAGCAAATATTGGAGACCTATTCTGCATAGCTCCAAAAGGCATGAAACTCCATGAAAGTGATTTTTGGAATTAATAAAAAATATCCAACGGAAGAAATACCTGAGGGGGATCACCCATCGTCCATGAGGGTGGGGGCGCGCCCTACCCCCTGGGCGCGCCCCCTGCCTCATGGGCCACCTGGCAGCCCTCTGGTGCCCATCTTCTGCTATATGAAGTCTCTTACCCTGTAAAAAATCATAAGCAAGCTTACGGGACGAAACTCCGCTACAATGAGGTGGAACCTTGGCGAAACCAATCTAGGGCTCCGGCGGAGTTGTTCTGCCGGGGAAAGTTCCCTCCGGGAGGGGGAAATTATCACCATCATCATCACCAACGATCCTCTCATCAGGCGGGGATCAATCTCCATCAACATCTTTACCAGCACCATCTCCTCTCAAACCCTAGTTCATCTCTTGTATCCAATCTTTGTACCAAAACCTTAGATTGGTACCTGTGGGTTGCTAGTAGTGTTGATTACTCCTTGTAGTTGATGCTAGTTGGTTTATTTGGTGGAAGATCATATGTTCAGATCCTTAATGCATATTAATACCCCTCTAATTATGAACATGAATATGCTTTCTGAGTAGTTACGTTTGTTCCTGAGGACATGGGTCAAGTCTTGCTATTAGTAGTCATGTGAATTTGGTATTCGTTCAATATTTTGATGAGATGTATGTTGTCTCTCCTCTAGTGGTGTTATGTGAACGTCGACTACATGACACTTCACCATTATTTGGGCCTAGAGGAAGGCATATTGGGAAGTAATAAGTAGATGATGGGTTGCTAGAGTGACAGAAGCTTAAACCCTAGTTTATAAGTTGCTTCGTAAGGGGCTTATTTGGATCCATATGTTTATGATGTGGTTAGGTTTACCTTAATACTTCTTTTGTAGTTACGGATGCTTGAAATAGGGGTTAATCATAAGTGTGATGCTTTTCCAAGAAAGGGCAGTACCCAAGCACCAGTCCACCCACATATCGAATTATCAAACTAACGAACGCGAATCATATGAGCGTGATGAAAACTAGCTTGACGATAATTCCCATGTGTCCTCGGGAGCGCTTTTCTCATTATAAGAACTTGTCCAGGCTTATCCTTTGCTACAAAATGGATTGGCCCACCTTGCTGCACCTTATTTTCATTGCTTGTTACTTGTTACAAATTATCTTATCACAAAACTATCTGTTACCTACAATTTCAGTGCTTGCAGAGAATACATTACTGAAAACCGCTTGTCATTTCCTTCTGCTCCTCGTTGGGTTTGACACTCTTACTTATCGAAAGTACTATGATAGAACCCCTATACTCGTGGGTCATCAAGACTCTTTTCTGGCACTATTGCCGAGGAGTGAAGCGCCTTTGGTGAGTGGAACTTGGTAAGGAAACATTTATATAGTGTGCTGAAATTTACTGTCACTTGTTATTATGGAAACTAATCCTTTGAGGGGCTTGTTCGGGGTATCTTTACCCCGACCAGTAGAGCAAAGAGTTGCTCCTCAACCTACTGAACCTACTGAAAATTTTTACTTTGAAATTCCTTCGGGTATGTGAGGGAGTCCTGGATTAGGGGGTCCTCGGACAGCCGGACTATATGCTTATGCCGGACTGTTGGAGTATGAAGATACAAGATTGAAGACTTCGTCCCGTGTCGGAAGGCAAGCTTGGCAATTCGGATATGTAGATTCCCTTCTCTGTAACCGACTCTATGTAACCCTAGCCCACTCCGGTGTCTATATAAACCGGAGGGTTTAGTCCGTAGGACAAGGACAATGATAATCATAGGCTAGCTTCTAGGGTTAGCCTCTATGATCTCGTGGTAGATCAACTCTTGTAATACTCATATCATCAAGATCAATCAAGTAGGAAGTAGGGTATTACCTCCATAGAGAGGGCCCGAACCTGGGTAAACATCGTATCCCCCGCCTCCTGTTACCATTAGCCTTAGACGCACAGTTCGGGATCCCCTACCCGAGATCTGCCGGTTTTGACACCGACATTGGTGCTTTCATTGAGAGTTCCACTATGACGTCACCATAAGGCTTGATGTCTCCTTCAATCACCTAAAACGATGCGGTCCAGGGTGAGGTTTTCCTTCCCGGACAGATCTTCGCATTCGGCGGCTTCGCACTGCGGGCCACCTTGCTTGGCCATCTGGAGCACATCGATAGCTACGCCCCTGGCCATCAGGTCAGGTTTGGAAGCCTAAACTACATGGCCGACATCCACGGAGATTTTATCTTCGTCGGATTCGAACCCATTACAGGTACACGCTACAGTCGCGATGAGCATGACCTAGATCTGCCATCGGGCGGTGTTTAGGAGGTCACACCTGCAGCTGCCCTGGCTTTAAACCCAGCGCAGATCGTGCCATCCAAGGATGGGAGGATGGACCCCGCCACGAAAGCCTCACACTCAAACGCGATAGCGCCGAACACAGATTTAACTTCCAATGCGGTCTGTGTCATCGGACCCTCGGACTCGTTTCCGGCCATAGGCTCCGAACCACGCATATCCGCGCCCATCGGATCTAACTGGGCGCCGATCATGGAGTTTAGTGATATGTCTCCAACGTATCTACTTTTCCAAACACTTTTGCCCTTGTTTTGGACTCTAACTTGCATGATTTGAATGAAACTAACCCGACTGACGCTGTTTTCAGCAGAACTGCCATGATGTTGTTTTCTGTGTAGAAAAGAAAAGTTCTCGGAATGCCCTGAAAATCCACGGAGGCACTTTTTGGAATTATTAAGAATTTTTGGGTGAAAGAAATACACGA
>NC_041381.1:599412454-599470908 GCF_002162155.2 Triticum dicoccoides
CACCGACCTCAACTCCAACTCCATATATTCTGTCTCGCGGAGAAAAAAATCAGAGAGAAAGTTTCATCGCGTTTTATGACATGGAGCCGCTTCCAAGCCCTAATCTCTCTCGGGAGGGTTGATCTGGAGTTCGTTCGGGGCTCCAGAGAGGGGGATTCGTCGCCATCGTCATCATCAACCATCCTCCATCACCAATTTCATGATGCTCACCACCGTGCGTGAGTAATTCCATCGTAGGCTTGCTGGACGGTGATGGGTTGGATGAGATTTACCATGTAATCAAGTTAGTTTTGTTAGGGTTTGATCCCTAGTATCCACTATGTTCTAAGATTGATGTTGCTATGACTTTGCTATGCTTAATGCTTGTCACTAGGACCCGAGTGCCATGATTTCAGATCTGAACCTATTATGTTTTCATGAATATATGTGTGTTCTTGATCCTATCTTGCAAGTCTATAGTCACCTATTATGTGTTATGATCCGACAACCCCAAAGTAACAATAATCGGGATACTTCTCGGTGATGACCGTAGTTTGAGCAGTTCATGTATTCACTATGTGTTAATGCTTTGGTCCGGTTCTCTATTAAAAGGAGGCCTTAATATCCCTTAGTTTCCGCTAGGACCCCGCTGCCATGGGAGGGTAGGACAAAATATGGCATGCAAGTTCTTTTCCATAAGCACGTATGACTATTTACGGAATACATGCCTACATTACATTGATGAACTGGAGCTAGTTCTGTGTCACCCTATGTTATAGCTATTACATGAGGAATCGCATCCGGCATAAGTATCCATCACTGATCCATTGCCTACGAGCTTTTCATATATTGTTCTTCGCTTATTTACTTTTCCATTGCTACTGTTACAACTATTACAAAAAAAAGCCAAAAACTATTATCTTTACTTTTGCCACCGTTACCTTTATTATCATACTACTTTGCTACTAAATACTTTGCTGCAGATACTAAGTTATCCAGGTGTGGTTGAATTGAAAATTCAATTGCTAATGCTCAAGAATATTCTTTGGCTCCCCTTGTGTTGAATCAGTAAATTTGGGTTGTACTTCACCCTCGAAAGCTGTTGCGATCCCCTACACTTGTGGGTTATCAAGACTAATTTTTGGCGCCGTTTCCGGGGAGCATAGCTCTATTCTTTGAGTCACTTAGGATTTATATCTGTTGATCACTATGAAGAACTTGAAAGACGCTAAAACCAAGATCTGTCCCTCAACTACGAGGGGAGGTAAGGAACTGCCATCTAGCTCTGCACTAGATTCTCCTTCTGTTATGAGTAAACTTGTGACACCTAAACCTGCTACTGCTATGAATTCTGATATGTCGCATGATATTGATGATGCCACTTCTGCTATGCATGATGAAACTACTTCTGTGCGTGATACTACTTTGCCACTAGGTGAATTTCTTGATGAACAACTTGCTAGAGTTAGGGGGAATGAAAATATTGAAGATGCTATTATTGATGATAGTGATGATGAAGGTTCTCCCAATGATTATGTATTGCCTGTTGTTCCTGAAGGTTATGTTATGAATGAAGAAGCTGTTAGGGAAATCTTTGCTTGCAATGATAGATATGATCTTAAGAAATTATTAGCTAAATGGAAGCAACAATCTCTTAATGCTAGAATGAAACCTGACCCTGCTTTTGCTACTTCATGTATCTGTGTTACTGATAAGAATTGTGAATTCTCTGTTGATCCTGAGATTATTACTCTAGTTGAATCTGATCCTTTTTATGGCCTTGAATCTAAAGCTATTGTGGCACATCTTACCAAGTTGAATGATATAGCTACCCTGTTCACTCATGATGAAAGATCTCGCTATTTTTATATCCTTAAGATATTTCCGTTCTCGTTAAATGGTGATGCTAAGAATTGGTATAATTCTCTTCCTCCTGGTTGTGTGCGTAGTCCCTAGGATATGATTTATTACTTCTCTACTAAATATTTCCCTCCTCATAAGAAACAAGCTGCCTTGCGGGAAATATATAATTTTGTGCAAATCAAAGAAGAGAGTCTCCCACAAGCTTGGGGGAGGCTTCTCCGGTTACTTCATGCTTTGCCTGATCATACTCTCAAGAAAAATGAAATACTTGATATCTTTTATAATGGACTAACCGATGCTTCCAAGAACTACTTGGATAGTTGTGCTGGTTGTATTTTCAGGGAAAGAACAGTTGACGAAGCTGAAATATTATTGAATAATATGTTGACTAATGAAAATAATTGGACACTTCCTGAGCCAATTCCTGAGGCAATTCCTGAACCAATTGAGCCAACTCCTGAGCCTATTCCTAAACCCACTCCGAAGAAGGGAGGTGTTTTATTTCTCAATCCTGAAGATATGCAAGAGGCAAAGAAATCAATGAAAGAAAAAGGTATTAAAGCTGAAGATGTTAAGAATTTACCACCTATTGAAGAAATACATGGTGTTAATATACCGCCTGTTGAAGAATCACATTGTCTTGATAACCTGACACATGTAGTAAAGGTCAATTCTCTCTATAGATATGATAAAGTTTAAATCCCCTCTACTAAATTTCATAGCCCATGCTTAGATGAATTTGATGACTTTATGGCTAGACAAGAGAGTTTTATTGCTTATGTTGGTAGAGAGTTAAAGAATAATGCTTTCGAGATAGGACACGTAAGCGATAACTTGGCTAGAGTTAAAGGTGAACTCCAACTCATTAGCAAATATGCGTCTATGGTTGCTACTCAAGCTGAGCAACTACTTAAAGCTCAAAATGATTTGCTTGATGAATTAAATAATAAGAATGATTTTGCTGTTAGAGTGGCTACTAGAACTGGTAGAATGACTCAGGAACCTTTGTATCCTGAAGCCCACCCTAAGAGAGTCGAGCAAGATTCTTAGAGAAATAATTTAGAGATACCTAGTTCTTCTGAAAAGAAGAAAAAGAAAGACAATAGGATTTTGCATGATTCTAGTGAACCTACTGTAGACACACCTGAGAATCCCAATGATATTTCTATTTCTGATGCTGAAACACAATCAGGTGATGAACATGAACCTATTGATAATGTTAATGATAATGTTCATGTTGATGCTCAACCTAGCAAAAACAATGATGTAGAGATTGAACCTGTTATTGATCTTGATAAACCACAATCAAAGAATCAACGTTATGATAAGAAAGATTTTGTTGCTAGGAATCATGGTAGAGAAAGAGAACCATGGGTTCAGAAACCCATGCCCTTTCCTCCTAAACCATCCAAGTCAAAGGATGGCGAGGATTTTGAGCGCTTTGCTGAAATGATTAGACCTATTTTCTTACGTATGCGCTTAACTGATATGCTAAAAATAAATCCTTATGCTAAGTATATGAAGGATATCATTACAAATAAAAGAAAGATACGGAAGCTAAAATTTCCACCATGCTTGCTAATTACACTTTCAAGGGTGGAATACCGAAGAAACTTGGAGATCCGGGTGTCCCAACTATACCATGCTCCATTAAAAGAAATTATTTTAGAACTGCTTTATGTGATCTTGGAGCCGGTATTAGTGTTATGCCTCTCTCTTTATATCGTAGACTTGAATTGAATAAGTTGACACCTACTGAAATATCTTTGCAAATGGCTGACAAATCAACTGCTATACCTGTCGGTATTTGTGAGGATGTGCCTGTTGTGGTTGCAAATGTCACTATCTTAACGGACATTGTTATTCTTGATATTCCCGAGGACGATAGTATGTCTATTATCCTTGGTAGACCTTTTCTTAATACTTCTGCGGCTATTATTGATTGCAACAAAGGCAGTGTCACTTTTCATGTTAATGGTAATGAGCATACGGTACACTTTCCGAGGAAACAATCTCAAGTTCATAGCATCAATTCTATTGGAAAAGTTCCAACTATTATTATTGGAGGTTTTTAATTTCCTCTCCCTACTGTCAAGAAAAAGTATGATATTCTTATTGTTGGGGATTTCAATATCCCCGTTGTGGTAACTTAGTGTTATTTGAAATTTCTCCGGTTCCGTGTTATTCAGAATGAGTTTGTTAACAAGACATGATCAACCTTGTTAGTGGATTCATTTTGATGATCATGAGATGGATGAAACTAGAAGGCACAACCTTCTGTACCCACTTTTTACTTTCTGTTATTTAGAATAAAATAAAGCAAAAATAGTATTATCTGTCTGTTTTCTGATTTATCCGTGCAATAAAAAAATATCCCAAAAATAAAAGTGCTCCAAATGCCCTGCAAATTTAGTATGATTTTTTATGGAATATTTGAGGATTTTAGGCACTGAAATCGCTGCAGGAGGGGCAAGCACCAGGCCACGAGGGTGGAGGGCGCCCCCCCTATAGGGCGCGCCCCCTGTCTCGTGGGCCCCTGGTGGCCCCCTCCACTTATGCCAGCACCCTCACACTTCATCTTCTACCCAAAAAATCCCCATCCAGCTCAATCACGAGTTCTAGCTCGTTTTGCTGCGATTTTCGATCTCCTTGCTCAAAGCTCCATTCATAAAACTTCTTTGGGAGATTGTTGCTTGGTATGTGACTCCTCCATTGGTCCAATTAGTTTTTGTTCTAGTGCTTTATTCATTGCAAATTTTTGCTGCCTAGGTGACCATGTTCTTGAGCTTGCATGTTAAATTTATGAGGTCCCAAGCAATTATAATGCATGATATAGGCTCTAGGAACTTGTAGGAGTAGTTGCTACCAATCTTGTTTAGTTTTATTCACTTTTATCTTGAAGTTACTAAAATTTCAGAAATTTTCAGAAAATGTTAAGGAAACTTTTGAGGGGCTCCTCTAGCCAAGGCTCTCAGTAAAAACAAGCCAAAGAGAAGGAAAAAGCCAAGTATAATCTTCCTCGCTTAGCGGAAGTACGGTCGTGTGAATGGCCATGTGAGGATTTCTTGAAAGAAGCTGGAATTCATGAAGATTTTTATTCTTTGATCGAGACTGCAGGCCTCACCAGTTTCATCAACGACCGGATCGATCTGTATCTCTTACTCACCAATACTTTCGTGCAAAACTTTTATTATTATCCTAAGAAGTCACCGCCTACAGTATCATTTAATTTATATGATGAATTCAGAGAAATGTCTTTATGTAATTTTTGCGCGGTGTGTAAGATACCTTATGAGGGAGAATTAGAGGAACCCCATCGTAAAGATGTGGATGGCTTTGTTAATACTATCGCTGTAGAGGAGCCAAAGAAGGGTTCCAAGGCCAAAGTCTCTAGCATACACTTTCCTGTTTTACGCTACTTTGCCATATTTGCTAGTAGATGCTTGATTGGTCGTGGAAATAGTGGATACTTAAGTGTTCCTGATATTATCATTCTTCAACATGCCTTGCTTGGAGACAATACTTTTAGTATGGGTGCCGTCGTTGCTAAACGGCTAGCCCTGAATCGTACAAAAGGCCCCATATTTGGAGATTACAAGAGCATGGTAGCACACAAGTTTATTGTTGACAACGAAGAGAGGATGCTCTTGTATAAACTTAGATTTAATAAGAAACATTTCGATATTATTATTTTGCCTGTGCCTCTGTTGTTTGATTTACTTGCAGAAAATTTTCTCGTCACACCGGAAGCGGTGAACAATCATCGAGCCCAAGCTTTTACTCCAGAACCTGAACCTGAGCCGGAACCTGAATTAGACCCTTATCGTACATCATCTGTCCAGTGGGATCCGGAGATGACCAACCAGTATTATCCTGATTACACCTCCTAGTAAACCAGGGAGAGTAGCGGCGGTCCTTGGTACTAGACCAACTTAGGCCAAAAGCCTAAGCTTGGGGGAGTATGTATTTCTCACCGACTTTACATTCATGTTTACACACTAGTCGTCGGTGCTCATACACTTTCATTGTATTATCCATGCTAGTTTAAATTCCTTTTTCTAGTTTTCTTCTTATGTGTTTGATAAACCTTGAGAAAAACCAAAAAAATTAGTTAGTTTAATTTCCATGCTTGTAGTAGAAATTAAAATGAAAACCCAAAAAGATTTCTAGTTCTTCTTCTTACTTGTTGGGAGCTTTCCCGTGAAAATAGTTTTATTTTCTTTTCTTTCCTTTAGGGGTCGAGAAGACCATATTGAAAATGCTTAGTGGCTCTCATATGCTTGATTGTTTATTTAACCTAGAGCTCATATTACTTGTCTTCTCTTTTGAGTTGAATGCTTGCAGATTCCAGCTTAGTCCAATTCACGTGCACTCTTATTATTATACACATCGTTCGGTCGTGCAAGTGAAAGGCAATAATGACGATATATGATGGACTTATTGGGATGAGAAAAGCTGTTATGAACTCGACCTCTCTTATTTTTGTAAATATGATGAGTTCATCTTTCTGAGTCAGCTTATTATGAAGTAAACATATTTGCAATGACATTTAGAGATTATAGTTGCTTGTGCCATGCTTGATTAGCTTTGAGTTATAATGGTTTACCTTGCGTGCCAACATGCTATTAGAATGATTATGATGTGGTATGATGGGATGGTATCCTCCTTTGAATAAATTGAGTGACTCTACTTGGCACATGTTCACGCATGTAGTTGAATCAAATAAACATAGCCTTCACGATATTTATGTTCATGGTGGATTATATCCTACTCATGCTTGTATTCGGTATGAATTAATTTTAATGCATGTTCATGACTGTTGTCGCTCTCTTAGTTGGTCACTTCCTAGTCTTTTGCTAGCCTTCACCTGTACTAAGCGGGAATACTGCTTGTGCATCCAAACTCCTTAAACCCCAAAGTTGTTCCATATGAGTCCACTATACCTTCCTATATGCGGTATTTACCTGCTGTTCCAAGTAAATTTGTATGTGCCAAACTCCAAACCTTCAAACGAAATTCTGTTTTGTATGCTCGAGCAGCTCATGTTACAACTAAGGCTGCCTATATCTTCCATGCTAGGTGGGTTATTCTCAAGAGGAGTGGACTCTGCTCCTCATTCACGTGAAAGGTCCGGTAACCGGGATGCCCATTCCCTTGATCCAAAAAGATCAAAGCAAATCAAAATAATTAAACAAAACTCCCCCAGGGCTGTTGTTAGTTGGAGGCATTGGTTGTTTCGAGAAAGCCATGGATTGATGTTGGTTGGTGGTTGGGGGAGTATAAACCTTTACCATTCTGTTTGGGAACTGCCTATAATGCGTTGACAACAAAAGTATGCCGCTCAAAATGTTATTCAATCTCTATTTTAAAATCGAGCTCTGGCACCTCTACAAATCCCTGCTTCCCTCTGCGAAGGGCCTACCTATTTACTTTTATGTTGAGTCATCACCCTTCTTATTAAAAGCACCCGCTGGAGAGCACACTGTCATTTGCATTCATTACTATTGGTTTATATTGGGTATAACTTGACTGGATCTCTTTTACCATGAATTACGATGTTTACTCAGTCCTTGATCTTTAAAGGTGCTCTGCATTTATGTTTTGCAGTCTCAAAAAGGGCTAGCGAGATACCATTTTGTTATATCATGTTATGATTGTTTTGAGAAAGTGTTGTCATCCGAGGTTTATTATTATGGCTCGCTAGCTGATTATGCTATTGATATGAGTAATTGTGAACCTAAGTGTTATTGTGAGTATGGTTAGTTCATAATATTTGCTGAAACTTGAATGCTGGCTTTTCATGTTTACAACAACAAGAGCAAACAGAGTTTGTAAAAGTTTTTCTTTATCACTTTCAGTCTATCAACTGAATTTCTTGAGGACAAGAAAAGGTTTAAGATTGGGGGAGTTGATACGTCTCCAACGTATCTACTTTTCCAAACACTTTTGCCCTTGTTTTGGACTCTAACTTGCATGATTTGAATGAAACTAACCCAGACTGACGTTGTTTTCAGCAGAACTGCCATGATGTTATTTTATGTGTAGAAAAGAGAAGTTCTCTGAATGTCCTGAAAATCCACGGAGGGACTTTTTGGAATTAATAAGAATTTCTGGGCAAAAGAAATACACGAGGGGGCCCACGGCCTGTCCATGAGACAGGGGGGCGCTCCCCCTGTAGGGCGTGTCCCCCTATCTCATGGGCCCCCTGGACCTCCACCGACCTCAACTCCAACTCCATATATTCCATCTCGCGGAGAAAAAATCAGAGAGAAAGTTTCATCGCGTTTTACGACACGGAGCCGCCGCCAAGCCCTAATCTCTCTCGGGAGGGCTGATCTGGAGTTCGTTCGGGGCTCCGGAGAGGGGGATTCGTCGCTGTCGTCATGATCAACCATCCTCCATCACCAATTTCATGATGCTCACCGCCGTGCGTAAGTAATTCCATCGTAGGCTTGCTGGACGGTGATAGGTTGGATGAGATTTACCATGTAATCAAGTTAGTTTTGTTGGGGTTTGATCCCTAGTATCCACTATGTTCTGAGATCGATGTTGCTATGACTTTGCTATGCTTAATGCTTGTCACTAGGGCCCGAGTGCCATGATTTCAGATCTGAACCTATTATGTTTTCACGAATATATGTGTGTTCTTGATCCTATCTTGCAAGTCTATAGTCACCTATTATTTGTTATGATCCGACAACCCCGAAGTGACAATAATCGGGCTACTTCTCGGTGATGACCGTAGTTTGAGGAGTTCATGTATTCACTATGTGTTAATGCTTTGGTCTGGTTCTCTTTTAAAAGGAGGCCTTAATATCCCTTAGTTTCTGCTAGGACCCCGCTGTCATGGGAGGGTAGGACAAAAGATGGCATGCAAGTTCTTCTCCATAAGCACGTATGACTATTTATGGAATACATGCCTACATTACATTGATGAACTGGAGCTAGTTCTGTGTCACCCTATGTTATAGCTATTACATGAGGAATCGCATCCGGCATAATTATCCATCACTGATCCATTGCCAATGAGCTTTTCATATATTGTTCTTCGCTTATTTACTTTTCCGTTGCTACTGTTACAACTATTACAAAAAAACCCAAAAACTATTATCTTTACTTTTGCCACTGTTACCTTTATTATCATACTACTTTGTTACTAAATACTTTGCTGCAGACACTAAGTTATCCAGGTGTGGTTGAATTGACAACTCAACTGCTAATACTCAAGAATATTCTTTGGCTCCCCTTGTGTCGAATCAATAAATTTGGGTTGTACTTCACCCTAGAAAGCTGTTGCGATCCCCTACACTTGTGGGTTATCATTTAGTTCCACGGATATCTTTCAGCACTCGCCCCTGGGTGACGTGCTAAACTCATTAAGATCTCTGTCCTTAGGAGGAGACCCTTGGCCGAACTATGTCCGGCTTGAGTGGGAAGAGGACGATGAAGGAATTCGTTGCCCACCCACCACCCACTTAATAGCCACTATCGACAACTTAACCGACATGCTTGATTTCGACTCCGAAGACATCGACGGTATGGACGACGATGCCGGAGAAGAACAAGAACCACCACCCATAGGGCGGTGGAAAACCACCTCATCATATGACATATATATGGTGGACACACCCAACGGAAACAATGGCGAGGATCAAAAGGATGCAACGGAGGATAATCCTCCTGAGAAGCAGCCAAAGCACTGACGTCAGCGACGCCATTGTAAACTCCGCCATAGCAAAAACAGCGATACCGGCTCAAGAAAGAATAACACCCCGGACGATGCCGAAAACAACAAAGACCCTGCAGACCCAGCGAATTTCTAGAGGGGTTTAAACCCATAAAGATCGAGGCATACGACGGAATGAAAGACCCTGTGGTCTGGATTGAGGACTTTATTCTTCACATCCACATGGCTCGCGGAGACAATCTCCACGCCATCAAATACCTGCACCTCAAGTTGAAAGGACCAGCTTGGCACTGGTTGAAAAGCCTCCCCAAAAATTCCACTAGAAGCTGGGTGGTACTCGAGGATGCTTTCAGGGCTAATTTTCAAGGGACCTATGTCCGACCTCCGGATGCAGACGATTTAAGTCACATAATCCAACAACCCGGAGAGTCAGCCCGTAAGCTTTGGAACAGATTTCTCACCAAGAAGAACCAAATCATCGACTGTCCGGATGCCGAAGCCCTAGCATCTTTCAAACACAGTATCCAGGACGAATGGCTTGCCAGACACCTCGGCCAGGAAAAGCCAAGGACGATGGCAGCCCTACCAACTCTTATGACCCGCTTTTACGCAGGCGAGAATAGTTGGTTGGCCCATAGCAGCACCAGCGATCCAGGAACATCCGAAATCAGGGATGGCAACGGAAAACCACGATGCAATAAATGTCGAAGCAATGAAGACATCCCAGACAATACAACGGTAAATGCCGGATTCAGGGGATCTAGACCCGGTCAACGGAAAAAGCCATTTGAAGGCTGCAGAGATGGTCCGTCCAGCCTAAATAAAAGTCTAGACAAGTCCTGTCAGATTCACGGCACCACCGAGAAACCTGCGAATCACACCAACAAAGAATGTTGGGTCTTCAAGTAGGCTGGAAAGCTAAGCACCAAACACAAAGGGAAGGAGCCGCCAAGTGAAGATGAGGACGAATCTCGCCAACCGAACACTGGGGACAGAAAAAATTTCAACTGAAGGTCAAAACAGTGAACATGATTTACGTCACCCACATCCCAAAGAGGGAGCGCAAACGCGCACTCCGAGACGTATACGCTGTAGACCCCGTCGCCCCCAAATTCAACCCATGGTCGGCCTGCCCGATCACTTTCGACCGCAGGGATCATCCGACTAGTATCCGTCATGGGGGTTCGGCCACTTTGGTGCTCGACCCAATAATCGACGGATACCACCTTACCAGAGTCCTCATGGACGGCGGCAGTAGTCTCAATCTGATATATCAGGATACTGTCCACAAGATGGGGATAGACCCGTCAAGAATCAACCAAAGCAATACTACCTTTAAAGGAGTAATACGTGGCGTAGAGGCCCGCTGCACGGGCTCTTTAACGTTGGAGGTTGTATCCGGTTCTCCCGATAACTTTCAAAGCGAAGAAGTAATCTTCGACATTGCTCCGTTCCAAAGTTGCTATCATGCACTACTCGGAAGATCGACCTTTGCCCGTTTCAATGCCGTCCTGCACTACGCCTATCTTATGCTCAAGATGCCCGGTTCATGTGGCGTCATTACAATAAGAGGAAACACAGAGCATTCTTTTCATACGGAAGAATATGTGGCGGCTCTAGCAGCCGAATCATAGAATGGCCTTTCCAATCCGAGCAACTCAGCGATCTCCAAGACCACGGACACAGCTAAACGAGTCCGGCGCACACCTAGGTGTAGCAGCTCAGATAAACCTGAGCTCGATTAGCGGCTACGCCCCCATAGCAACAACCAATAATAAGACTGTATGGGTCTGCCTGTATACATATAAATATAAAATCAAAATCCCCTACGTGACGCGGGGGGCTGCCCGCACGTAAAAGGTCTATAGTTCGGCTTGACCCTATTTACACTCAAAAGATTGAATTTTCACAGTTCATTAAGATAAACCAACTTTATGCATGGTCACACCAGATTCTTTTACCTGGGTTTTTCCTTTTTTTTCTATAGATGACCATCGTGCTATACCCTTCAAGGATACGGCACAACAGAGACAAAGGCGCAGACGTGCAGCAGGGCCCCGTTCAAAGGTTTCTTTTTTAGATTAAGCCCCTGTGTAAACCTTTTTATTGTCTCTTGTTGTCTCAGAACCTCCTGGCACTTAGAATGACCAAGAGGGATACTAGCGTTATTGGCAAACTTATGATTCGCCGCATTAAAATAAACATTACAGAGGCAGCAACCAGTGTGTTTTTCAGATCTATGCTCTCACCACAGGCGCTCCTTCGTCACGCTGGATTGATGCACGTACCTTGAAATTTAGGGCTCATTATCGAGGGTTGTATTCAGCCCAGTATATGTTGTAAAGTCCTAGTACCTTCGGGAGTGTTCGGCGTCGCGAGTTTGGCCTTATATGCATCAGGTCCGAATCATGTCTTTGGTCAAATGTTGGGTTTGCCCGGCTCCTGGTTTTTTCTACCTTACGTTCCATTTTATCAGCTAAGGCGACCAAGGGAGAACTACTGCGATTGTGCCCTGGTTGATCCGGATGAGCACCTCAGTAGAGAAAGCCGAAAACTGACTGTCATGATATAGCGAGAGCTGGTCAACCACTCAATGACTTAGCGGAATCTTTGTGATTCCTCCGCATTAACGAAGGACCGGTTTCCCGGTCATGTATGTAAACGCACCATATTCGGATAAACACGGATATACCAGGGGCTATATAGTAGCCCCACCATCACACTCCTATGGCTAAGTGAAAGTGTTAAAGCTATATAGTCTGATTTCCTCGTTCCCCGCACTATCACCTCCTTAATGGACCAAGACGTTGGATCAAGTGTGATTACATGCTTTTCCGAACACCCCCACATTATACGCGAGGGGTCTGAAGCCGACGACTGCAAACTTCCAGGTTATATACATATATACATAAAACGTCCGCACAGGAGGCACTATAATACTTCACGGGCAAAGATATAAATATAGCCTTTATTCTCAAAAGCATCGTTCTTACGATCAAGATACATGTCATTCAAACATGGTATTATTTGAGCACTGAGCCTGTATTAAACAGGCACCTTCTAAGACTTCTTCAAAATAGTGCTCGGGCGAGTCCTGGCCCTCGGGTGGACCCCTGGTTGCAATGTCGGTGGCCTCCATCCTCACCCAATATGTCTTAACACGGGCAAGGGCCATCCGCGCACCCTCTATGCACGCCGACCGCTTGACAGCGTCGATATGCAGCACAACACGAATAAATTGTTGCACCAACTCAAAAAAAAACTATCCTGACTTGGTTCCTTCGGCCACAGGTGATCCACGATAGCCTTCATGGCAAGCCCGGATAACCTATGGAGATCGGCCCATTCGTCTATCTGCTCGTTCAACAGCAGCGGACGCCTCGGAGTACTGAACTGTGACCAGAACAACCTTTCCGCTTCATGATCTTCTTGATCTTGGAAATACTGTGTCGCATCGACAACACTCTTTGACAAATCTAAGTATGCATCGGAAGAACTCCACAATTGATCGAGAGGGGCATACTTCGGATCGCAGAATTTAGTTCGTAGTAAAAAGGGCTTCCCAGCCGCGATCTCACCGGCTTGCTAGAGCTCCTCCTGAGCCGCTCTGATCTCAGAGCGAGTTTCCTTTGCTGCCTATAAGGCCTTCTCAAGGTCAGCCATATTTATTTGATTCTCTTTCTTGAGAAGCTCATATCGGCTAGAGGCCTCCTGTAGCTCAAGGGCCATGTTGGCCATTCTATCCTCACTCCGGCGATAAGAATCCTGTTCGGCTTTTAATTCACTAGCTGCCTTCTCGGTAGCCACATTACTTCTCCTGGCTTGCTCCTTGGCCTAGGCAAGCTCAGCCCGAAGGGTCTCCACGGCGGAGGCACCATCTGTAGTCAAGGCATATTATAAGTCCCAACATCATGCTCTTATTAATATTCACTGACCGCCCAAATATACATACCTTGTGCCTCGTCAAGCCGCTTGTTCACAAGCGTGATGTCTTCATCCGCCAAATCAAGTTGCCGCTTCAGTTCAGCAAATTCAGCAGCCAAGGCTGTTGCCGGGGATGTAGCCGCCTGTGTACAAAATTGGCAAAAACATTACCTGAGATTATTTCTACTTTTGAATCGCCTCTTTTGGGTGGCAACCAGAGTCTCCGGGGCTACTATCTATACACAGAGCACTTTGTGTTTACGGTACAATAAATAAAATTCATATTGCGTACCTCAAAGCCTCTTAGCAGGCTCATAAAAGCTTCATTCAACCCGCTTTTTGCGGACGAAATCCTCTCAACCACCGTACCCATTAAGGTGCGATGTGCCTCTGAGATGGGCGCTTGCCATAGAAGACCCGTCAACGTGTCCGGCTGCATGTCGGACAGTTCGGGCCTTTATCTGTTGGTCTCTCTAGGAGCCGAACACGCCGGACCTCAGGCGGCCGAAGAGTTACCTTCTGGCCTTTGCGGATCGGGAGAGATCCTCCGGGACGACACCTCAGGGTCGTCCGCCTTATGAGGTGGAGAAGTAGGAGGAGGCGTTTCGCTCTCCATCATCTCCGGAAGAAGATCCCCCGAGGATGAAGATTGTTGAGGGAGGCTATAGGCCAAACTGCAGAAGATGCGTCTCAATCGTTATTCTCAGGAAAAGAACGTGGTATCCTTACTAAGCACCTTTGTTCACTTACGGCTCGGTTAACGGGTGGCCCCCTTGTGGGTGCTGTGCAGCAATGTTGCCCTCTGGGGCAGGGCCCCCTGATAAAGATTTCCTCCCTCGTTTGGAGGCCTCTGCTTCCAAGTCTACGGGGATGGCCCTTTTCTTCCCATGAGAGGAGGGGATACTAGATTCTCCTTCCCGTTCATCCTCTGACATGGGAGTACCAATTTCCCCAGTTACGGTGCGTAACGTATCTCCAGTATGAAGTCCGCTTTTGGCTTCCCCACTCCTCTCCTGGTCCTTCCCTGATGGCATCTGATAAGGTGCATGATCCAACATCCTGGTCAATATAGGATCCACCGAATCTTCATGAAGAGGGGTCGAACACCAGATCCTCACCGCCTTTCTTATCCAGCCCTAGCCGAGGATGATTTTTCAGAATTACATTGTGTCAATTATAACGACAGTATGTCCGGTAATGGAATTACTTACCTGGGTATCTGGATGGTTGCAATCGAGGCTTGCATCCTCTGTTGTGTCCGGACACTTTATTCGTGATGCGAAGAATGATTGATACATCCCTTCGAGCGTCATGCCGAAGAAGTGTTGAACAGTTCGCGGTCCTTCCGGGTTGAACTCCCACATACGGAGAGGTCGACGTTGGCATGGCAGGACCCGACGAACTAGCATTACTTGGATTACTTTGACAAGACTTATGTCCTTCTTGATGAGATCCTGAATGCGGCTTTGCAATGTCCGCACGTCATCAGTCGATCCCCAGTCCAGCCCCTATTTGACCCATGATGCAAGTTGCAGCGGAGGAGCGGAGCGGAAGGCTGGGGCGGCCGCCCAGTTTCTACCTCAGGGTGCTGTGATATAAAACCACTCCCGTTGCCATAGGTCAGAAACTTCCTGGAAGGAACCCTTTGGCCATAAAACATGAGACCCTTTGCTTATAATAGCGCCTCTGCACTCCGCGTGTCGCCCATCAATTGTCTTCGGCTTCACATTGAAGGTCTTGAGCCATAAGCTGAAGTGTGGGGGAATGCAGAGGAAGGCCTCACACACAACGATGAACGTTGAGATGTGAAGGAAAGAATTTGGAGCTAGGTCATGAAAATCTAGCCCGTAATAGAACATAAGCCCTCTAACAAAGGGATTAAGACCGAAGCCTAGCCCTCGGAGGAAGTGGGAGATGAATACGACGCTCTCGTTGGGTTTGGGAGTAGGGATAACTTGCCCTTGAGCAGGAAGCCTGTGAAGGATCTCGCCGGTCAAGTACCTAGCCTCCCTAAGCTTTATAATGTCCTCCTCTATGACAGAAGAGGACATCCACTAGCCTTGAATGCTGAATATGGACATGGTTGGAGGTCTGAAGCGCTTGGGCTGAGACTTGGGTGTTGTAAGTCGAGGTAGGGGAAGGGAAGGATCAAGCGTGGAAAGAGAGAGACAGGTCTTGGCCTCTTTATAAAGGGGATGAATATCAAGCGTCCTCCGCGCGGCCGTCTGGAACTTGCCTAATTCAAGGAGTCATACTAATGGGACGGTTGGGTTACCCATGCCCGTATTGATGATAATCCCGTAATAAGGGGACACGATCTCTGCTTCGACAAGACATGTCAATAAAAACCGCCTCGCAGGACGTGTAGTACCAGGTTTTGAAAACGGTTCGATTAATGACCGAGCCGCGGCGTGGTGTCACACTATGGAAAAGCTATCAGCAGATTAGACTCATGGAATATTATACTCTCTACGGTGGTATGTGGAATTTGTTTTGCAGAGCCGAACACGATTCTTGTGTTCAAGATCTACTTTGGAGTATTCGGAGAAGGAACCCGCCTTGCAATGCTGAAGACAATCTGCGCACCAGACTCATAGTCATTGAAGCCTGGTTCAGGGGCTACTGAGGGAGTCCTGGATTATGGGGTCCTTGGACAGCCGAACTATATGCTTATGTCGGACTGTTGGACTATGAAGATACAAGATTGAAGACTTCGTCCCGTGTCTGGGTGGGACTCTTAGCGTGGAAGGCAAGTTTGGTGATTCGGATATGTAGATTCCCTTCTCTGTAACCGATTCTGTGTAACCCTAGCCCCCTCCAGTGTCTATATAAACCGGAGGGTTTAGTCTGTAGGACAAGGACAATGATAATCATAGGCTAGCTTCTATGGTTAGCCTCTATGATCTAGTGGTAGATCAACTCTTGTAATACTCATATCATCAAGATCAATCAAGCAGGAAGTAGGGTATTACCTCCATAGAGAGGGCCCTAACCTGGGTAAACATCGTGTCCCCCACCTCCTGCTACCATTAGCCTTAGACGCGCAGTTCGGGACCCCCTACTCGAGATCCGCCGGTTTTGACACCAACAGTATGGTAGAGAAACTACTAGCTAATCCCTTTGCAGGAGATGGAACATTGCATCCCGATTTACACCTTATCTATGTGGATGAAGTTCGTGGATTATTTAAGCTTGCAGGTATGCCCGATGATGTTATTAAGAAGAAGGTCTTCCCTTTATCTTTGAAGGGAGACGCATTGACATGGTATAGGCTATGTGATGATATGGGATCTTGGGACTATAAATGATTGAAATTGGAATTTCACCAGAAGTTTTATCCTATGCATCTTGTTCATCATGATCGTAATTATATATATAATTTTTGGCCTCGCAAAGGAGAAAGTATCTCTCAAGCTTGGGGGAGGATTAAGTCAATGCTATATTCATGCCGCAATCATGAGCTCTCAAGAGAAATGATTATTCAAAAATTTTATGCTCGACTTTCTCTCAACAATCGCACCATGCTTGATACTTCTTGTGCTGGGTCTTTTATGATGAAGACTATTGAATTCAAATGGGATTTATTGGAAAGAATTAAATGCAAGTCTGAAGATTGGGATTCCGATGATGGTAAGGAGTTAGGTATGACACCTAAGTTTGATTGTGTTAAATCTTTTATTGATACTGATGCTTTTCATGGATTTAGCACTAAATATGGACTTGACTCTGAGATAGTAGCTTCTTTCCGTGAATCATTTGCTACTCATGTTGATCTCCCTAAGGAGAAGTGGTTTAAATATAACCCTCCCATTGAAGTAAAAGTAGTTGCACCTATTACAGTTGAAGAAAAGACTATCACTTATAATGATCCTGTTATTCCTACTACTTATATTGAGAAACCACCTTTCCCTGTTAGGATAAAGGATCATGCTAAAGCTTCAACTGTGGTTCGTAAGAGTAATACTAGAACATATACACCTCCTGAGTAAATTAAAGTAGAACCAAGTATTGCTATGGTTAAAGATCTATTGGCTGATAATATTGATGGGCATGTTATTTATTTCTGTGATGAAGCTGCTAGAATTGCTAGACCCGATGCTAAGAAACATAAACCTGTTGTAGGCATGCCTTTTATTTCTATTAAAATAGGAGATCATTGTTATCATGGCTTATGTGATATGGGTGCTAGTGCTAGTGCAATAACGTATTCCTTATATGAAGAAATTATGCATGATATTGCACCTGTTGAGGTAGAAGAAATTGATGTTACAATTAAGCTTGCCAATAGAGATACTATTTCACCATTTGGGATTGTTAGAGATGTTGAAGTCTTGTGTGGGAAAGTTAAATATCCTGCTGATTTTCTTGTTCTTGGTTCCCCACAAGATGACTTTTGTACCATCATATTTGGTAGACCCTTCTTGAATACTGTTAATGCTAGGATAGTCTACAAGAAGGTTGTTGTTACGATTGGCTTAGGAGACATGTCTCATGAGTTTAATTTTGCTAAATTTCGTAGACAACCCCATGATAAAGAATTGCCTAGTAAGGATGAAATTATTGGTCTTGCTTCTATTACCGTGCCTCCTACTGATCCTTTAGAACAATATTTGCTAGACCAAGAAAATGATATGTATATGAATGAAAGAAGGGAAATAGATGAAATATTCTTTAAACAGGGACCTATTTTGAAACACAACTCGCCTGTTGAAATCTTAGGAGATCCTCCACCACCCAAGGGTGATCCCGTGTTTGAGCTTAAACCATTACCTAATACTCTGAAATATGCTTATCTTGATGAAAAGAAGATATATCCTTTTATTATTAGTGCTAACCTTTCAGACCAGGAAGAGGAAAGATTATTGAAAACTCTGAAGAAGCATCGTGCTGCTATTGGATATACTCTTGATGATCTTAAGGGCAATAGTCCCACTTTATGCCAACACAAAATAAAATTGGAGGAAGATGCCAAACTAGTTATTGATCATCAACGACCATTCTATTCCACAACCACCATTCTATTCCACATATAGTGCTATGTCCATGGCTCACGCTCATGTATTGCGTGAAAGTTGAAAAGGTTTGATATTACTAAAGTATGAAACAATTGCTTGGCTTGTCATCGGGGTTGTGCATGATTAAATACTTTGTGTGATGAAGATAGAGCAACAACCAGACTATATGATTTTGTAGGGATAACTTTCTTTAGCCATGTTATTTTGAGAAGACATGATTGCTTAGTTAGTATGCTTGAAGTATTACTATCTTATGTAAATATGAACTTTTATTTTGAATCATTTGGATCTGAACATTCATGCCACAATAAAGAAAATTAAATTAAGGATTATGCTAGGTAGCATTCCACATCAAAAATTCTGTTTTTACCATTTACCTACTTGAGGACGAGCAGGAATTAAGCTTGGGGATGCTTGATACGTCTCCAAGGTATCTATAATTTTTGATTGTTCCATGCTATTATACTACCTGTTTTGGATGTTTATGGGCTTTAATTTACACTTTTATATTATTTTTGGGACTAACCTATTAACCGGAGGCCCAGCCCAAATTGCTGTTTTCTTGCCTATTTCAGTGTTTCGAAGAAAAGGAATATCAAACGGAGTCCAAACGAAATGAAACCTTCGGGAGAGTTATTTTTGGAACGAAAGCAATCAAGGAGACTTGGAGTGCACGTAAGGGAAGCAACGAGGAAGCCACGAGGCAGGGAGGCGCGCCCTACCCCCCTGGGCGCGCCCCCACCCTCGTGGTCCCCTCGTGGCTCCCCCGACCGACTTCTTTCGCCTATATATTTCCATATACCCTAAAAACATCAAGGAGCAGAATAGATCGGGAGTTCCACCGCCGCAAGCCTCTGTAGCTAGCAAAAACCTCTCGGGAGCCCTTTCCGGCACCCTGCCGGAGGGGGAACCCATCACCGGTGGCCATCTTCATCATCCCGGCGCTCTCCATGACGAGGAGGGAGTAGTTCACCCTCGGGGCTGAGGGTATATACCAGTAGCTATGTGTTTGATCTCTCTCTCTCTCTCTCTCTCCCGTGTTCTTGATTTGGCACGATCTTGATGTATCGCGAGCTTTGCTATTATAGTTGGATCCTATGATGTTTCTCGCCCTCTACTCTCTTGTAATGGATTGAGTTTTCCCTTTGAAGTTATCTTATCGGATTGAGTCTTTAAGGATTTGAGAACAATTGATGTATGTCTTGCCGTGCTTATCTGTGGTGACAATGGGATATTCACGTGATCCACTTGATGTATGTTTTGGTGATCAACTTGCGGGTTCCATGAACTTATTCATAGGGGTTGGCACACGTTTTCGTCTTCACTCTCCAGTAGAATCTTTGGGGCACTCTTTGAAGTACTTTGTGTTGGTTGAATAGATGAATCTGAGATTGTGTGATGCATATCGTATAATCATGCCCACGGATACTTGAGGTGACAATGGAGTATCTAGGTGACATTAGGGTTTTGGTTGATTTGTGTCTTAAGCTTGTATTCTAGTATGAACTCTATGATAGATTGAACAGAAATAATGTCTTCATGTTATTTTACTACGAACTCTTGAATAGATTGAGCAGAAAGGATAACTTTGAGGTGGTTTCGTACCCTACAATAATCTCTTTGTTTGTTCTCCTCTATTAGTGACTTTGGAGTGACTCTTTGTTGCATGTCGAGGGATAGTTATATGATCCAGTTATGTTATTATTGTTGAGAGAACTTGCACTAGTGAAAGTATGAACCCTAGGCCTTGTTTCCTAGCATTGCAATAGCGTTTGAGCTCACTTTTATCATTAGTTACCTTGCTATTTTTATATTTTCAGATTACAAAAACCTATATCTACCATCCATATTGCACTTGTATCACCATCTCTTCGCCAAATTAGTGCACCTATACAATTTACCATTGTATTGGCTGTGTTGGGGACACAAGAGACTCTTTGTTATTTGGTTGCAGGCTTGTTTGAGAGAGACCATATTCATCCTACGCCTCCCACGGATTAATAAACCTTAGGTCATCCACTTGAGGGAAATTTGCTACTGTCCTACCAACCTCTGCACTTGGAGGACCAACAACGTCTACAAGAATAAGGTTGTGTAGTAGACATCAAGTGCTCAGAGAAATTATGCTACTACTGAAAAAGAATTCTTAGCAGTTTTATTTGCTTGTGATAAGTTCAGACCTTATATTGTTGATTCTAAAGTAACTGTTCACACCGATCATGGTGCTATTAAATATCTTATGGAAAAGGAAGATGCTAAACCTAGACTTATTAGATGGGTTATCTTGCTCCAAGAAATTGATTTGCATATTATCGATAGAAAGGGAGTTGAGAACCCCGTTGCAGACAACTCGTCTAGGTTAGAGAATGTTCTTGATGACCCACTACCTATTAATGATAGCTTTCCTGATGAACAATTAGCTTTCATAAATGCTTCTCGTACTCCTCCATGGTATGATGATTATGCTAATTACATTGCTGCTAAATTTATCCAACCTAGTTTCACATACCCGCAAAAGAAAAAGTTCTTCTATGATTTAAGACATTACTTCTGGGATGACCCACACCTTTATAAAGAAGGAGTAGATGGTGTTATTAGACATTGTGTACCTGAGCATGAACAGGAACAGATCCTACGCAAGTGTCATTCTGAGGCATATGGAGGACACCACGCTGGAGATAGAACTGCACATAAGGTACTGCAATCCAGTTTTTATTGGCCTACTCTCTTCAAAGATGCCCGTAAGCTTGTCTTGTCTTGTGATGAATGTCAAAGAATTGGTAATATTAGTAGACGTCAAGAAATGTCTATGAATTATTCTCTTGTTATTGAACCGCTTGATGTTTGGGGCTTTGATTATATGGGACCGTTTCCTGCCTCTAATGGCTATACGCATATTTTAGTTGCTGTCGATTACGTTACTAAGTGGGTAGAAGCTATTCCAACTAGTAGTGCTGATCATAACACCTCTATTAAGATGCTTAAAGAAGTTATTTTTCCGAGGTTTGGAGTCCCTAGATACTTAGTGACTGATGGTGGTTCACATTTTATTAATGGTGCTTCTCGTAAAATGCTTGCTAAGTATGAGGTTAATCATAGAATCGCATCTCCATATCACCCACAGTCGAGTGGTCAAGTAGAGCTGAGTAATAGAGAGCTCAAATTAATTTTGCAAAAGACTGCTAATAGATCTATAAAGAATTGGTCCAAGAAACTTGATGATGCATTATGGTCTTATAGAACTGCATATAAGAATCCTATGGGTATGTATCCATATAAAATGGTTTATGGAAAAGCATGTCACTTACCTCTCGAACTAGAACATAAGTCATATTGGGACATTAAAGAGCTCAACTATGATTTCAAACTTGCCGGTGATAAGAGGTTATTTGATAAGCTCACTTGATGAATGGAGAACCCAGACCTATGAGACTGCCAAGCTGTGTAAAGAAAAAGTTAAAAGATGGCACGACAAAAGGATACAAAAGCGTGAGTTTAACATAGGGGATTATGTGTTGCTATTCAACTCTCGTTTAAGATTTTTTGCAGAAAAACTTCTCTCTAAATGGGAAGGCCCTTACGTTATCAAGGAGGTCTATCGTTCCAGTGCCATAAAAATCAACAACCCTGAAGGCACAAATCTGAAGGTGGTGAACGGTCAAAGAATCAAACATTATATCTCAGGTAATCCCATAAATGTTGAAACCAATGTTATTGACACCGTAACCCCGGAGGAGTACATAAGGGACACTTTCCAGAATGTTTCAGACTCTTAAAAGGAATAGGTATGTGGTACGGTAAGTAAACCAAGTCCAAAACAGTTCTAATAGCAATTTTTCTCTGTTTTGGAATATTTAAGAAAATAGGAAAATAAGAAGTAGTCCGGGAAGGACACGAGGCTTCCACGAGGGTGGAGGGCGCGCCCTACCCCCTGGGCGCACCCCCCTGCCTCGTGGGCACCTCGTGTGCTCTCCTGACTCCGTTTTCTTGCACGATACTTCCTTTGGTCGGTAAAAAATTCATTATATAATCTCCAGAAGGTTTTGACCACCGTATCACGCAAATATCCTCTGTATTTGTTTTGAGCTGTTTTTCTGACAGATCTAGAGCACCATGACATCTTCAAGCACCCCCAAGGACAAGTTTTTCGAGAGGGTCATCAACCCCTATCTCGCGGAGGTGCTGCATCACCCTCAAACCATTGAGATGCATGAGGGGGTGCTGCACATCTGCGATGTGGAGGGACCAAGGAGTACCGGAAGCGTGGAGACAAATCTCGAAGTGATGGAACAACAAGTTTTCAAGTGCCAAGGGATGGTGGAGCGCGGACTTTATGCCAACTAGATGATGATCGCGGAGTTCACCAACAACCACATGCTGGATACCAAGAACACTGGGGAGACCATCTTCAAGCTTCATGAGAAAATCGAGCACCTCCAAGCCCAAATCTATGACCTGCAGAACCAAAACTGTGAGTATGAATATAGATTCAAGAGGATGAGTTTGGCTGCAGATTTGAGGATCCCAGAGACTCGATCATCCTTCTATGATGGAGATCCTATGCCTTGGAAGACGGACGCCAAACCTACATCATCAACAACTCCTTCTTCACCACCTCCAGGACATAATCACATGGGTATGGGCACTCCCCTTGGCAACTACCAAGCGTGGGGGAGTTGCCCCGGTATCGTATCACCATCACACTCCTATCTTTACTGTTTTACTTAGTTCGATCCTTTTGGTAATATCTTGATCTAGTAGAATAAAGTTTTGGTATGAATTAGTTTTGAGTTTTGCTTTGTGATCCCTCTAGGTAATCAAGTCCGTGAGCTATATATAATAAAGATTAGTGTTGAGTCAAGGGCTTTGCTATCTTGCTATGATCTTAAGTGCATAAAAGAATGAAAAGAAATAAAAGAGACCATATTGATCTTATGGATAGTAATGACTTCACATATAGAGAGTATGATGATTAAAAGTTGTTGAGAGTTGTCAAACGTAGTTTTGGTCATCGTTGCAATTAATAGGAAGTAATAAAGAAAGAGAGGTTCTCACATATAAATATACTATCTTGGACATCTTTTATAATTGTGAGCACTCATTAAAGTATGACATGCTAAAGAGTTGATGTTGGACAAGGAAGACGACGTAATGGGTTATGTTTTCTCACATCTCAGTTAAAGTATATTGTCATGGATCGTCCAACATTTTGAGCTTGCCTTTCCCCCTCGTGCTAGCCAAATTCCTTGCACCAAGTAGAGATACTACTTGTGCTTCCAAATATCCTTAAACACAGTTTTTCCATGAGAGTCCACCATACCTACCTATGGATTGAGTAAGATCCTTCAAGTAAGTTGTCATGTTGCAAGCAATAAAAATTGCTCTCTAAATATGTATGCCTTATTAGTGCAGAGAAAATAAGCTTTACATGATCGTGTGATATGGAAGTAATAAAAGAGACAGACTGCATAATAAAGGTTCATATCACAAGTGGCAATATAAAGTGACGTTCTTTTGCATTAAGATTTCGTGCATCCACCTAAAAAGCACATGACAACCTCTGCTTCCCTCTGCGAAGGGCCTTTCTTTTACTTTATGTCTTTTATATTATGCAAAGAGTCAAGGTGATCTTCACCTTTCCCTTTTTCATTTTATTGTTTGGCAAGCACCCCGTGTTGGAAATATCCTGATATATATATCCAATTGGATGTAAGTTAGCATGAACTATTATTGTTGACATTATGCTTGAGGTAAAAGGTTGAGAGGCAACATTATAAGCCCCTATCTTTCTCTGTGTCCGATGAAAATTCTAGAACCATAAGTATTGCGTGAGTGTTAGCAATTGTGAAAGACTAATTGATAGTTGAGTATGTGGACTGGCTGAAAAGTTCTATTATTGACTCTTTCCGATGTTATGATAAATTGCAATTGCTTCAATGACTGAGATTATAGTTTGTTAGTTCTCAATGAAGTTTCTAAATCATACTTAACATTGTGAATAGATTGTTACTTGAGCATAGGAAATCATATGACAATATATATATATATATATGTTGCTGTTACAAGAATGATCATGATGCCCTCATGTTCGTATTTTATTTTTATCGACACCTCTATCTCTAAACATGTGGACATATTTCTCGACATCGGCTTCTGCTTGAGGACAAGCGAGGTCTAAGCTTGGGGGATTTGATACGTCCATTTTGCATCATGCTTTTATATCGATATTTATTGCATTATGGGCTGTTATTACACGTTATGTCACAATACTTATGGCTATTCTCTCTTATTTTACAAGGTTTAACATGAAGAGGGAGAATACCGGCAGCTGGGATTCTGGGATGGAAAAGGAGCAAATATTGGAGACCTATTCTACACAGCTCCAAAAGTCCTGAAACTCCATGAAAGTCATTTTTGGAATTAATAAATAATATGCAGCAAAACAAATACCTAAGGGGGGCCACCCACCGTCCACGAGGGTGGGGGCGCGCCCTACCACCCTGGGCGCGCCCCCTGCCTCGTGGGCCACCTGGCAGCCCTCCGGTGCCCATCTTCTGCTATATGAAGTCTCTTACCCTGGAAAAAATCATAAGAAAGCTTATGGGACGAAACTCCGCAGCCACGAGGCGGAACCATGGAGGAACCAATCTAGGGCTCCGGAGGAGCTATTCTGTCGGGGAAACTTCCCTCCGGGAGGGGGAAATCATCACCATCATCATCACCAACGATCCTCTCATCGGGCGGGGGTCAATCTCCATCAACATCTTCACCAGCACCATCTCCTCTCAAACCCTAGTTCATCTCTTGTATCCAATCTTTGTACCGAAACCACAGATTGGTACCCACGGGTTGCTAGTAGTGTTGATTACTCCTTGTAGTTGATGCTAGTTGGTTTATTTGGTGGAAGATCATATGTTCAGATCCTTAATGCATATTAATACCCCTCTGATTATGAACATCAATACGCTTTGTGAGTAGTTACGTTTGTTCCTGAGGACATGGGTGAAGTCTTGCTATTAGCAGTCATGTGAATTTGGTATTCGTTCGATATTTTGATGAGATGTATGTTGTCTCTCCTCTAGTGGTGTTATGTGAACGTCGACTACATGACACTTCACCATTATTTGGGCCTAGAGGAAGGAATGGGGACATAATAAGTAGATGATGGGTTGCTAGAGTGACAGAAGCTTAAACCCTAGTTTATAAGTTGCTTCGTAAGGTGCTGATTTGGATCCATATGTTTCATTCTATGGTTAGGTTTACCTTAATACTTCTTTTGTAGTTGCAGATGCTTGCAAAGGGGTTAATCATAAGTGGGATGCTTGTCCAATAAAGGGCAGTACCCAATCACTGGTCCACCCACATATAAAATTATCAAAGTAACGAACGCGAATCATATGAGCGTGATGAAAACTAGCTTGACGATAATTCCCATGTGTCCTCGGGAGCGCTTTTCTCATTGTACGAACTTGTCCAGGCTTATCCTTTGCTACAAAAAGGATTGGGCCACCTTGCTGCACCTTATTTACTTTCATTGCTTGTTACCCGTTACAAATTATCTTATCACAAAACTATATGTTACCTACAATTTCAGTGCTTGGAGAGAATACCTTACTGAAAACCACTTGTCATTTCCTTCCGCTCCTCGTTGGGTTCGACATTCTTACTTATCGAAAGGACTACGATAGATCCCCTATACTTGTGGGTCATCAAGAACCGAGCACATCAAGAGATGCTTCAATTCCATCGGTCATCAAGTGTCAGAAGGGGACACAAAGATTTGCAAGATACACACGGATATGAATGTTGCAGACCGGTTGACTATGCCTCTCACGAGCAAAACATGATCAGCACCAAAGCTCCATGGGTGTTAGAATCATTACTATGTAATCTAGATTATTGATTCTAGTGCAAGTGGGAGACTGAAGGAAATATGCCCTAGAGGCAATAATAAAGTTATTATTTATTTCCGTAATTCATGATAAATGTTTATTATTCATGCTAGAATTGTATTAACCGGAAACTTAGTACATGTGTGAATACATAGACAAAAACTATAGTCCCTAGTATGCCTCTACTTGACTAGCTCGTTAATCAAAGATGGTTATGTTTCCTAACCATAGACATGTGTTGTCATTTGATGAACTGGATCACATGATTAGGAGAATGATGTGATGGACATGACCCATCCGTTACCTTAGCATTATGATCGTGTTAGTTTCATTGCTATTGCTTTCTTCATGAATTATACAAGTTCCTCAGATTATGAGATTATGCAACTCCCGAAAACCGGAGGAACACTGTGTGCTACCAAACGTCACAACGTAAAAGGGTGATTATAAAGGTGCTCTAGAGGTGTCTCCGAAGGTGCTTTGTTGGGTTGGCATAGATCGAGATTAGGATTTGTCACTCTATGTTTCAGAGAGGTATCTCTGGGGCCTCTCGGTAATACTCATCACTCTAAGCCTTGCAAGCATTGTGACTAATGAGCTAGTTGCGGGATGAAGTATTACGGAACAAGTAAAGAGACTTGCCGGTAATGAGATTGAACTAGGTATTGAGATACCGACGATCGAATCTCGGGCCAGTAACATACCTATGACAAAGGGAACAACGTATGTTGTTATGCGGTTTGACCGATAAAGATCTTCGTAGAATATGTAGGAACCAATATGAGCATCCAGGTTCCGCTATTGGTTATTGACCGGAGACGTGTCTCGGTCATGTCTACATAGTTCTCGAACCCGTAGGGTCCGCACGCTTAATGTTCGATGACGATTGGTATCATGAGTTTATGTGTTTTGATGTACTGAAGGTAGTTTGGAGTTCCGAATGTCATCATGGACATGAGGAGGATTCTCCAAATGGTCGAGACATAAAGATTGATATATTGAAAGGCTATATTCGGACACCAGAAGTGTTCCGGGCGATTTCGGAGAAAACCGGAGTGCCGAAGGGGTTACCGGAACCCCCGGGGGAAGTATTGGACCTTAGTGGGCCTTAGGGGAGAGAGAGGGCAGCACCAGGAGGTGCCCCCCCAAGGGGAGTCCGGATTGGACTAGGGGAGGGGGCGTGGCCCCTCATTCCCTCTCCCTCTCCCTCTCCTTCCTTCCCCCTTCCCCCTATTAGTTGGACTAGGAAAGGAGGAGTCCTACTCCTACTAGGAGGAGGACTCTGTTGGGAAACGTAGTAATTTCAAAAAAATTCCTACGCACACACAGGATCATGGTGATGCATAGCAACGAGAGGGGAGAGTGTTGTCCACGTACCCTCGGAGACCGAAAGCGGAAGCGGTAGCACAAGGCGGTTGATGTAGTCGTACGTCTTCACGATCTGACTGATCCAAGTACCGAACACATGGCACCTTCGAGTTCAGCATGATGATGTCCCACGAACTCCGATCCATTAGAGCTTTGCGGGAGAGTTTCATCAGCACGACGACGTGATGACGGTGTTCATGATGCTACAGACGCAGGGCTTCGCATAAGCACCGCTACAATATTACCGAGGTGGAATATGGTGGAGGGGGGCACCGCACACGGCTACGAGATCAATGATCAATTGCTGTTTCTAGAGGTGCCCCCCTGCCCCCGTATATAAAGGATCAAGGGGGAGGGGGCGGCCGACTAGGAGGAGGCACGCCAGGGAGGAGTCCTACTCCCACCAGGAGTAGGACTCCCTCTTTTCCTAGTTGGAGTAGGAGGGGGGAAGGAAGGGAGAGAGGAGAGGAAGGAAAGGGGGGAGCCGCCCCCCCTCCTTGTCCAATTCGGACTAGAGGCCGAGGGGGGGCGCGGCCTGCCCTGGCCGCCCCTCCTCTTCTCCACTAGGGCCCATGATGCCCAATAAACCCCCGGGGGGTTTCGGTAACCCCCCGGTACTCTGGTATATGCCCGAAACCATCCAAAACCATTCCAGTGTCCGAACATAGTCATCCAATATATCGATCTTTATGTATCAACCATTTTGAGACTCTTCGTCATGTCCGTGATAATATCCGGGACTCCGAACTACCTTCCGTACATCAAAACAAAAAAAACTCATAATATTGATCGTCACCGAACTTTAAGCGTGCGGACCCTACGGGTTTGAGAACTATGTAGACATGACCGAGACACGTCTCCGGTCAATAACCAATAGCGGAACCTGGATGCTCATATTGGCTCCTACATATTCTACGAAGATCTTTATCGGTCAAACCGCATAACAACATCCATTGTTCCCTTTGTCATCGGTATGTTACTTGCCTGAGATTCGATTGTCGGTATCTTAATACCTAGTTCAATCTTGTTACCGGCAAGTCTCTTTACTCGTTCCGTAATGCATCATCTCGCAACTAACTTATTAGCTACATTGCTTGCAAGGCTTATAGTGATGTGCACTACCGAGAGGGCCCAGAGATACCTCTTCGACAATCGGAGTGACAAATCCTAGTCTCGAAATACGCCAACTCAACATGTACCTTCGGGGACACCTGTAGAGCTCCTTTATAATCACCCAGTTACGTTGTGACGTTTGGTAGCACACAAAGTGTTCCTCCGGTAAAGGGGAGTTGCATAATCTCATAGTTATATGAACATGTATAAGTCATGAAGAAAGCAATAGCAACATACTAAACGATCAAGTGCTAAGCTAACGGAATGGGTCAAGTCATTCACATCATTCTCCTAATGATGTGATCCCATTAATCAAATGACAAATCATGTGTATGGCTAGGAAACTCAACCATCTTTGTTCAACGAGCTAGTCAAGTAGAGGCATACTAGTGATACTATGTTTGTCTATGTATTCACACATGTATTATGTTTCCGGTTAATACAATTCTAGCATGAATAATAAACATTTATCATGATATGAGGAAATAAATAATAACTTTATTATTGCCTCTAGGGCATATTTCCTTCAGTCTCCGACTTGCACTAGAGTCAATAGTCTAGATTACACAGTAATGATTCTAACACCCATGGAGCCTTGGTGCTGATCATGTTTTGCTCGTGGAAGAGGCTTAGTCAAAGGGTCTGCAACATTCAGATCTGTATGTATCTTGCAAATCTCTATGTCTCCCACCTAGACTTGGTCCCGGATGGAATTGAAGCGTCTCTTGATGTGCTTGGTTCTCTTGTGAAATGTGGATTCCTTTGCCAAGGCAATTGCACCAGTATTGTCACAAAAGATTTTCATTAGACCCGATGCACTAGGTATGACACCTTGATCGGATATGAACTCCTTCATCCAGACTCCTTAATTTGCTGCTTCCGAAGTAGCTATGCACTCCGCTTCACATGTAGATCCCGCCACGACAGTTTGTTTAGAACTGCACCAACTGACAGCTCCACCGTTCAATATAAACATGCATCCAGTTTGCGATTTAGAATCGTCCGGAACAGTGTCAAAGCTTGCATCGACGTAACCATTTACGACTAGCTCTTTGTCACCTCCATAAATGAGAAACATTTCCTTAGTCCTTTTCAGGTATTTCATGATATTCTTGACCGCTGTCCAGTGATCCACTCCTGGATTACTTTGGTACCTCCCTGCTAAGCTAATAGCTAGGCATATATCAGGTCTGGTACACAACATTGCATACATGATAGAGCCTATGGCTGAAGCATAGGGTACATCTTTCATTTTCTCTCCATCTTCTGCAGTGGTCGGGCATTGAGTCTGACTCAACTTCACATCTTGTAATACAGGCAAGAACCCTTTCTTTGCTTGATCCATTTTGAACTTTTTCAAAACTTTATCAAGGTATGTGCTTTGTGAAAGTCCAATTAAGCGTCTTGATCTATCTCTATAGATCTTGATGCCCAATATATAAGCAGCTTCATCGAGGTCTTTCATTGAAAAACTTCTATTCAAGTATCCTTTTATGCTATCTAGAAATTCTATGTCATTTCCAATCAACAATATGTCGTCTACATATAATATCAGAAATGCTATAGAGCCCCCACTCACTTTCTTGTAAATACAAGCTTCTCGAAAAGTCTGTATAAAACCATATGCTTTGATTACACTATCAAAACATTTATTCCAACTCCGAGAGGCTTGCACCAGTCCATAAATGGATCGCTGGAGCGTGCACACTTTGTTAGCACCTTTTGGATCGACAAAACCTTCTGGTTGCATCATATACAACTCTTCTTCCAGAAATCCATTCAGGAATGCAGTTTTGACATCCATTTGCCAAATTTCATAATCATAAAATGCAGCAATTGCTAACATGAGTCGGACAGACTTAAGCATCGCTACGGGTGAGAAAGTCTCATCATAGTCAACCCCTTGAACTTGTCAAAAACCTTTCGCAACAAGTCGAGCTTTGTAGACAGTAACATTACCATCAGTGTCAGTCTTCTTCTTGAAGATCCATTTATTTTCGATGGCTTGCCGATCATCGGGCAAGTCAACCAAAGTCCACACTTTGTTCTCATACATGGATCCCATCTCAGATTTCATGGCTTCAAGCCATTTTGCGGAATCCGGGCTCATCATCGCTTCCTCATAGTTCGTAGGTTCGCCATGGTCAAGTAACATAACCTCCAGAATAGGATCACCATACCACTCTGGTGTGGATCTTACTCTGGTTGACCTACGAGGTTCAGTAGCTTGATCTAAAGTTTCAATACCAATATCATTAGCTTCCTCACTAATTGGTGTAGGCGTCACAGGAACCGGTTTCTGTGATGAACTACTTTCCAATAAGGGAGCAGGTACAGTTACCTCATCAAGTTCTACTTTCCTCCCACTCACTTCTTTCGAGAAAAACTCCTTCTCTAGAAAGGATCCGAATTTAGCAACAAAAGTCTTGCCTTCAGATCTGTGATAGAAGGTGTTTCCAATAGTCTCCTTTGGGTATCCTATGAAGACACATTTCTCCAATTTGGGTTCGAGCTTATCAAGTTGAAGCTTTCTCACATAAGCATCACAGCCCCAAACTTTAAGAAACGGCAACTTTGGTTTCTTGCCAAACCACAGTTCATAAGGCGTCATCTCAACGGATTTTGATGGTGCCCTATTTAAGGTGAATGCGGCCGTCTCTAAAGCATAACCCCAAAACGATAGCGTAAAATCAGTAAGAGACATCATAGATCGCACCATATCTAGTAAAGTACGATTACGACGTTCGGACACACCATTACGTTGTGGTGTTCCGGGTGGCATGAGTTGTGAAACTATTCCGCATTGTTTCAAATGTAGACCAAACTCATAACTCAAATATTCTCCTCCACGATCTGATTATAGAAACTTTATTTTCTTGTTACGATGATTTTCCACTTCACTCTGAAATTCTTTGAACTTTTCAAATGTTTTAGACTTATGTTTCATTAAGTAGATATACCCATATCTGCTCAAATCATCAGTGAAGGTGAGAAAATAATGATACCCGCCTCGAGCCTCAATATTCATCGGACCACATACATCAGTATGTATGATTTCCAACAAATCTATTGCTCGCTCCATAGTTCCAGAGAATGGCGTTTTAGTCATCTTGCCCATGAGGCACGGTTCGCAAGTACCATGGGATTCATAATTAACTGATTCCAAAAGTCCATCAGTATGGAGTTTCTTCATGTGCTTTACACCAATATGACCCAAACGGCAGTGCCACAAATAAGTTGCACTATCATTATCAACTCTGCATCTTTTGGCTTCAACATTATGAATATGTGTATCACTACTATCGAGATTCAATAAAAATAGACCACTCTTCAAGGGTGCATGACCATAAAAGATATTACTCATATAAATAGAACAACCATTATTCTCTGATTTAAATGAATAACCGTCTTGCATGAAACAAGATCCAGATATAATGTTCATGCTAAACGCTGGAACCAAATAACAATTATTCAAGTCTAAAACTAATGCCTAAGGTAGATGTAGAGGTAGCATGCCGACCGTGATCACATCGACTTTGGAACCATTTCCCACGCGCATCGTCACCTTGTCCTTAGCCAATCTTCGCTTAATCCGTAGTCCCTATTTCGAGTTGCAAATATTAGCAAAAGAACCAATATGAAATACCCATGTGCTACTGCGAGCATTAGTAAGGTACACATCAATAACATGTATATCACATATATCTTTGTTCACCTTGCCATCCTTCTTATCCGCTAAATACTTGGGGCAGTTCCGCTTCCAGTGACCAGTCCCTTTGCAGTAGAAGCACTCAGTCTCAGGCTTAGGTCCAGACTTGGGTTTCTTCTCTTGAGCAGCAACTTGCTTGCCATTCTTCTTGAAGTTCCCCTTCTTCTTCCCTTTACCCATTTTCTTGAAACTGGTGGTCTTGGTGACCATCAACACTTGATGCTCCTTCTTGATTTCTACCTCCGCAGCTTTTAGCATCACGAAGAGCTCGGGAATAGCTTTGTTCATCCCTTGCATATTATAGTTCATCACGAAGCTCTTGTAGCTTGGTGGCAGTGATTGAAGAATTCTGTCAATGACACTATCATCAGGAAGATTAACTCCCAGTTGGATCAAGTGATTATTATACCCAGACATTTTGAGTATATGTTCACTGACAGAACTATTCTCCTCCATCTTGCAGCTATAGAACTTATTGGAGACTTCATATCTCTCAATCTGGGCATTTGCTCGAAATATTAACTTCAACTCCTGGAACATCCCACATGCTCCATGACGTTCAAAACGTTGTTGAAGTCCCGGTTCTAAGCCGTAAAGCATGGCACACTGAACTATCGAGTAGTCATTAGCTTTGCTCTGCCAGACGTTCTTAACGTTGTCAGTTGTATCTGCAGCAGGCCTGGCACCCTGCGGTGCTTCCAGGATGTAATTCTTCTGTGCAGCAATGAGGATAATCCTCAAGTTACGGACCCAGTCTGTGTAATTGCTACCATCATCTTTCAACTTAGCTTTCTCAAGGAACGCATTAAAATTCAATGGAACAACAGCACGAGCCATCTATCTACAACAAACATAGACAATCAAAATGCTATCAGGTACTAAGTTCATGATAAACTAAAGTTCAATTAATCATATTACTTAAGAACTCCCACTTAGCTAGAAATCCCTCTAATCATCTAAGTGATCACGTGATCCAAATCAACTAAACCATGTCTGATCATCACGTGAGATGGAGTAGTTTTCAATGGTGAACATCACTATGTTGATCATATCTACTATATGATTCACGTTCGACCTTTCGGTCTCAGTGTTCCGAGGCCATATCTGTATATGCTAGGCTCGTCAAGTTTAACCTGAGTATTCCGCATGTGCAACTGTTTTGCACCCGTTGTATTCAAACATAGAGCCTATCACACCCGATCATCACGTGATGTCTCAGCACGAAGAACTTTCGCAACGGTGCATACTCAGGGAGAACACTTATACCTTGAAATTTAGTGAGAGATCATCTTATAATCCTACTGTCAATCAAAGCAAAATGATATGCATAAAGGATAAACATCACATGCAATCAATATAAGTGATATGATATGGCCATCATCATCTTGTGCTTGTGATCACCATCTTCGAAGCACCGTCATGATCACCATCGTCACCGGCACGACACCTTGATCTTCATCATAGCATCGTTGTCGTATCGCCACCTATTGCTTCTACGACTATCGCTACCGCTTAGTGATAAAGTAAAGCAATTATAGGAAGATTGCATTGCATACAATAAATCGACAACTATATGGCTCCTGCCAGTTGCCGATAACTTTGTTACAAAACATGATCATCTCATACAACAAAATTTAGCATCATGTCTTGACCATATCACATCACAACATGCCCTGCAAATACAAGTTAGACGTCCTCTACTTTGTTGTTGCAAGTTTTGCGTGGCTGCTACGGGCTAAGCAAGAACCGTTCTTACCTACGCATCAAAACCACAACGATAGTTCGTCAAGTTAGTGTTGTTTTAACCTTTTCAAGGACCGTACGTAGTCACACTCGGTTCAACTAAAGTTGGAGACACTGACACCCGCCAGCCACCTATGTGCAAAGCTCGTCGGTAGAACCAGTCTCGCGTAAGCGTATGTGTAATGTCGGTCCGGGCCGCTTCATCCAACAATACCACCGAACCAAGTATGACATGCTGGTAAGCAGTATGGCTTGTATCACCCACAACTCACTTGTGTTCTACTCGTGCAAATAACATCTACGCATAAAACCAGGCTCGGATGCCACTGTTGGGAAACGTAGTAATTTCAAAAAAATTCCTACGCACACACAGGATCATGGTGATGCATAGCAACGAGAGGGGAGAGTGTTGCCCACATACCCTCGTAGACCGAAAGCAGAAGCGTTAGCACAACGCGGTTGATGTAGTCGTACGTCTTCACGATCCGACCGATCGAAGTACCGAACGTACGGCACCTCCGAGTTCAGCAAACATTCATCTCGATGACGTCCCATGAACTCCGATCCAGCAGAGCTCTGCAGGAGAGTTTCATCAGCACAATGGCGTGATGATGGTGTTGATGATGCTACCAATGGAGGGCTTCGCCTAAGCACCGCTACGATATTACCGAGGTGGAATATGATGGAGGGGGGCACCGCACACGGCTAAGAGATCAATGATCAATTGTTGTGTCTAGAGGTGCCCCCTGTCCCTGTATATGAAGCATCAAGGGGGAGGGGGCGGCCGGCCAGGAGGAGGCACGCCAGGGAGGAGTCCTACTCCCACCAGGAGTAGGACTCCCTCTTTTCCTAGTTGGAGTAGGAGGGGGAAGGAAGGGAGAGAGGAGAGGAAGGAAAGGGGGGGCGCTGCCCCCCTCCTTGTCCAATTCAGACTAGAGGGGGAGGAGGCGGGCGGCCTGCCGTGCCCGCCCCTCCTCTTCTCCACTCGGGCCCATGAGGCCCAATAAACCCCCGGGGGGGTCCGGTAACCCCCCCGGTACTCTGGTATATGCCCGAAACCATTCCGGTTCCCGAACATAGTCATCCAATATATCGATCTTTATGTATCGACCATTTCAAGAGTCCTCATCATGTCCGTGATCATATCCGGGACTCCTAACTACCTTCGGTGCATCAAAACACAAAAACTCATAATACCGATCGTCACCGAACTTTAAGCGTGCGGACCCTACGGGTTCGAGAACTATGTAGACATGACCGAGACACGTCTCCGGTCAATAACCAATAGCGGAACCTGGATGCTCATATTGGCACCTACATATTCTATGAAGATCTTTATCGGTCAAACCGCATAACAACATACGTTGTTCCCTTTGTCATCGATATGTTACTTGCCCGAGATTCGATCGTCGGTATCTCAATACCTAGCTCAATCTCGTTAAAGGCAAGTCCCTTTACTCGTTCCTTAATGCATCATGCTGCAACTAACTCATTAGTCACATTGCTTACAAGGCTTATAATGATGTGAATTACCGAGAGGGCCCAGAGATACCTCTCCGACAATCGGAGTGACAAATCCTAATCTTGATCTATGCCAACTCAACAAACACCATCAGAGACACCTATAGAGCACCTTTATAATCACCCAGTTATGTTGCGACGTTTGGTAGCACACAAAGTGTTCCTCTGGTATTCGGGAGTTGCATAATCTCATAGTAATAGGAACATGTATAAGTCATGAAGAAAGCAATAGCAACATACTAAACGATCAAGTGCTAAGCTAACGGAATGGGTCAAGTCAATCACATCATTCTCCTAATGATGTGATTCCGTTAATCAAATGACAACTCATGTCTATGGCTAGGAAACTCAACCATCTTTGATCAACGAGCTAGTAAAGTAGAGGCATATTAGTGACACTATGTTTGTCTATGTATTCACTCATGTATTATGTTTCCGGTTAATACAATTCTAGCATGAATAATAAACATTTATCATGATATGAGGAAATAAATAATAACTTTATTATTGCCTCTAAGGCATATTTCCTTTAGACTCCTCCCCTCCTTGGCGCACCCCAAGGGCCGCCCGGCCTCCCCCCTTGCCCCTTTATATACGGGGGCGGGGGGCAACCTAGGACACACAAGTTGACATTGTTTAGCCTTGTGCGGTGCCCTCCTCCAAAGTTACACACCTCAGTCATATCGCCGTAGTGCTTAGGCGAAGCCCTGCGCCGGTAACTTCATCATCACCATCACCACGCCGTCGTGCTGACGAAACTCTCCCTCGGCCTCAACTGGATCAAGAGTACGAGGGACTTCCCCGAGCTGAACGTGTGCTGATCGCGGAGGTGCTATACGTTCGGTGCTAAGATCGGTCGGATCATGAAGACGTACGACTACATCAACCGCGTTGTCATAACGCTTCCGCTTTCGGTCTACGAGGGTACGTGGACATACTTTACTCTCTCGTTGCTATGCATCACCATGATCTTGCATGTGCGTAGGAATTTTTTTGAAATTACTGCGTTCCCCAACAATGGCAATGATTGTCTCGAAAGGAAGCAAGGAACTCAAGGAGCAGGCACCATCACCAAGAAGCCCTGGGACATGTCAGAAGTTATTTGTTTTTGTTGCAAGGAAGCAGGACATTTTGCTAGGGAATGTTCAGATCAGGAGAAAGCTGGAGCTGAGTAGTGGAGATGTTGATATCAGTAATAAGTGTAGTTTGGAAAACACTTTTATTTTCATGAGAATGCGGAGCTGAGTTGTAATATATTACTCGAAGATTGAAATAATTCATGACTAAATAAAGGTGATATGTCATATGTTGAAAGGCTTTAAGGAGTTGTTATGTTTTATCTTGGAAATTAATATTCTGGGTGAACATGGTAGAAAATGAGTTGTGATGCATAAACTGGATGTTGGAAATTGAGTTTGAAGTTTTGTTTGGATGATATGAATGTTTACCCAAGGAAATACGTACCTTATTTTGAGTACCATTTTTGTTTTACAACTGCAGATGACGACCCTTTATGAGTCTTTCCTCAAGGGACCGAAAACGATCATAACCCTGACAAGTGATCATGATTACCCGAAAATCCTGAAGGACATGATGAAGCAGATTCACCTTGAAGGAGATGTAGTCTAAAAGGATACCCCTTCATGCAAAAGGGAGTGGAACTTTGGTATGTGGAGGTACACCTTCACCGTATGAAAGGAGTTTGCCCAAAGATGATGGGGCAGTACTTTTTCATCTCATGGGTACCACAAGCAACTTTCTTCGACGCTGTTCGTGAAGCAGCCATGGAAGCCATACGCCAGATCAGAGAAATACTTGAAGCAAGACTCTGTTATACTCAGGAATACCTAAGAGAACTACATGCAGAGCTGATGGAGATAAAGATCAAGGCCACTACGATGAAACAGAATATTAAAGATTTCAAGGAGCATGTCGCATAATTCCAGTGGGACTAAAAAATCCTCAAGGAGGAAAAATGAATAAAGTTGGAAGTACTGATTGACCATACCAAACCATGTGGATGTCAGCATTTGTAATAAAGTACCTTTTGGAATTTGGATGTATGAAAAATGGTTAACGATGTAATAAAAGGTTTGATATGAAAATAATATGATTTATGGATGAACTAGTGCATTTCATTTTAAGTGTGGTAGTACTCCGTAAAGCCACGGGATCAATGAAGAAAAAATGTGTTATTCACGGCAGTCCATACAAGGGAGCTGGACCAAATAAGTTGGAGTTTTGTATGATCGTCACCGCAAGGATATGAAGGAATGACATACTATTGGATTTAAAAGAGGTACAATGGGGAATATGGAACAATAATCCTCGAAAGGATGAGTTAAAGATGTGCAAGTGTTGAATTGGGCCCACAACCCACAGGCCCGGGAATTTATAAGGAATCAAGGACTCCCTGGAAGAAGAAATTTGGAAGAAGCTATGAGTCCATCAATAGACGTTTCATAGGAGGATACGAAAACCCGAGAATTGTGATGAAATGACAAATGTTTTGTGCAGCCTACAGAACCCATGGATTTAGATGAACCAAGTTCGAGGACAAGAGAAATTATGCAATGCATGTGAGAATGACGGAGTGTTAGAAACGTGAGATTCGCTAAACCTTATACAGGGTAATGATCTAGGTGCGGAATGGATTGATCACCATACTGACTTACTCTTATCATTTGCTCTTGATATTTGGGATGGTAAATCTAGAGTGAATTACCCGTAGTAGAGAGACGACGATGTGAACACCTTGTTTAAACTTAGAATGGTAGGACGATTGATCCATGTACAGGCAACCGCTACCAAACGTAGGTCATATGGTGAGATTGAACCCAGACCATTTTTTATGTAGAAGAAACCTGTAAGGGTTGACCACCATGTGGTATCGATAGTTGTTAGTATTGGCGACTGACCCTTCAGATAAGAAGACCCAGTATCGGAAGAACCTTACCATGAAGAAGGGATAAAAGGTTTTGAAGAAAAAGTTATGCCCTTACCGGGAGAGCGCCAGTGAAAGAATTATTCCAGAGAATATGAGAAGACCGACACCGTCAACCCAAAGGGATGGAGTACATGAGTTTTGTCGGAACCATAACCCTGCTTTTAAGTGTGGTAGCCCACTAGACCGTTCCGATCAATGGTATTGCTGGAAGACTCCCAAACCCTAACCTTTCCTTGGTAGCCTCTTCGAATCTCGGGGACGAGATTCATTTCAAGTGTGGTAGGTTTGTAACATCACAAAATTCTAAATTTTGGAATGTTATATTAAATAAATAGTTTTGAATGTGCTTGATTGTTGTGTGAATGATTGAGTGAAATTCGAAACTTTTTGAAAGTTGAATGAGAGGGAATAAAAAGACTTTCCCAAAAGTGTTTCCATCTGAAATGATATGAAACCTCATTTGAAAGTAATGCACACTTCATGCCACTCAAGGACTTTCAAGAGAGGAGATGAAATGACTTCTCCAAATTTTAAAAGAAAGAGAGTGGGGAGTTAAACCACTTTTCAAATTCCATTTGGAATCCTTCCCATTTGAATAGTTTCAAATTCCTCTGACCCATTTCAAAATAAAGAGAGGAGCAATATGACACTCCAAACCAGGGGCAAATTTGAAATATATTTGAATAAGGAAAAATAGAAAAGATATGGAAGTGGTTTGAATTTCTATTTCAAAACCATTTAGGAGTTATTTGGCTTTTGATCAAATTATTTTTATCCTAAAAATAAAAAAAGGAAAGAAGGGTAAAATGATTCCCTTCATTGGAAATTTAGGAGAAAATAATTTTGAAATAATTTTGGTATTTTAAAAATGTTTTGTATTGGATTTTATTGCAATAGAAGCACTGTTTGCTTTATTGGAATTTTTCTAGATTTTATTTGAACTTGGAAAAAGTTCATGTTTTAGTAAATCTTTTTGTGAATGTTTTGATATGTAACATGCTTATGTTAAAGTTTTATTTATTTTCCTCTATTTTGGTTTTCCTTCATGCCTTTAATTGAACAAAATGCCCAGGGCCTCTGGCCCACTAGCAGGCGGCCCCACTAGGCCCAGCCACGCCCCTCCCCTTCCACTTTCCTTTCCTGGACAGCCCACGTCCCCTTTCCTTTTATTTTTTTCTTTTCTTTCTTCTTCTTCACGCACAGAAACAGAATCAGGTAAGCGTACACGTACACGTCGCCGCTCCGCGTCCGATCTTCGTGGAAACCCTATCTCTAGTCTTCCCCTCGTCCAAGCAAGTCGTCCTATAAATAGCCACGACCCCTCTCGACCCATTCCCTTTGAAACCCCTCGCCAAAACTCACCGTACCGCACGCCCTCGCCATTCGGATCTCACGGGAATTCACAGAGTTCACCAGACGTTCTCGACGCTAGTAAGCCAACCCCGACCATCTTCTTCTGCCAATCCCAGTCTCTCGTCATTGCGCATCTATGTGACATCTTTTCTTTCACTTCTCCATGTTAGAGAGCTACTTCGAGCTCTAACGCCGCCCCAGAGCACCGGAGTTCACCAGAGAAACAAGGATGCGCTGCTCCATGCCAGTGTTCCCGACGACCGACTCCAACACCCCATGAAGTCCCACTCCGAGCCGCACCCGACCCACTTCTCCACCGCCGCCGAAGCTCGCCGGAGTCGCTGCCTCAAGTTGTACTCTTTTGCTTCTCCTGTAGAAAAAAATAGGTTCTTTAGATTGTTTTTTTGTTTTGTTAGATCGGTTAGTTTTGGTTTTATTACCGTTTAGATCGGCTTTTAATTTTGCGGTTTAGTTAGACCGACCGATCGGTTTTATCTGTTTAGACCATACGTTTTAGTTTATATTACATCTATGTGCACTATAGTTTCAGATCGCCCATTGCTTAGCCCTCTAACAATAGGCCACGTTGTTTTCTCCTTTATGTGGGTCCGTCCCGTAGGGTGACGGTTCACGTATCGCTCCGAAGATCACGGAGGCGATTAGGGTTTTGGGCCTCCTGGCTCCTGATCCAATCTGTGATCGTCCTCATCTGGGTTCCTAGTTGATCTTCGTTGCGATCTGGACCGAGCCTTCGTCCCCGATCCATCCACCTCGAAACCTTCTAGGCGTTCCTAGGGCACGCAGTCGTAAAACACCGTAGACCCTAGGCGGCTATTTGGGGGCACGGAGGAAGGGTGATGGAAGGGGTGGGGAAGTTGTTGAGTAGGCTTAAGCTTTCGGAGGAGAAGAAGAAGGTAGTCAAGATCCGCGGATCAGCAAGGGAGAAGGGGAAGAACACCGGTCCACAGGCGATCGGCAACTGCTGTCTGAGAAACCAGCCGACCCCAATGCGATCTCACTCTCCCTGGGGCGCGTCTGGTGTCCAATAAAAGGGATCGAATGCACGGAAGTAGGAGACAACGTGTTTATGTTCACATTCAAGCAAGAGTCAGGACAAAGGAAGGCTTTGGAGGATGGGTCGTGGATGTTCGACAAGGAGTTGATGGTGGTGGAGAACTATGATCCAGGTAAACGTATTGAGGACTATGAGTTTAATGACATACCCATCTGGGTGTGTATTTTCAGTCTGCCACTGGGCATGATGAATGAGGAAGCGATAGAAGATATAGGGAATACCATTGGTAAATTTGTAGAGGCGGATGCAGGAGTGGATGGAAGAGCCATAGGGAAATTCCTGCGAGTTAAGGTAAGGATGGATATTGCAAAACCCATCATGAGGGGTTTCATGCTAGAGGAGGAGGAGGAGGATCAACACAAGCAGAAACAGAAGAAGAAGATGGATATAGATAATACGGTTGAGGAGGTAGAGGAGGGGCAGTGGTGTCGTTTTGAGTATGAATTCATGCCGGATTTCTACTATACATGTGGTCTGATTGGCCATGGTGAGAAGGACTGCACAATTAAGCTCCAAAAAGGAGAGAAAGCACAGTTTGGGAGTTGGCTAAAGGCAGATATGGGAAGAAAGCGTGCCAGCAATGATGACCACTGGGGTTGGAAGGGGAAGAATGGAGGCAGTGATAACCAACACAGTTACGGTTTTAGTCGCTCTGGTGGAAGATCAGGCAGTGGAAGTGATAGTTTATCATGGAAAAAAGTGGGGGATGGAAGGAAAGGAGGGAAGGAAGATGGCTCAGAGAAGGGAGAGGAAGTTACTAGCCCGCCGAAAAGAATCACAAGTCAACATAGAGAAGGTACCCCCAAGAAGCTTGACATGGAGGGTAAGGACGGACCGGTTGCTACGGAGGAAAAGGGTGGCCAGGGAGAGTTGGTTCGAAGAGGAGTAGATGGTGAGGAAAAGATGGGAAGGGAGAAGGAGGGAAGCCACCGGGTGCCAGTTAGCAAGAAGGGGAGTCCAGATCAAGGGGGAAACAAAAAGGGTAATGATCTTAAACGTTACAGAAAGGTCCGTAGGGAGGAGAAGGGTGGGGCAGGTACACAGCCGCTACACACACTTTTGGGGCAAAAGAGGAGTCAGGAAGATTATAAGGAGTTGGAGACCGAGGCTAAGAAGGGGCGGATGGAAGCGGGAGAAGTGATAGAGAAGGAGGAGGCAGGTTTGTCTGTCGCTGAGAACGGTAAAAACAATAGCATATCGGCCAGGCTGCTAGAGCAGCCCCGCCGGGTGCAATTAAAATCATCGGCTGGAACTGCCGGGGGCTCGGGAATGGCCCGACAGTTCGCAGTCTCCTCGAGATGGGGAGAATGGAGGAGCCCGACCTGCTTTTCTTGGCGGATACAAAGCTAACAGCAAAAGAGATGGAGAAATTCAGGTGGATGATGGGCATGACACAGATGGTTGCATGGAACCCAGAAGGGAGGAGTCGTGGGATTGCTTTGTTCTGGCGTAGGGGAGTGGGAGTTTCGCTATGATCTTATGGACGAAGGCACATAGATGTGGATGTCACAGATGATGAGGGGTTGGCTTGGAGGTTCATCGGTGTTTATGGGGAATCCGAATCAGGACGTAAACAGGAAACTTGGAGGACCATGCGCATACTTGGACAGCAGCATCAGACCGGAAGACCTTGGTTATGTCTTGGTGATTTCAATGAAATCCTGTCATGCGATGAGAAGGTTGGAGGGGGGACTCGACCACAACAGCTCATGAACAATTTTTGTGCAGCCTTAGAGGCATGTGAGCTGTGTGATATCGGGTTTAAGGGGGATAAATTTACCTGGAGGAATCACAGTAAAGAGCTTCGGAACTACATATGCGAGCGGTTGGACCGGGCCACAGCTACTGCGGAATGGTGCGAGGTGTTCCCTGCTTTTTCGATCAAAAATGGTGATCCTCGTCACTCGGATCACAGGCCAGTGATTGTCAACACAGAGGGTGAGCTGGTTAGGCGGACGGGAGGCGATCGAGGGTTTAGATTTGAGGCATGGTGGTTGAAAGAGGAGGGGTGTAGCGCTGAGATACAAGGAGCCTGGGAGGAAAGTTGGCGGGATGGGGAGGCCAGTGTGGGCGGAGCACTTAAAGGAGTAGCTGGGAGAATGAAAACATGGGCGAAGGAAGTGGCGGGAGAGCTTGATGGAAGGTTAAAGAAGGCTAAACAGGAGCTGAAGAGGTGTATGAAGGCTGCAGTTTCGGAAGAAACAATCAAAGAAGAGGGTCGCTTGAGGTGTGTGGTGGAGGACCTAAAGCAGAAGAAGAACACCAAGGCCAAGCAGCGCTCTCATGTGGATTGGCTAAGGGACGGCAACAAAAATACCCGTTATTTCATGGCCTATGCGTCGGCCAGGAGGAAGGCAAACCGGGTGAAGGAGTTGAAGAAGGAAGACGGGTCGGTAGTGAAGGAGGGAGATGACCTTAATAACTATGTTTGTTCTTTTTTCAGGAGTTGTTCACTTCCAGTGCTGGGGACAGAATAAATGAGCTCATTGAGAAGGTTCAGCCCAGAGTTACGGGCCAAATGCGTGACATGCTTGATATGGAATTTACCAGGGAGGAGGTGAAAGCGGCTTTGGGCCACATTGGCGATCTCAAAGTGCCGGGGCCGGATGGCATGCCCTCGGTGGTCTTTAAGCAACATTGTCACTTCATGGGTGATTGAGTGGTAGAGGAGGTCCTTGCGGTTTTGAATGGAGGTAATATGCCACCGGGCTGGAATGACACTACGGCTGTTCTCATCCCCAAAGTCAAGAACCCGAACAGGATCCAAGATCTTCGACCGATAAGTCTCTGCAATGTAGTCTACAAGCTGGTAACGAAAGTGATTGCTAACAGACTCAAGTTTATCCTCCCAATGCTCATATCAGAGAACCAGAGCGCGTTCGTACCGCGGCGTTTAATCACTGACAACGTCCTAGTGGCATATGAAATCTCACATTACCTACTGAACAAGAGGAAAGGGAAGGAGGGAGTGGCAGCAGTCAAAGCTGATATGAGTAAAGTGTATGATAGAGTGGAATGGGAGTTCCTCCGTGTGATGTTGCATAAACTGGGCTTCCAAGCAAGGTGGGTGGAGGTGATTATGAAATGTGTAACCACGGTCCGGTACCAGATCAAGTTGAACGGAGAATTGTCACACCAGTTTTGCCCTTCACGAGGTTTATGCCAAGGGGACCCGGTGTCCCCATATCTGGTTGTGATCTGTGCCGAGGGCCTGTCTGCGCTCCTCCATAACGCTGAACGGGAGGGAAGAATCTCCGGAGTTAAAATTTGCCCGACGGCACTATCGATCTCCCACCTCTTGTTTGCTGACGACTCTGTTCTTCTGCTGAAGGCGAACCAGATGGAAGGTGCAGCGCTCAGGGAGGTGTTGGACCTGTATGAAAACTGTTCGGGACAATGCATAAATTTGGAAAAATCAGCGCTCATGTTCAGCCCTAATTCAAGAGAGGAGGACAAGGAAGCGGTCAAAACAGCCTTGCAGATTCATAGTGAATCCTGGAATGATAAATATCTAGGGCTTCCGGTGCATGTCGGGAAGTCAAAAAGGAAGGCGTTTGCTTATGTGAAGGGTGGCATTGCGGGTCGGGTATATGGCTGGAAAGAAAAGCTAATTGCGAATCAGGCAAGGACACCCTAGTTAGTAAAGGAGTGGCGCAATACCCACCTTCGCTATGTCATGTTTCGACCTTACCAAGACTTTTTGCAAGGAAATAAGCTCTTTGATCAGAAATTATTGGTGGAGTCAACGGGATAAGGAAAATACCACACACTGGATTAGTTGGCAAAAATTAACTTTGAGCAAGGCACATGGGGGCCTAGGGTTTCGGGACATGCACAGCTTCAATATAGCTTTGCTGTCGAAGCAAGTGTGGCGACTGATTCAGAGCCCGGATACCCTTTGTGCAAGAACCCTTCAGGCTCGTTACTACCCTAATGGTAATATCATCGAAGTTGCCCCTAAGGATGGAATATCGTATGCCTGGCGTAGTTTGCTAGCTGGAAGGGATCTCATCAGGGAAGGATATATTTGGAGAATCGGGGATGGCTCCACTGTGAGGATCTGGGATGATCCATGGATCCCGAGGCCGTGGTCAGGCCGGATCATCATGCCGAGGGGCAGTAATATCCTACAGTGGGTAAACGACTTGGTCGACCTAGCTTCTGGGACGTGGGATGAGAAGTTAGTCCGCGACACTTTCTGGCCGGATGATGCGAGGCACATCTTGCAAATTCCCTTGCGGGAAGGAGTCCAGGAATTTGTAGCCTGGCAGTATGATAGCAAGGGGAGGCACTCGGTAAAAACCGCATACAAGCTGCACATCCAAACGGAGCGGCAAAAGAAGGACGGAGGGGTGGGCATGAGCTCGGACACTATTGGTAACTTGGAGAGCCACAAGGATGAACAATGGAAGAGGCTGTGGAAGATCCCGGTGCCAAAGAACATCCAGATGTTTGTGTGGAGAATGAAACACGAATCGTTGCCGCTCAGAACAAACATTGAGAAGCGAGGCATCCCGATTAAGGACACAACTTGTCTCATTTGTGGCCATGCAGCGGAGGATGGCGCCTACTTGTTTATCAAGTGCAAGTCAGTTAAGATGGTGTGGCGTGATTTGGCCTTGGAGAAAGAGAGAATGGATTTGGAGGGAATCGCGTCCGTGCATGCAATGCTCGATTATTTGTGGGGGCTGGATGAGAAAAAACGCATGCATGTCCTCACCTTTTGGTGGCTCTGGTGGGCAAACCGAAACAAGTTGAGGGAAGGAGAGCTGCCGGCGCCGGGCAAGGAGATAGCAAGGAGAACTCGCAGCAATGTCCTGGAGTACATCGAGCTTATTGGTGACCAACCGAAGAAAGTGCTGGGCAAATGGAGCCCTCCTGAAGGTGATATGGTGAAGATCAACATAGATGGCTCGTTCATTCCAGGAACAAACCAAGCGGGGTGGGGCGTGGTGGAGAGAACTTCAGATGGCGCAATCATCCGTGCCCGCGCCGACTGCCACGCAAATGTCAATGATCCGTTTGCTGCTGAAGCCTTTGTGATGTCTCAGGCTGTCTCGCTTGCTGTTGATCTCGGGCTCACTCGTGTGGAATTCCAGACAGACTCGCAACTGCTACACGAGGCACTTGGCATGTAGAAGGCGGATTCGTCAACATATGCAGCAGTGATAGAGGACACTAAATTCCAGTTGAAGTTGTGGTTTTCTTTTCATGTAGTTTCTGTTTGTAGGCGCGATGCCAACACTGTAGGCCACGAGCTAGCAACAGTTGGACGCATGTACGATCCGAACCTATACGTTGAGTGGGAGGATGATGTACCAGCCCGTGTGGCTGATTGTGCGATGGGTGACCTACCCAAGCACCGTTAAGTTATAAAGCTTTTGCTTTGCCTTCGAAAAAAATAGGCCACGTTGTTTTTTTCTTATTTTCGTTTCTGTTTAAAAAAACAGAAAAGTTTCAATCTTAGATATTCTATATCTTTTAGGTTTTTAATCCAAATTGAGTGATTCTTTTTGCATTATTTTTATAATTCCTTGAAGTTTCTGTTTGTGCAATTCGATTTCCAGTTTGAGTAGTTTAAATTTGAATTTGATGGAATATGGTCAAATTAGTATTTTCTCCATAACTTGAGTTTAAAAATAGGTTTTTAATTAATTATTTTTGATACTGTTCTGTTTTGACCTTGCCTATCATTAGGATTAGTTTGGGTAATTGTTAGAATTCATTAAAATTAGTTTACTTCGAAAACAATGCTGTTTTGCTTTTATTAATTTGTTGTTGTTTTCTTTTATTTTAAATTGTTTTAAAATTTAGTTTCTTTTGTTGTTCTTGTTTTGTTCAGATTAGTTTCTGTAGATCTATAAGATGAACTTTTATTTACAAAAAAATATTTTTTTATTTTATTTTCTTACTAGTTTTGTTCTAGGCATAAATAGAGTTTTAAAATAGCTTTTAGTGTGTGTTTTTTGCACAAAAAAATTATGTTGTTTTCTTTTCTGTTAGTCACTAAAGAAAAATCTTGTTTTGGTTCTGTTAAAGAAAGTTTTAGTAGGATAAAACTATTTTCTAGTTTGTTTTGCTTGAATTAATGAAAGCCGTGTTGAGTTCATCGATTTTCTTTGGTTTTGTTTTGATTGCGACAATTGATTGTTAGAATTTTTGCTTATACTAGGACATAGGCCCGTCCGTTGCAACGGGAGATCAAAACCCTGGTTTATATCCTCTATTTCAACATGGCATCTGACTCGTGTAGTTGCGCATCCTCATTCACATCCTTTTTCGCTTTGTAAATATACTAGTTAAACGCCTGTGCGTTGCTACGGCTTCATAAAAATTCAATGTAATTCACAACATTGCTCATGTGGGTTATGAATGTGTTGCCACAAATATCATCTTCTACTTGATAATATAACAAAATCCATGTGGCTCGTATTCAAATCACCATGACTCAACTTACGAAGTCTACCTTCATACTATTGCTTTGTGTTCCACAATGGAGAAAATAGGGCCTCTTTTCCACCCAACTTCGACATATATCTTCTCCATCCAACTTGGATAAAAATTATTACTCTCCACCCATCATAATTCAAATGGCATGCGTGCATTTCAAAAAATCAATTTCATCAGCTAAACATGGAGTACGTTACAAAAAAAATTCACCAAATTCGTTTTAAAGAAAAGTTTCCAATGGTATGATTATATGGCACATAGCACATATAGTACTGAATAAATTAGCAGCCAGAGCATGCACACTTCTTTGATGAAATTCATTTTTTTTAAACATGTTCTCTTCCTCCTTGCAACCCGTCTCAGCTTTGCTAAGAGTTTCTGTGTTGTAATTGCCATGCAATAAAAGCCTCGCTGCAATATGAGGAACCTTAAACTTCTGGTTTTCTCTCTATGTACAAGAAGGCAACAACAAATCTATATATGATTGGTATTTAAGCATGAATCCCCATCTTACAAAGGAAAAAAATCATAGTTGTAGGACCTTGAGAAGAGGTGTCTAGAGTGGGGTGATTAGACACTAAGTACCAAAGTTGCAGTTTTTAACTTCTTTAAGATTAAGTGGAGTTTAGGCACAAGTTTAACATTCACAACATATAGCAAGCAAGCATGCAAAGAGTATATGAGCAGCGGAAAGTAAAGCATGCAACTTGCAAGAATGTAAAGGGAAGGGTTTTGGAGGATTCAAACGCAATTGGAGACACGGATGTTTTTGTCGTGGTTCCGATAGGTGGTTCTATCGTACATCCACGTTGATGGAGACTTCAACCCACGAAGGGTAACGGTTGCGCGAGTCCACGGAGGGCTCCACCCACGAAGGGTCCACGAAGAAGCAACCTTGTCTATCCCACCATGGCCGTCGCCCACGAAGGACTTGCCTCACTAGCGGTAGATCTTCACGAAGTAGGCAATCTCCTTGCCCTTACAAACTCCTTGGTTCAACTCCACAATCTTGTCGGAGGCTCCCAAGTGACACCTAGCCAATCTAGGAGACACCACTCTCCAAGAAGTAACAAATGGTGCGTTGATGATGAACTCCTTGCTCTTGTGCTTCAAATGATAGTCTCCCCAACACTCAACTCTCTCTCATAGGATTTGGATCTGGTGGAAAGAAGATTTGAGTGGAAAGCAACTTGGGGAAGGCTAGAGAACAAGATTCATATGGTAGGAATGGAATATCTTGGCCTCAACACATGAGTAGGTAGTTCTCTCTCAGAAATAGGATGCTGGAAGTGTAGGTTCGTTCTGATGGCTCTCTCCACGAATGAAGAGGAGGTGGAGGGGTATATATAGCCTCCACACAAAATCTAACCGTTACACACAATTTACCAAACTCGGTGGGACCGATTCAACAGACTCGGTCGGACCGATTTAGTAAACCTAGTGACCGTTAGGATTTTCGGTGGGACCGAAATGCAACTCGGTAGGACCGATATGGTTAGGGTTAGGACATAACGTAATCTCGGTAAGACCGATTACACAAACTCGGTGAGACCGATTTTGGTAATTAGCTAACCAGAGAGTTGGTCAGACCAACTCGGTTGGACCGATTACACAAACTCGGTAGGACCGCTTTGGTAATGAGACAACCAGGAAGTTTGCATTGTAATCTCGGTAGTACCGATTGCTCAAACTCGGTGAGACCGATTTTGGTAATGGACATACACAGAGAGATTACAATCCCATCTTGGTGAGACCGAGATGCCTGTCGGTGAGACCGATTTGCCTAGGGTTTGTGGCAGTGGCTATGTCATCTGAACTCGGTGGCGCCGGATAGAAAGAATCGGTGTGGCCGAGTTTGACTTTAGGTTTAGGACATATGTGTGGAAGTGGGAAAGTAGTTGAGGGTTTTGGAGCATATCACTAAGCACTGTGGAGCAAGAAACTCATTAAGCAACACCTCATCCCTTCTTGATAGTATTGGCTTTTCCTATAGACTCAATGTGATCTTGGATCACTAAAATATAAAATGAAGAGTCTTGAGCTTGAAGCTTGAGCCAATCCTTTGTCCTTAGCATCTTGATGGAGTTCCCACATCCTTTAGTCCATGCCACTCGATTGTTGAACTTGTCTGAAATATACTAGATAAAAGTGTTAGTCCAACAAGAGATATGTTGACATTAATTACCAAAACCACCTAGGGAGCACTTGTGCTTTCAATCTCCCCATTTTTGGTAATTGATGACAACATACATCAAAGCTTTAGATAAAGATATAAAGAATAGCAAGTAAAGCTTTGGAAAGACATGTAACAAGCATAGGCTCCCCCTACATGTATGCAATCATGTGAATATGGAATGTAGAAGCATGTGAGAGCATAACCATGCTAGAGCAGGCAATGTGTTACATGTATCTTGGCCATATTCATCAGAGCAAAGAATATTGAAGAAAATACCTTCATGCCCATGAGTCCTTATTGCAAACAGTATGTACATCAGCAAGAATTCCTCATACACATGATTGTGATGCATATACTTACCTTGTAGTCTTGAGTTGGCTTAGGATGGAATGAACCTACATAAACAAGGTTAGATAACATAGGTACATCTACTAGCCAGAGCAAATAGAAGAAACCACAAGAATACCAAGACTTGGATGACATGTAAAGAGTGAGTACTAAGTACCACATTGGATTAGACATGTCCCCAAGAATAAAGATATGCAATGAATGTAAATGATTTCTTTCCCTTAGATGTCTTGCTCCCCCTGAATCTGGCATGGGATACTGGGAGAAGATAGGGAACAGAAAATCAGAGCTGAAAGATATAAATGAACAGAGCTAATGCAAGCTAATGTAAATAAGCACATATGAACATGTCTTTCCCCGCAAGAAGACATGTGGCATCTCTCCTCTTGAACACCAAGCATCTGGGATCCTTGAGAAATACTTTCTACTTGAGTATTCTCTCCCCCTGGAGATCTCTTTCTCCCCCTGAGGAGGTGATATACCCTTTCTCTGATGTGATCTCTCTAAATGATAAGCTTTGATCTCCCCCTGAGGAGGTGATATACCCTTTCTCTGATGTGATCTCTCTAAATGATAAGCTTTGATGTGATCTCTCTCTCCCCCTTTGACATCAATTTCCAAGAAGGGTTAGATCCTTGAGTCACAGCACAAAGCATTTATAAAAATGTGATGCTTGTAGAGGACAAGATTCATTGAGTGGAGCTCGATCAGAAGAAACACAGAATAAGTGGCAAACTGTTTTTCCTATTGTGAAATCGGTGGCACCGAGTGGTATGCTTCGGTTGTACCGACAGAATTCGGTTCGATCAAAAACAACAAATCGGTGGAACCGAGTTCATCACAGAGAAAACACTTGTCACCTCAGCTCACTAGACTAATAAGATCTCACAAAGATTTGCAAGGAATTTAATAAATGATATGCAATGAATTGGATGCAAAAAATGCAGAGCAAACAGAAAGAAATCTAGATGAAGTTTTTTTGAAAGGGGAAACAAATATGCATGAGACAAATGCAAAAACACAGAAAAGAACACAAGAGAACTTCATCTAGAGATTGTCGGCGACAAAGTCACCTATGCTAGAGTATATTGACTTAGGAGTCAAGTGAGATCACTTGATCATAGGTCATACTCATCGTTTAAGCTCAAAATGGGGTTGCCATTTTTCGTTTAAGCATCTTGATGTATTCACATCTTGTCGAGTTACTTTAGCTCATGACTTGGAGTAAAGCTTCTCTAAAATGGAATAACATACCTTGGTTGGTGGTATTGTCCATGTAGTTGAACTTGTGTGGGTTGCTCAAGGTTGATGTAGCTCATCAAGAATTTGGAGCACCACTTGGAATTTGAGTCCATCTACCTACATGGGTTAGTTATTGCAAGGAAGAGCACTTGTGTATCCAAAAATGACAATCATGAAGCTCATCATAGAATTTGTCAAAGGATATGTTCGAATGGTTCCGTGCTTCCTTGTCTTCAACCACCATAGTGTAGAAACTTGGTGATGTAGAGATTGCTCAAGATGTGAGTTGATTACAATCTCATGGAATTTGAGTCAACCAAGTGCCTACATGGGTTAGATAACATGCAAGATACAAATATATCCAAGACATATGATTTTCATCATAAGAGAAAAAATCAAGGATTAGTCAAAATCTCATGTCTTGCATGTATCTAATGGAGTTTCTACTCCAAGTTTGAAGCATCAATGATGTTCAATTCTCCTCTTAACCTGCAAAACACTTTCTCATCAAGAGGTTTAGTGAATATATCCGCTAATTGCTTTTCGGTGCAAACATGCTTAAGATCAATGTCACCCTTAGCAACATGATCTCGAATGAAATGATGATGAACTTCAATATGCTTAGTTCGAGAATGTTGTACGGGATAATGACCAATTTTGATAGCACTTTCATTGTCACAAAGAAATGGAACATGTTTCACATATATCCCATAATCTTTAAGAGTTTGGGTCATCCAAAGTAATTGAGCACAACATGAACCAACGGCAATGTATTCTGCTTCGGCGGTAGATAAGGATACCGAGTTTTTTTTCTTGGAAGACCAGGACATAAGAGATCTACCAAGAAATTGACAAGTACCCGAAGTGGACTTTCTATCAACCTTGTCACCGGCATAGTCCGAGTCAGAGTAGCCAACAAGATCGAAAGAGGCCCTCTTAGGATACCAAATGCCAAAATTTGGTGTATGGATTAAGTATCTCACTATCCTTTTCACGGCCTTAAGATGAAATTCTTTAGGAGCAGCTTGATATCGTGCACACATGCACACACTTAGCATGATATCAGGACATGAAGCACATAGATATAACAATGTACCAATCATAGAGCGATAAACCTTTTGATCAACCGGTTCACCATCTTTGGTCAAGTCAAGATGTCCACTAGTAGGCATGGGTGTAGTCATACCTTTGCATTCTTGCATATTGAACTTCTTGAATAAGTCCTTGGTGTACTTTGTTTGAGAAACAAAAGTACCTTCCTTAGTTTGCTTGATTTGCAACCCAAGAAAGAATTTGAGTTCACTCATCATAGACATCTCAAACTTCTCCGACATTAGCTTCCCAAAATTTTCACTAAAATGAGGGTTAGTTGAACCAAATATAATATCATCAACATAGATTTGGCACACAAATAGTTCTCCATTAACCCTTTTAGTAAAAAGAGTAGAATCAATTTTCCCAATTTCAAAGCCTCTTTCAATAAGTAACTTGGTCAAGCATTTATACCACGCTCTAGGAGCTTGTTTAAGACCATAAAGGGCTTTGTGAAGTTTGTAAACATGATTGGGTTTCTTAGGATTGACAAAGCCGGGAGGTTGCTTAACATAAACTTCCTCCTCTATTTCAACATTTAGAAAAAGCACTTTTAATCTCCATTTGGTACAAGGTGATATCATGGTGATTAGCATAGGCAAGTAAGATGCGAATGGACTCAAGTCTAGCAACGGGAGCGTAAGTCTCACCATAGTCCATACCTTCGACTTGTGTGTAGCCTTGGGCGACGAGACATTCTTTATTGCGAACTACTTGTCCATCTTCATGTTGCTTGTTGCGAAACACCCATTTGGTACCGATGATGTTGTGGTTTTTGTCGGGCTTATCAACCAATGTCCAAACTTGGTTCCTCTCAAAGTTGTGTAGCTCTTCATGCATAGCATTTATCCAATCCGGAACTTCCAATGCTTCTTCGACCTTCATAGGTTCAATGCTAGAGATGAAAGAATAGTTTTCACAAAAGTTAGCTAAACAAGTTTTAGAGCGAGTGATTCTCCCGGTTTGAATATCATTCTAGATTTGCTCGACGGGATGGTCTTTAGCAATTCTTGCTCGAACTCGTGAAAGCTTTTGCTTGGTTCTTGGTTGAACTTCTTCTTCATCTTGTTCTTCTTCTTGGCCTTCTTCATTGTTGGCGTTGTCGTTCTCTTGTCATGGTGGAGAAGGAGGTCGTTGACGTTCATCTTGATGCACTTCCTCGTTTTCTTCATCTTGGTGTGTCCCACTTGTGGATGCTTCCGTATCAACTCTTGGTTCACCTTGTCGTGAAGTAGAAGCTTCCACTTGGACGGACGAGGTACTCTCCTTCACCTCCGTTGGACGAACCTTGCCAATAGACAAGTCTTGGATTGCTTCTGAAGGATCTTTGTCTCCTACATCAATTGGCAATTGCTCTACTTGTGAGCCGTTAGATTCATCAAACTTCACATCTACCGTCTCTTCAACCTTTCGGGTGAAATTGTTGTAGACACGGTAATTGTGAGAGTTTGAGCCATAACCTAGTAGGAAACCTTCATGAGACTTAGGAGCAAATTTAGAACGATGATGCTTATCAAGAATGTAGCACTTTGAGCCGAATACACGAAAGTATCCAACTTGGGGTTTGTTACCGGTGAGGAGCTCGTATGCCGTCTTGCCGAGTAGCTTGTGAAGATACAAGCGATTTGTTGCATGACAAGCTATCTCAACCGCTTCTGCCCAAAAGTGCTTCGGTGTCTTGTACTCATCAAGCATCGTTCTCGCCATTTCGATGAGCGTCCGGTTCTTCCTCTCAACAACTCCATTTTGTTGAGGTGTGTACGTAGCCGAGAACTCGTGTGAAATCCCTTCTTCGTCAAGAAAGGTGTCCACATTTGCGTTCTTGAACTCCGTTCCATTGTCGCTGTGAACCTTCTTGATCTTCACTTCAAATTGATTTTGGGCCTTCCTAGCGAAGTTTTTGAAGATCTTTTGGACCTACGATTTATCATCGAGAAATAACACCCACGTAAATCTTGAAAAATCATCAACTATAACTAGACCAAAAGAATTTCCACTGAGACTCTTGTAAGAGTTGGGACCAAAAAGATCCATGTGAAGTAGCTCGAGTGGTCTCCTTGTGGTCATGATGTTCTTCACGGGATGCCTTCCTCCAACCTATTTACCTGCTTGGCAAGCACTTCAAAGTCTATCCTTATCAAATATGACATCGTTAACACCAAGGATATGATTCCCTTTAATAAGCTTGTCAAGGTTTCTCATACCAACGTGACCTAGTCATCTATGCCATAACCATCCTTTTGAGGATTTAGCAATGAAGCAAGTTTTAGGTTGAGCCTTTTTAGTGAAATCAACAATGTATAGATCACCTCTACACACACCGGTAAAGACCATTTTATGATTATCTCGATGAAACACTTGGCAATCTACTTCGGTAAATAGGACATTGAAACCGAAATCAGCAAGTCTAGATACTAAAAGTAAGTTGTAGCCAAGAGATTCAACGAGCATAACATTTTGTATGGATCTATCATGTGATATGGCCACCTTACCGAGGCCAACCACCTTAACCTTTGAGTTGTCACCGAAAGTGACATACTTTCGAGGACTATAATTTTTAGCAAGCTCACGAAACATGTCTTTATCTCCGGTCATGTGATCGGTACATCCACTATCAAGAACCCATCCTTTCCTCCTGGCATATATCCCCGAAGATTTGCCATAAGACCAAAGTGTCTCATTGCATCATCAAGATCGAACTCACTATCATCATCCTCGTCATAGTATCCATGTTCAACATCATCATATGGTGGATCAAATCCTAGAGAGGGTGATTCGTTAGAGTGGGTTTGACGATGATCTTGCTTATGAATTTTTATAGCTTCGGAAATAATATCACCAATAATTCCAACATCTCCTTTGGCACGCATAAGGTTTGTAAGTTCAAATAGACGATCACCAAACATAGGATCACTAGTATTCATCTTACTCAAAGCAATAGACTTATGGAGAATTTCATCTAGATTTTTCAAGGAATAATTTGGAAAGCGTTCCTCAAGAAATTTCCATATAGTGTAGGCACACTCAAGAGTAGGCAAGTTTATAATCAAGTATCTAGGCAAGCCTCTAGTGATAAGATTAACAGTTCTAAGATTCCTAATCATGTCAATTGACTCATCAAGAGTAGGATGCATAGGATCAACATGAGGTGCACAAGGGCTAGCAATGTACTTGTTCAAATGATATTGATGAAAATTACAAGCATCTCATTTTTCCACTCATGAAAAGACTCTCCATCAAGAATAGGCACTCTATGTCTAAGACTCCCCAAAGTAGACTCATCCATGTTCCTCCAATGGTGATTAAACCAAGGCAATGGAGACCAATGCTCTGACACCACTTGTAGGACCTTGAGAAGAGGTGTCTAGAGGGGGGGTGATTAGACACCAAGTACCAAAGTTGCAGTTTTTAACTTCTTTAAGTTTACGTGGAGTTTAGGCACAAGTTTAACATTCACAACATATAGCAAGCAAGCATGCAAAGAGTATATGAGCAGCGGAAAGTAAAGCATGCAACTTGCAAGAATGTAAAGGGAAGGGTTTTGGAGAATTCAAACACAATTGGAGACACGAATGTTTTTGTCGTGGTTCCGATAGGTGGTGCTATCGTACATCCACGTTGATGGAGACTTCAACCCACGAAGGGTAACGGTTGCGCGAGCCCACGGAGGGCTCCACCCACGAAGGGTCCACGAAGAAGCAACCTTGTCTATCCCACCATGGCCGTCGCCCACGAAGGACTTGCCTCACTAGCGGTAGATCTTCACGAAGTAGGCGATCTCCTTGCCCTTACAAACTCCTTGGTTCAACTCCACAATCTTGTCGGAGGCTCCCAAGTGACACCTAGCCAATCTAGGAGACACCACTCTCCAAGAAGTAACAAATGGTGCGTTGATGATGAACTCCTTGCTCTTGTGCTGCAAATGATAGTCTCCCCAATACTCAACTCTCTCTCATAGGATTTGGATCTGGTGGAAAGAAGATTTGAGTGGAAAGCAACTTGGGGAAGGCTAGAGATCAAGATTCATATGGTAGGAATGGAATATCTTGGCCTCAACACATGAGTAGGTAGTTCTCTCTCAAAAATAGGATGTTGGGAGTGTAGGTTCGTTCTGATGGCTCTCTCCATGAATGAAGAGGAGGTGGAGGGGTATATATAGCCTCCACACAAAATCTAACCGTTACACACAATTTACCAAACTCAGTGGGACCGATTCAACAAACTCGGTCGGACCGATTTAGTAAACCTAGTGACCGTTAGGATTTTCGGTGGGACCGATATGGTTAGGGTTAGGGCATAACGTAATCTCGGTAAGACCGATTACACAAACTCGGTGAGACCGATTTTGGTAATTATCTAACCAGAGAGTTGGTCAGGCAAACTCGGTTGGACCGATTACACAAACTTGGTAGGACCTATTTTGGTAATGAGTCAACCAGGAAGTTTGCATTGTAATCTCGGTAGTACCGATTGCTCAAACTCGATGAGACCAATTTTGGTAATGGACATACACAGAGAGATTACAATCCCATCTCCGTGAGACCGAGATCCCTGTCGGTGAGACCGATTTGCCTAGGGTTTGTGGCAGTGGCTATGTCATCTGAACTCTGTGGCGCCGGATAGAAAGAATCGGTGTGGCCGAGTTTGACTTTAGGTTTAGGACATATGTGTGGAAGTGGGAAAGTAGTTGAGGGTTTTGGAGCATATCACTAAGCACTGTGGAGCAAGAAATTCATTAAGCAACACCTCATCCCTTCTTGATAGTATTGGCTTTTCCTATAGACTCAATGTGATCTTGGATCACTAAAATATAAAATGAAGAGTCCTGAGCTTGAAGCTTGAGCCAATCCTTTGTCCTTAGCATCTTGAAGGAGTTCCCACATCCTTTAGTCCATGCCACTTCATTGTTGAACTTGTCTGAAATATACTAGATAAATGTGTTAGTCCAACAAGAGATATGTTGGCATTAATTACCAAAACCACCTAGGGAGCACTTGTGCTTTCAATAGTACATTCACATATCTTATCAGGAACAAAAGGATGCCTACGATCCACGCCCATGGCTAAATGTAATATGGATTAATGAAAACTCAGGAAAGTACTACAAAAAAATTATATGCTCCTCCACGGAGAACTGTAGAGTGCATGGAGGATAAAATTGCAAAGACATGATAATATTATTCACTGACACAAAAACACATGAAAGGAAGCAACAACAAAAAGGATAATTTATGGCTTTCACCCCGGCACAGATTCTTCATTAATACTTGCAGCACCTCAATAGTAAAAATTTAGGAGGTAAAATAGAAGTTGAAGGCATGATCACAACCTGAAATAGATGACACAATAATCCATAAAAATATTTAGTTTGAGGTTCAACACTTCAATGATGCATTAACTGAATAAATGTTGCTGGAAGTTGGTATCAGAGCCTCGACCGACCATAGGAGCCCCCTTGATTGGTCGTGTAGTTTGGTCGTTGTCGAGTCTAGAAGAAAATCATTTTCGGAGTTTAGTTATATCGGAGAGTAGGAATTCTTTTTACTCCTCAGCCCCTTCGTCGCTCTGGTGAGGAATCTTGACGTAGGTGTTTTGAATTACTCCTCTTCCCTTTCAAACTTTCTTTAGGATCACGCAGTTGGTTTTCTGATCGTTGGTTCTCAGCTCTTTTCATCCGGTGCATTTCTCGTCAAGTTGACTCGAGCCTCTTCATCTTTGCCAAGTTCAATCCTCAGTTTCCTTCTTTTCCCACCCACCCACCCTTTCCATCTCGGAGTCGGAGTCCGTAATCGAGTATCCATCCGATCGTGCGAAGTCTTTGCTTTCTTTCCTCAATGATGTCAACCGGTGTTTTCTCTTGAAGTTATTCATCAGTTTTTCCCCTTCCTAGTTGCCTTAGTTTTCCCGCCCTCCCACCCTCTTCTTCCCGGAGCTTGAGTCTGTTTCGAGCATCAATT